>NC_086449.1:325818133-326141467 GCF_028390025.1 Pseudophryne corroboree | reverse complement strand
ATGAGGCAGCCCATCCCACTTGGAAAGGATTAACCTCTGCAGAGGGCAGGAATGAAATTAAGCGTACTCTACCAATGTCGAAAGCAGACACCATGAGGCCTAGTACTTGCATCGCTGAGTGTATCTACACTTTTGGGCGAGAGGAAATATCCAATCCTGTCCCGAGACAAAAAACAAAACAATCGTTGGCTGTGTCTCCAGTAGTGTCCCCAGGTGCACCATGCTCAGAGCCTGGACTAGCAAAGACTTTTTCTAGTTGATAAGCCACCTGTGGGCTTGTAGGAATTGGACTGCCCGTTCCAGATGACTGAGGAGAACCTCTTGGGAGTTCGCCAGGATCAGCAAGTAGTCCAGATATGGCAGGATCCCAATTCCCAGATGGCAGAGCCGAGCCATCATCACGGCCATGATCTTGATCCAAAGGGCCGTAACCAATCCAAAAGGCAGTGCCTGGAATTGATAATGTAGGTTGCCAATAGCAAACCGCAGATATTGCTGATGCGAAGTGGCAATAGGTATGTGCAGGTAAGCATCCCGTATGTCCAGGGATACCATATAGTCTTCGGGTTCCATGGCCAGCACTATAGAGCGCAAAGTTTCTATACGGAATTTGGATACTCTCACAAATTTGTTCAAGGATTTGAGGTTGAGTATAGGCTGGAAGAACCCATTTGGCTTCGGGACTAGAAACGGTTGAATAGTATCCCCTGCCTCTCTGAGACCAAGGTACCGACACTACTACTCTATCCAGTAAGAATTGTATAACCAAGAGTAGAGCTTGCGCTTTTAATGGCTCCTCAGGGATAACAGTTGTGCAAAACTGGCGAGGGGGACATCTCTTGAAAGATTGCGTACCCGTGAGACAACTTCACACCTAGGCATCCGAAGCGGTCATTAACAAGGTCTGGGCGAACTGCAGAAGTCAGCCTCCCACCCAGGGGGAGGCCTGCCCAGTCATGCAGCAGGCTTGTCTGGTTTGGAAGCAGGCTGATGGGCTGCCCATGATTGTTTAGATTTAGGCTTAGTGGTTTTGGAAGCAAGAGCCTGTTGCGGATATGCCTGACCTTTGCTTTTCCTGGAGGTCGAAAGGAACGAAAGGTGGTACTCTTACTCTTCGGAAGAAAAGGATTAGTATTTGGAAGACACGCAGTCCTGGCAGTAGCCAAGTCAGTTACGATCTTTTTCAGATCCTCCCCAATTAGGAAGTCTCCCTTAAAAGGGAGCACCTCCAAGGTCTTTTTTGGAGTCCAGGTCCACCTTCCAGGACCTCAACCACATAATTTGACAAGCCAGGATGGACATAGTAGATGCCTTGGTCGCCATTACACCTGCATCAGAGGCCACCTCCTGAATATAGTGGGAGGCTGTGGTACTATAAGACCGATATCGTCTGGCAGTGTCAGAAAATTCCTGAGGCAGCTCATCAATTGCCTGAACCCATGCTTCAATACCTTTCGCAGCCCAGAAGGCTACCATAGTGGGTCTATGTACAGCACCAGTGAGGGAGTAAATAGACTTCAGGCATCCCTCCGCAACACTTATCCATTGGTTCCTTCAGTGAGGTGACAGTGGCGACAGGCAGAGTAGTTGACACCACAAGATGGGCGACACCGGTGGTGGAGTTTCCCACTTGTTACTCAACTCCGCAGGGATAGGATAACGAGCTCTTTAGACAGGGAAAACTTATTTCCTGGTGACGACCAGGATTCCTGACGTATGTCAATTAAGTGGTCAGAATGTAGTAAGACTACCTTAGCAACCTTCTGACGTATAAACTTGACAGGTTTCTTAGACGCAGTAGTAGGCTCAATGTCATCATCTATTTGAAGAATTAACTTAATAGCCTCCACCACGTCAGGATCATCAACCTGGGTTGTAGATTCCTCAACAGAAGCAACTGTGTCCGTGTCTGACGGATCAGTATATTCCCCATACTCACCGGAAGAATTATCCGAAATATTAGTGGATTGTGAGGAAGAAATGGCCCTTTTAGATGACCCCTTGACCCCAGAGGGGAGGGGGGGGGGGGGGGTTTGACTTGTCTAACCAGGGATTGATTTCATTGTTGTAACTGGGAAGACAGAGTATCCACCTAGGGCAGGTTAACTACAGGGACAATATGTGGATGCAATGGCACAGGAGATCCCACAGGGGGCGCATGACGTGTCACAAGTGTACTCGGCATACTTGAGAATGCTGCCCAAGGTGGGTCTTGATTGGCCACAGGTACCACAGGTAGACTGGGTGTATGGCACTCAGTACCTGAACCAGCAGCTAAAACTTCCCCCTCAGGTAAATCAATGGCACCAGTACTGCAGGATGCAGAAGCGTTCACGGATGTCCCACCCTGTGTAGCAGACACAGGGAATGTAGCCGTAGGGCGTAACAGTACAATATAGCCGGACAAAAACAATATCTGCAAAGAAAAACCCTATGTTATGTGACTAAACACAGGACACAAAACAAAGGATTTAAGCGATATGAGGTGACTGAAACAGTACAAATACCAAACTGTATACTGTGTAAAATACATACACACAGAACAGTCCTTACCAAACAGCGGCACTCAGACTGGAACAGGGTAAATATAAAAAAAAAAAAAAAAAAAAAAAAAAAAAGTGTAGTTTAAGGGGTTGCATCACATCAAAAAAATTCACCCAACGTTTCAGGACGCTAACACCCCTTTGTCAAGGTGAGTAAAAACAGTCTCTCCATTTTACTCACCTTGACAAAGGGGCATTATCGCCCTGAAATGTAGGATGTTTTTTTGGATGTGATGCGACCCCTTAAAGTACACGCTTTTTTTTATATTTACCCTGTTCCAGTCTGAGTGCCGCTGTTTGGTAAGGACTGCTCGGTGTATTGAGAGAAGAAAAAAAAGAAAAGAAAACAAACATACATACAATCACTCTCTATCTCTCTATCAGCAGGGAAGCACCCTTCAGATGCGGTGAAGCCCGATCTAATTGTACATATATGTTATTTATGGTGGTTTATACCACTGCTTGCGGTACGTTTTCTAACCTGTGTCTCGGATCTTTTTAGTAAAGAAATTTGAAATACAGTAATGCACTATGGAGCGCTCCTTTTTGATTGAATTGCAGATTTAATTACCAATATGGATACTGGTGTGTAAAGGGAGCAGCAGATTCTAAAGGCCCATATAGACGGGCCGATGCAGGAGAGATGTGTGCTGAGCGAACCGCTCAGCACACATCTCTCCCACCGCTCAGCACAGCGCGATCTGTGCTGCGCGTGCGGGGGGGAAGCACTCATTTCACCCAGCAGGTGAAGTGAGCGACCCGCTAGATTGGCCTGCATGCAGGCCAATCTAGCACCAGCGATAGTGATGCGCGGGGCTGCGCGTCGCTATCGCAGTTAGGGCTACACACGGAGCGATCTTGCTGAAAATCTAAGCAATCTAGTCAGATTGCTTAGATTATCGCTCCGTGTGTACCCCCCTTAAGAATGTCACTGCAAAAGGAGATAAATTGGAATCCATTGGATGTTGTGGATGGTCTATTTTACTACTACAACTAGCCATCACGAAAGAAACATTGAAGAAAATTCAATGAAGACAGTGTGTTCAGTCTTATTTTTGAAGATCGGTACCATATGCTTTACAATAGAATAGGTTATATGCACAATTCCAGACTACCCAGCCTAGAGATACACCAACGGTCCCATTTTTCTAAGAATTTAGGAAGAGATCCACGCACTTTATACATGTACCTCTCATGTCTGGCCACATCATTTACTAATGCTCTCCATTGGCTTATATTAGGTGATTCAGCAGAGAACCAAATCCTAGCTATAATAACTTTTGCTAAAGTAGTCAGACATAAGACGTACAGATATATAATGACTGAGTGTGTTTCTTCAAGGTCCACTCCAAACATACTAGGATTCAATGCAGGAAGGGAAGGAGTAGTTAGGAGAATATCTTGCCACACATTTCTCCAAAAAACGGCAATTACAGGACAAGCCCATAGTAAAATGCCAGAACTCAGCATCAGCAGCCAGGCATTTGGGACAGAAAGAATTCTCTAAAGCTGGGTACACACTGGCAGATATATCTGCAGTTCAATCGATCTGCAGATATATCTGCAGATGGTGGTTGTTCATACACACAGAAAGATGCGCCAATTTATCTTAAAGATATATCTGCTGTTAAATCTATCTGCAGCTATATATGCAGATGGGCATTGTTCATACACACTGAAAGATGCACTAATATATCTGCAGATATATTGGTCATCTGCTGTGTTGCACAGCAGATGCAATATATCTGTGAAAGACGTCTTTCACAGACATATTGCTTGTACACACCTGCAGATCAGCAAAAGATATATTGGACAACCAACTGACTGGCCAATATATCTGCCAGTGTGTACCCAGCATTAGACCCGCGCTTTGCAAAGACACAGGAGTACGGTATATTCTATGCAACACATAAAAAAAAAATACTTGCTTATACCCAACACATGTTGTAGTATATTTAAGGGATCCAATAATTTGAAGCCATTCCTCATCAGTTAGGGGTCCCAGATATATCTCCCACCGAGAACAGAGACCATTTAATTGATCGGGATTAAGTCTATCATTCAAAGTACTATATACAGCAGATATTTTTCCCCTATGATCCAATGTAGTTAGCAACATTTTAACAGGTGAATCTGAGATTATCAGCAAACGACAAGGAAATTGGGCTTGTACAGCGTGTCTGAGTTGGAAATACCTAAATAGAGCAGTATTTGGTATATTAAATTCCTCTTTTAAATGTTGAAACGATTTGAGCACTCCGTCATAATACAATTGACCCACTGTTAAAACTCCCCTAGAGATCCATATATTATCTAGTGATAGCTGACAAAGCTCAGAATACGAATCATTAAACCAGTGGGGTACATTCATCCTGAGCAGACCAGTCATAAAGAGCATGTGCATATCGCCAGCTCAATAAGGCCTGATGTAATAAAGCATATATACATATATATCTCTCTGAGAGCGCTTTTGTCTTTTAACCATTTATTATACAATAAAATACAATTAACTTTGCATTAATCATAAAATTACATAAAAACACCAAGGGGCTACTTTGAAACACTGCAGTATACTATAATTCCAAGACTACAGATAGTATCCTTTCATTCATACTTAATCATTGCTTTTCATCTATAGCATAGCATCACAGAGTACTATGTGGGAGTGGCTTATAGGTCTATAACCTTTATAGTGACCAGTTTTCAGTAAAGAAATTTTATTTTTTAAGTAATATTCTATAAAGGTTAATTAGTTTTGTTTATATCGCGCCTGAAATTATATGCACAAACGGACATATATAAATATTTTAAGTCTATCATTATTTAATATACCTGTCCGTCTGGGTATATAGTACCTGTAAAAAAGGAAATATATACTGATGTAATAAAGGAGGCAAACTAGCAGCCAAATGGGCAGAGAGAAGAAGTTGAAGAGGAGAAAGAAAAAACAGGAGAACACTCCATCCGCTGGATGGTCTACCTTTTTAACAACTGAAGCTGGGACTTGATGTTCCACAAAAAAGGAGTTGCTAGGTGGACTGCAAGGTGGTGCAAAAACTGTGTATCCATACATATAAACACAAAACGAAATAGATCGCACACACTTCCAATCATGAATAAATGGGTGCACAGTGACAAATAATGCAAAAATCTGTAGAGAGTCCATATAAACCAGCACATCATAGGTAGCAGCAAAAATAGAATTAGATTGAATCCATTTGATTGTTTTTCAACAAAAGTGCATTGTGCAGAATATTGGTATAAGCAGCAATGGAGATATAAGTAATACTTAGCAATTCATCATGACAACTGGCAGCTCCAATTGCTGTTATGGTGCAGCAGCACCTTCGTCAGGGAATAAAGCCATCAGTGTGCCTCACCATACATACAATTAACATGACAAATATCAAACACCTGTGCAATCTGCTCAATTTGGCGCCCAAGCACTCACCTATCCAATGCAGGGCTTTGGTTCAGCATCCTCCTCCCCATCACACCCCAGTCACCCGCTCCGGATCTGGTATGTGACGCACGCAGGCGTCCATTTACGGCAGTCAGAACCCACCCGCTCCGACGCCAACCACAGCATCATCTGAGTATCTCCAGCTACGTGGGCATTATCCCGCTGCTCACAAAAACACCCACCAGTCCTGAGTGGCCAATGGCGCTAGTGCAGAGGCAGGGGGGCGTAACAATGCTCGCATCCCGAACATAAACACTAAACAGCTCAAATATGCATACACAAAAAATTGTTAAATCGGATAATTTTAGAGCACCTGGCAAGCTTAAATTATGTACTGGCTTGCATCACTATGCGATGTTAAGAATATTATAAGCAAATTCATGGAACCAATGGTGATCGCTCAATCAGGAAAAGGTGAATATTAATCTATACTATGAACATATGGGAAAGACATTAGGAACCTAATATGTTCTATGAATAATATACTCAAATATTGTCTAATGGGCCCATCAGAAAAACCAGCTCAGTATGTGCTAAAAGTCAATACTCCGTTATAGAAACGAAGTGAAGGTAAAATTCCTCATTCAACCCACTGTGTGCCATTGCCCCAAATTATAGATCCATTTGCATTCTTTTTTTAGTAAACTTCTGTTCCTGTCACCGCCTCTATGAGAGGGAGGTACTTGTTCAATTGGCATTACTTTAAAGTCCTTGAACATGTGTTTCGCTGCCGCAAAGTGACGCGCTACCGGTGGTGTGCTGGTGTCTACTTTAACTAGAGCTTTTTTGATTGAGCTGTGATTCATTGCTATTCGTTCTTTTAGCATCCACTGGGTCTTCCACAAGTAGATTATGTTACATGGACACCAGATAATCTATACAATGTGTTGTGTCACATGACATGTTGTCTGATCTCAACTCTTCTTCGTGGTGTGGTGCAAAAAGTGAGTCCCAGTGTGTAGGACGCAGCAATTTGCGCAGCCTGTACATTTGTACACTCCATTCTGTAGCTGCAACCATCCAGTATTTGTCATGACTCTTGGGCTAATACATCAATTGATCTCAATTGATGGTTGGGAGGCAATGCAGTGCAATGACAAGCAGCTCAGCTAGTCGGGCCGCTTGTCATTGCACACTGATGGGAGGTAGCGGGCCGGGCAGGTTCAGTTTGCGGGCCGCATCCGGCCACGGCCTGTACTTTGCCCACCCCTGCTATAACTGGAATGCTGGTCTCTTCTGCAACATAGCCCCTTCTGGAGCCTCATGGTGTGGTTGCAATCATATTGAGTTCATTGACCTGGCGTTGTGCAGTTCAGAAGCATACATGCATACATACATACCAAAAAAATGAATGGAACACTAAAATAACATCCTAGATCTGAATGAAATAAGATTTTACTTACCGGTAAATCTATTTCTCGTAGTCCGTAGTGGATGCTGGGGACTCCGTAAGGACCATGGGGAATAGACTGGTTCCGCAGGAGACAGGGCACTTTAAGAAAGAATTAGGACTACTGGTGTGCACTGGCTCCTCCCTCTATGCCCCTCCTCCAGACCTCAGTTAAGGAAATGTTAGGGTCTCCTGCCCTGTGCTGCCACGTCGTCATGGCAACCGGGAGACAAGTGCTAGCGGAGTAACCTGAGCGCAGCTGATACTCCGGTTCGGGTCTTGTGCTGTGCAGTGGTTACAGGCTCTGTGCACGGCAGGGGATCCGGTGCTGGTTTTTGTGCTCACAGTCTGTGAGGTCTGAGTGGGGCGTGGACAGCACCTGCTTTATAAGGCCTCTTCTCAGGTTAAGCAGATGCTGCTGAATCTTTGTTGGTTAGTCAGTTCCTGAAAGTTAGCCAGTACTGTGTAGCTTTGTATTTGTTGTTGCTTACTGCAAATAGGCCTGGGGATTTGGTACTACACTCTGCCAATCCAGACCTAGCAGTAAGACTGGAGTCAGTCGTTTAGCTTGCTGGGGTTCTTTTACTACTCTGTGAACTTAGCAAGTTTGCGGCTGTATTCTAAGACTTACCTTGCACAGTGAGACAGGATTTAGGCAGGCGTCAGGTGTCAGTTTAGTGGCAGTAAGCTGAACCTGTGCACTGCAAGTGAGAATTAGGATTGTGGAGACTCCTTGTGTCTATCATTCCATCTCTGACCAAGGAGTTTACTGCCACACCCGTTGGTAACCCTTTAGGGTTTTGCTGTTGCCCTTAGCAACAGCATTTCGGGTTCTCTACGTATTAAAACACAACATCTTGCTTTTCCCATCTGAGCATTACTAATACTAGGGAGACACCCAGTTCCTTAGCCTCTGGGCTTCTCTGTTCACTTTGTGTGTATTTTGTTACCCTATCACCTTCTGTGTACGTAATGTCATATTCCCCAGTCTGTCTGTGAGTTCATTTGTTTTGCATACCTATCCGTTCAGACACCAGTACATTCCTGCAGGCACTGGTGTGCATAACAGTTCAAACACCAGTGCATTCCTGCAGGCACTGGAGTGCATAACAGTTCTGACACCAGTACATTCCTGCAGGCACTGGTGTGCATAACATATTCAGCAGCCTAATACTCCTGTTGAAATTTTGTGGGAATATGGAGCATACCCCTCAAAATACGTTGCAACAGGTGGTCGATCAGGTGCAGGTCCTGACTTGACAATTTAATGATTTGTCCATTAAAATGCACACCTCCCAGGCCGCTGGCGGAGCTCCCGCAGCAGCAGCACCTTCAGGGGTTAAGGAGCCGAAAGTAAATCTCCCGGATCGTTTTTCTGGAGATCGCTCGCAGTTCTTTTGTTTCAAGGAGAGCTGCAAGCTATACTTCCGGCTTAGGCCTCAGTCTTCTGGGTCGGAGATTCAGCGGGTGGGCATAGTGATTTCCTTGCTACAAGGAGACCCACAGGTCTGGGCATATGGGTTGCAGCCTGACTGTCCGTCGCTTAAAAGTGTTGATGCTTTTTTTACGGCACTGGGCATGTTGTATGATGACCCTGACAAGACGGCCTCAGCCAAGGCTCAGATTTCGATCCTTAAGCAAGGGCGAAGGCCAGTTGAGGTTTACTGTACGGAGTTTCGGAGGTTGGCCCATGATACCCAGTGGAATGACCCAGCCCTGAGACACCAGTACCGAAGAGGTCTTTCTAACCAGATAAAGGACCAACTGGTACAATATCCCTTGCCTGATAGCTTGGATCAGCTCATGCAGTTATCCATCCGGGTGGATAGACGGCTGAGAGAGCGTAGGCTTGAAAGGGAGACTGAGGTTTCCTTCTTTCCCAAGGGAACCTCAGACTGAGGAATTTTCCGAGGAGCCTATGCAGATTGGGGCTACCCGCCTCTCCTCACGTGAGAAGACGCGGAGGAGACAGCAGGGGTTGTGTTTGTACTGTGGGAATAAAGGTCATGTGGTAGTATCATGCCCAGAAAAGCCGGAAAACTTCAGGGCCTGAGGGTGATGGGAAATATCCTGTCAGGCCAGAAGTCAGAATTTCCCAAGAAGACTTTTATCATTCCGGTGACCTTGAAGATCCTCGGTCAAACTGTCAAGACTGAGGCCTTTGTGGACAGTGGGGCCGACGGGGTTTTTATGGACCGCCAATTCGCCCTGAAACACTCTGTTCCCTTAGTACCCTTGGCATCGGAAATTGAGATTTGTGGGTTAAACAGGGAACCATTATCCCAAGGTAAAATTACCTCTTGCACTAGCCAGATTTCTTTGTTTATTGGAGCCACACACTCTGAAAAATTGTCCTTTTATGTGACTGTCTGTACTTTTGCCCCATTGGTGTTGGGGTTACCCTGGTTAAGGGCCCACAATCCTCAATTTGACTGGGTCTCTGGGGAGATTTAGTTGGGGTACTGATTGTTTCAGGAGTTGCTTGAGCCTTCCAGTCAGGCTCTCGCAGCTAAGTTTGCCAAGGTGTTATGCAGATTTTGTGGACGTGTTCTCCAAAAAAGTTGCAGAGGTACTACCTCCCCATCGCCCCTATGACTGTGCCATTGATTTGTTGCCAAATGCTAAGCTTCCCAAGAGCAGGTTGTACTCCCTGTCACGTCCTGAGACTCAGGCTATGGCAGAGTACATTCAGGAGAACTTGGCTAAGGGATTTATCAGACCTTCACAGTCTCCAGTTGGGTCGGGGTTCTTCTTCGTGGGTAAAAAGGACGGTTCGTTGCGACCCTGCATCGACTTCAGGGAATTGAACCGTATCACGATTAAAAACTCATACCCACTGCCTCTCATTTCGGTCTTGTTTGACCAGCTTCGTACTGCCACCATTTTTTCTAAGATTGACCTACGCGGTGCGTACAATCTAATCCGAATAAGAGAGGGGGGGATGAATGGAAGACTGCCTTTAATACCCACTCAGGGCATTATGAATATTTGGTGATGCCTTTTGGGCTCTGTAATGCCCCGGCAGTCTTCCAGGATTTCATGAATGATGTGCTCAGGGAATATTTGGATAGATTCTTAGTTGTATACTTAGATGACATCCTAATCTTCTCCCATTCCCTGGAGGAACATCGGAAGCATGTACGCTTAGTCCTCCAGAAACTCAGAGACCACCGGCTTGGGGCGAAGCTGGAGAAGTGCGAATTTGAAGTTCAGCAAATCGCATTTCTAGGATATATTATCTCCCCAGAAGGTTTCCAAATGGAGGGTTCCAAGGTACAGGCAGTCCTGGATTGGGTGCAGCCCACTAGTTTGAAGGCGCTTCAGCGTTTCCTGGGCTTTGCAAATTTTTATAGACGATTTATCGCTGGATTTTCGTCTATAGTGGCGCCCTTGGTGGCACTCACTAAGAAAGGGGCAGATGTTGCTCACTGGTCTTGTGAGGCTAAAGCGGCTTTTGCCCGTCTCAAAAGGGCATTTGTATCGGCCAAGGTGCTGCGACACCCAGATCCAGAGCGTCCTTTTGTGGTGGAGGTGGATGCCTCTGAGATGGGTATTGGGGCAGTGCTTTCTCAGATGGGAGTGTCTGATAATCGCCTTCATCCCTGTGCTTACTTTTCCCGTAAATTTTCGCCTGCCGAGATGAATTATGACGTGGGTAACCGGGAATTGTTGGCTATTAAGGATGCACTCGAGGAGTGGAGACACTGGCTTGAGGGGGCTAAGTTTGTGGTCTCAATTCTCACCGACCATAAGAATCTGGCATATTTAGAGTCAGCGAAGCGTCTCAATGCCAGGCAGGCACGATGGGCTTTGTTTTTTGCTCGCTTTAATTTTTTGATAACATATCGCCCTGGGTCAAAAAACATCAAGGCTGATGCGCTCTCGCGGAGTTTTGCTCCAATCCAGGAGACCACCGAGGAGCCGTTGCCCATTGTGTCCCCATCATGTATTAAAGTGGGCATTACCCAGGACCTCTTATCATTAGTCCTTAGAGCACAGGAGCAGGCTCCTCCAGACCTTCCGGTAGGTCTTTTGTTTGTGCCTCCTAGGTTAAGACAGCGAGTGTTCCTGGAATTCCATGCCAAGAAGTCGGCAGGTCACCCGGGTATTGCCAGAACTCGGGAGTTGCTATCTAGGGCGGTGTGGTGGCCCTCGGTGGCTAAGGATGTGGATCAGTGGGTTCGGGCATGTGACATCTGTGCCCGAAATAAGACTCCTAGAGGGGTTCCTGTTGGCCCATTACATCCACTCTCTATCCCATCTAAGCCATGGACCCACATTTCAATGGATTTTGTGGTGGACTTGCCCAAATCCTCGGGGATGACAGCCGTTGTCATTGACAGGTTTTCGAAGATGGCGCACTTCGTTCCACTGGTTGGGCTGCCATCGGCCAGACGCCTGTCTGAATTATTTATGCTGCATGTTGTGCGTCTCCACGGGTTGCCACTTGATGTGGTCTCTGACAGCGGATCCCAGTTTGTGGCCAAATTCTGGAGGGCATTTTGTTCCGATCTCCAGATTTCTGTCAGCTTGTCGTCAGGCTACCATCCGCAGTCTAATGGGCAGACTGAAAGGGTGAACCAGTCCTTGGAGCAGTTCCTCAGGTGTTATGTCTCCAAGTGTCAGACTGACTGGGTTGCTCATCTGTCCATGGCGGAGTTTGCCTATAACAACGCGGCTCACTCCGCTACAGGGATCTCTCCCTTCCTTTGTGTGTATGGGCATCATCCTAAGGCCAATTCTTTTGACCCCCTGGACTCCACGCCTGGTGGCTCCTCTGTGGTTTCGGTCCTTAGAGGTATTTGGCGGAAAGTGAAGAAAGCCCTTGTGTCTGTGTCATTAGTGACCAAAAGGGTTTTTGATAAGCGGAAAAGACCCTGCAGCTTCAAATTAGGAGACTTCGTCTGGTTGTCTACCAAGAATTTGAAGTTGAGATAGCCATCTCATAAGTTAGGCCCCCGGTTCATCGGCCCTTATAAGATCACCAGGGTTATCAATCCGGTGGCATTTCAGTTAGATCTGCCCCGTTCTTTGGGTATCAATAAAACATTTCATTGTTCCCTTTTAAAACGGGCGATTAGTAATCCTTCTTCCAGTGGAAGATCTTCCCCTCTTCTGATACGTGGCCAGAGGGAGTTTGTTGTTGAAAGGATTCTTGACTCCAAGATGGTTCGGGGTCGGCTGTCATTTTTGGTGCACTGGAAGGGGTATGGCCCGGAGGAGCGGTCGTGGGTGCGCAGTTGTGATCTTCATGCCCCCAGACTGATACGCTCTTTCTTCTCGCAGTTCCCCGATAAACCCGGTGGTAGGGGTTCTTTGACCCCTCGTCAGAGGGGGGGTACTGTTAGGGTCTCCTGCCCTGTGCTGCCACGTCGTCATGGCAACCGGGAGACAAGTGCTAGCGGAGTAACCTGAGCGCAGCTGATACTCCGGTTCGGGTCTTGTGCTGTGCAGTGGTTACAGGCTCTGTGCACGGCAGGGGATCCGGTGCTGGTTTTTGTGCTCACAGTCTGTGAGGTCTGAGTGGGGCGTGGACAGCACCTGCTTTATAAGGCCTCTTCTCAGGTTAAGCAGATGCTGCTGAATCTTTGTTGGTTAGTCAGTTCCTGAAAGTTAGCCAGTACTGTGTAGCTTTGTATTTGTTGTTGCTTACTGCAAATAGGCCTGGGGCTTTGGTACTACACTCTGCCAATCCAGACCTAGCAGTAAGACTGGAGTCAGTCGTTTAGCTTGCTGGGGTTCTTTTACTACTCTGTGAATTTAGCAAGTTTGCGGCTGTATTCTAAGACTTGCCTGCCTAAATCCTGTCTCACTGTGCAAGGTGTCAGGTGTCAGTTTAGTGGCAGTAAGCTGAACCTGTGCACTGCAAGTGAGAATTAGGATTGTGGAGACTCTCCTTGTGTCTATTATTCCATCTCTGACCAAGGAGTTTACTGCCACACCCGTTGGTAACCCTTTAGGGTTTTGCTGTTGCCCTTAGCAACAGCATTTCGGGTTCTCTACGTATTAAAACACAACATCTTGCTTTTCCCATCTGAGCATTACTAATACTAGGGAGACACCCAGTTCCTTAGCCTCTGGGCTTCTCTGTTCACTTTGTGGGTATTTTGTTACCCTATCACCTTCTGTGTACGTAATGTCATATTCCCCAGTCTGTCTGTGAGTTCATTTGTTTTGCATACCTATCCGTTCAGACACCAGTACATTCCTGCAGGCACTGGTGTGCATAACAGTTCAAACACCAGTGCATTCCTGCAGGCACTGGAGTGCATAACCGTTCTGACACCAGTACATTCCTGCAGGCACTGGTGTGCATAACAGGAAACTGTGCCCAGAAGAGCTGACAGTACAAGGAAAAGATTTTGGAATCCAGGGTAAGATTCATACCAGCCACACCAATCACACCGTATAACTCGTGATAAACTTACCCAGTTAACAGTATGAACAACAACAGAGCATCAGACAAACCTGATGCAACCATAACATAACCCTTATTTAAGCAATAACTATATACAAGTATTGCAGAAGAAGTCCACACTTGGGACGGGCGCCCAGCATCCACTACGGACTACGAGAAATAGATTTACCGGTAAGTAAAATCTTATTTTCTCTAACGTCCTAGTGGATGCTGGGGACTCCGTAAGGACAATGGGGATTATACCAAAGCAAACGGACGGGAGAGTGCGGATGACTCTGCAGCACCGAATGAGCAAACACAAGGTCCTCCTCAGCCAGGGTATCAAACTTGTAGAACTTTGCAAGGTGTTTGAAACCGACCAAGTAGCTGCTCGGCAAATCTGTAATGCCGAGACACCTCGGGCAGCCGCCCAAGAAGAGCCCACCTTCCTTGTGGAATGGGCTTTTACTGATTTTGGATGCGGCAATCCAGCCGCAGAATGAGCCTGCTGAATCGTGTTACAGATCCAGCGAGCAATAGTTTGCTTTGAAGCAGGAGCACCCAGCTTGTTGGATGCATACAGGATAAACAGCGAGTCAGTTTTCCTGACTCCAGCCATTCTGGCTACATAAATCTTCAAAGCCCTGACTACATCTAGTAACTTGGAATCCTCCAAGTTACGAGCAGCCGCAGGCACCACAAAAGGTTGGTTCAAATGAATGGATGACACCACCTTCGGCAGAAATTGCGGACGAGTCCGTAACTTTGCCCTGTCCATATGGAAAACCAGATGGCGGCTTTGTCATGTAAAAGCCCCTAATTCAGACACACGCCTAGCCGAAGCTAAGGCCAATAGCATGACCACTTTCCACGTGAGATATTTTAATTCCACGGTCTTAAGTGGCTCAAACCAGTGAGATTTCAGGAAACTCAACACCACATTAAGATCCCAAGGTGCCACTGGTGGCACAAAAGGGGGCTGAATATGCAGCACTCCCTTTACAAACGTCTGAACTTCAGGAAGAGAAGCCAGTTCCTTTTGAAAGAAAATGGATAGGGCCGAAATCTGGACCTTAATGGACCCTAATTTTAAGCCCATAGTCACTCCCGCCTGTAGGAAGTGAAGGAAACAGCCCAGTTGGAATTCCTCTGTAGGGGACTTCCTGGCCTCACACCAAGCAACATATTTTCGCCATATACGGTGATAATGTTTTGCCGTCACGTCCTTCCTAGCCTTTATCAGCGTAGGAATAACCTCATCCGGAATGCCTTTCTCCGCTAGGATCCGGCGTTCAACCGCCATGCCGTCAAACCCAGCCGCGGTAAGTCTTGGAACAGACAGGGCCCCTGTTACAACAGATCCTGTCTGAGAGGCAGAGGCCATGGGTCCTCTGTGAGCATTTCAAGCAGTTCCGGATACCAAGCCCTTCTTGGCCAATCCGGAACAATGAGTATTGTTCTCACACCTTTTCTTACAATTCTCAGCACCTTGTGTATGAGAGGAAGAGGAGGAAACACATAAACCGACTGGAACACCCACGGTGTCACTAGTGCGTCCACAGCTATCGCTTGAGGGTCTCTTGACCTGGCGCAATACCTTTGTAGCTTTTTGTTGAGGCGGGATGCCATCATGTCCACCTGTGGCAGTTCCCATCGATTTGTAATCTGTGTGAAGACTTCTTGATGAAGTCCCCACTCTCCCGGGTGGAGGTCGTGCCTGCTGAGGAAGTCTGCTTTCCAGTTGTCCACTCCCGGAATGAACACTGCCGACAGTGCTTGCACGTGATTCTCCGCCCAGCGAAGAATTCTGGTGGCTTCTGCCATTGCCGCCCTGGCGGTTTACATGAGCCACTGCGGTGATGTTGTCTGACTGAATCAGCACCGGTTGGTTGCGAAGCAGAGGCCCCGCTTGACTCAGGGCATTGTATATGGCCCTTAGTTCCAGGATATTGATGTGCAGACAAGTCTCCTGACTTGACCACAGCCCCTGGAAGTTTCTTCCCTGAGTGACTGCCCCCCACCCTCGGAGGCTTGCATCCGTGGTCACCAGGACCCAGTCCTGTATGCCGAACCTGCGGCCCTCGAGAAGGTGAGCACTCTGCAGCCACCACAGAAGAGACACCCTGGCCCTGGGGGATAGGGTGATCAGCCGATGCATCTGAAGATGCGATCCGCACCACTTGTCCAACAGATCCCACTGAAAGGTCCTCGCATGGAACCTGCCGAAGGGAATGGCTTCGTATGATGCCACCATCTTTCCCAGGACTCGCGTGCATAGATGCACCGACACCTGTTTTGGTTTTAAGAGGTCTCTGACCAGAGTCACGAGCTCCTGGGCCTTCTCCTCCGGGAGAAACACCTTCTTCTGGTCTGTGTCCAGAATCATGCCCAGGAAGGGCAGACTCGTCGTATGAATCAGCTGCGACTTTGGAATATTCAGAATCTAGCCGTGCTGTTGTAACACCTCCCGAGAGTGTGCTACGCTGAGCAGGAACTGCTCTCTGGACCTCGCCTTTATGAGGAGATCGTCCAAGTATGGGATAATTGTAACTCCTTGCTTTCGCAGAAGCACCATCATTTCTGCCATTACCTTGGTAAATATTCTCGTGCCGTGGACAGACCAAACGGCAACATCTGGAATTGGTAATGACAGTCCTGTACCACAAATCTGAGGTACTCCTGATGAGGTGGATAAATGGGGACATGCAGGTAAGTATTACAAATCCAACGTGCAATAGTTTGCTTGGAAGCAGGATTTCCAATCTTGTTGTAAGCGTACAGGACAAACAGAGCCTCCGTTTTTCTAACAAAAGCCGTTCTGGCGACAGTTTCAAAGCTCTCACGACATCTAGATATTTTGGTACCATCAGGGCATCCGTAGCCACAGGCACCACAATAGGTTGATTTATGTGAAACGAAGACACCACCTTCGGCAGAAATTGTTGAAGAGTCCGCAATTCCGCTCTATCCACATGGAAAATCAAATATGGGCTCTTGTGAGACAGAGCCGCCAATTCAGACACCCGTCTAGCGGACGCCAAGGCCAAAAGCATGACCCCTTTCCAAGTGAGAAATTTCAACTCAACCTTCCGCAAAAGGTTCAAACCAGTGAGACATAAGAAACTAAGACCACGTCGAGATCCCACGGTGCCACCAACGGAGGATGGATATGCAGTACTCCCTTCACAAAAGTCTGAACCTCAGGAAGGGCGGCCAATTCTTTCTGATAGAAAATAGACAAAGCCGAAATCTGCACTTTGATGGAACCCAATTTCAGGCCTGCATCCACGCCTGCCTGTAAAAAATGGAGGAAACGACCCAGGTGAAACTCCTCCGTAGGAGCTTTCTTGGCTTCACACCACGACACATTTTCTCCAAATACGGTGATAATGCTTCGCTGTGACCACCTTCCAAGCCTTAGAGTAGGGATGACTTCCCCGGGAATACAGTTTCGAGCTAGGATTTGGCGTTCAACCTCCAAGCCGTCAAATGCAGCCACAGTAAGTCTTGAAATACGCACGGCCCCTGCAGTAACAGGTCCTCCCTGAGAGGAAGCGGCCAAGGATCTTCTACAAGCAATTCCTGAAGATCCGGATACCAGGCTCTCCGTGGCCAATCTGGAACGACGAGTACTGCCGGAACCCTTGTTGTTCTTATGATCCTCAACACTTTTGGAATGAGAGGAAGTGGAGGAAACACATACGCAGACTGAAATACCCACGGAGTTACCAGGGCGTCCACTGCACTGGCTTGGGTGTCCCTTGACCGGGAACAATACCGTGGAAGTTTCTTGTTGATGCGAGACGCCATCATGTCTATTTGAGGAATTCCCCAACACCTTGTCACTTCTGCAAATACCTCTTGATGAAGAGCCCACTCTCCTGGGTGGAGATCGTGTCTGCTGAGGAAGTCTGCTTCCCAGTTGTCCACACCCGGAAGGAAGACTGCTGCCAGAGCGCTCACGTGCTTTTCCGCCCAGCGGAGAACTCTTGTGGCCTCCACCAATCGCCACTCTGCTCTTTGTTCCACCCTGGCGGTTTACGTACGCCACTGCTATTACGTTGTCAGACTGAATCAGGACAGGTAGACCGCAAAGAGTTTTCCGCTTGCAGAAGGCCATTGTAAATGGCTCTTAACTCCAGAACATTTATGTGGAGACATGATTCCTGGCTTGACCATTTTCCCTGGAAACTTCTTCCTTGTGTGACTGCTCCCCAGCCTCAGAGACTCGCATCTGTGGTCAGCAGGACCCACTCCTGGATCCCGAACCTGCGTCCCTCTAGAAGGTGAGAACTCTGCAGCCACCACAGGAGAGAAATTCTGGACCTGGAAGATAGACTTATTTTCCGGTGCATGTGTAGGCGAGACCCGGACCATTTGTCCAGCAGGTCCCACTGAAACACCCGGCATGAAACCTGCCAAACAGAATGGCATCATAAGCCGCAACTATCTTGCCTAGCACTCGAGTGCATTGATGAATCGACACTCTTGCCGGTTTCAGAATCTTTGGCCATGCGTTGGATTTCCAGAGGTTTTTCCGCCGGAAGAAACTCTGCAGTTCCGTGTCCAGGATCATGCCCAAGAAAGGCAGCTGATTTGTCGGAATCAACTGAGACTTTGGCAAATTTAGAATCCAACCATGATGTTGCAGAACCGTCAGGGAGAGCTCCACATTTCTTAGCAACTGCTCCTTCGATCTCACCTTTATCAGGAGATCGTCCAAGTCCGGGATAATTGCGACACCCTGCTTGCGTAGGAGTACCATCATTTCCGCCATGACTTTGGTGAAAATCCTTGGGGCCGTGGAAAGCCCAAACGGCAATGTCTGAAATTGGTAATGAGAATCCTGCAGCGCAAATCTCAGGAAAGCTTGATGTGGAGGATATATCGGGACATGTAAGTAGGCATCTTTTATGTCGACTGACGCCATAAAATCCCCCCCTTCTAGACTGGAAATCACTGCTCGAAGAGATTCCATCTTGAACTTTAAAGTTTTCAAATACAGATTGAGGGTTTTTAGGTTCAGGATCGGTCTGACCGAGCCGTCCGGCTTTGGCACGACAAAGAGGCTCGAATAGAACCCTTCTCCCCGTTGGGATGGGGGAACCGGGACAATGACTCTGTTGACACAGCTTTTGTATCGCAGCATTCACTACTTCCCTTTCTGGGATAGAAACTGGCAAGGCTGATTTGAAAAATCGGTGGGGGGGCGTCTCCTGAAACTCCAGTCCGTACCCTTGGGACACTATGCCTAAGACCCAAGGATCTAGGCCCAAGTGAAACCAGACCTGACTGAAGAGTCGTAGACGGGCGCCCACTGGCACGGACTCCCGTAGGGGAGCCCCAGCGTCATGCGGTGGACTTGGCAGGGACAGGGAGGACTTTTGGTCCTGGGCGCCAGACACAGCAGGCGACCTTTTTCCCCTTTCTCTGCCTTTTGAAGCAAGGAAGGACGAGCCCCTTCCTTTTTTGTATTTATTAGGCCGAAAGGACTGCATCTGATAATGGGGTGCCTTTTTCTGTTGTGCGGGAACATGAGGAAGAAAAGATGACTTTCCCGCTGTAGCGGTAGACACCGGGTCAGCGAGGCCGTCACCAAACGAGACACTACCTTTATAAGGGAGAGCTTCCATAGCTTTCTTGGAGTCGGCATCCGCATTCCATTGATGAATCCACAGCGCTCTCCTGGCCGAGACCGCCATGGCATTTGCCCTTGATCCCAAGAGGCCAATATCCCTCGCCGCATCCTTTAGGTAAGCTGCAGCGTCCCTGATATAACCAAGTCAAAAGAATGTTATCCCTATCTAGGGTATCCATGTCAGATTCCAAATTATCAGCCCACTTAGCAATAGCACTACTCACCCATGCAGACGCCACGGCAGGTCTGAGGAGTGCACCCGTAGTGACATAAATGGCCTTTAATGTAGTTTCCTGCTTACGATCCGCAGGATCCTTGAGGGCAGCAGTGTCAGGAGACTGAAGCGCCACTTTCTTGGACAGCCGGGACAGAGCCTTGTCCACATTGGGAGAGGACTCCCACTTTTCCCTGTCGTCAGAGGGGAAAGGATATGCCATAAAAATTCTCTTGGGAATCTGCCACCTTTGATCAGGCAATTCCCAAGCTTTTTCACAAAGCGCGTTCAGTTCATGAGGGGGGGGGGGGGGGGGGGGGGGGACGTCACCTCAGGCTTTTCCCTTATACAAACAAACCATCGTATCTGGAACAGCAGGCACTTCAGAAATATGTAAAACATCTTTAATTGCCACAATCATGTACTGAATACTCAACCAATTTTGGATGTAAACTGGCCTCACTAAAGTCGACACTGGAATCAGAGTCCGTGTCTGTATCTGCCATCTGGGTAAATGAACGTGTCTGTGACCCTGAGGGGGCCTGTACCTGAGATAAGGCGTCCTCCATGGATTTTCTCCACGTTTGTGTATGAGAATCAGATTTATCCAGCCTTGTAGACAATGCCGCCACATTTGCATTCAATGTACTCAACATATTCACCCAATCAGCAGTCGGCAGTGCCGACAGTCACTCCCAAATGCTTCTCTGCGCCCCCAGTAACTTCCTCCGGGGAGGAGCACTCAGCCTCAGACATGTCGACACTGTACCGACACTCCCACTGGCAATAGGGGACAGACCCACAGGGAAGCCGAGAGAACACAGAGTGAGTATACCAGCTCACACACCAGCTCCCATATACTACTAAAAAAAATAAGAATTTACTCACCGGTAATTCTATTTCTCGTAGTCCGTAGTGGATGCTGGGACTCCGTAAGGACCATGGGGAATAGTGGCTCCGCAGGAGACGGGGCACAACTATAAAGAAAGCTTTAGACTACTGGTGTGCACTGGCTCCTCCCACTATGACCCTCCTCCAGACTTCAGTTAGGATACTGTGCCCGGAAGAGCTGACACAATAAGGAAGGATTTTGAATCCCGGGTAAGACTCATACCAGCCACACCAATCACACCGTATAACTCGTGATACAATACCCAGTTAACAGTATGATAACAACTGAGCCTCTCAACAGATGGCTCAACAATAACCCTTTAGTTAAACAATAACTATATACAAGTATTGCAGACAATCCGCACTTGGGATGGGCGCCCAGCATCCACTACGGACTACGAGAAATGGAATTACCGGTGAGTAAATTCTTATTTTCTCCGACGTCCTAAGTGGATGCTGGGACTCCGTAAGGACCATGGGGATTATACCAAAGCTCCCAAACGGGCGGGAGAGCGCGGATGACTCTGCGGCACCGAATGGGCAAACTCTAGGTCCTCCTCAGCCAGGGTGTCAAACTTGTAGAATTTAGCAAATGTGTTTGACCCCGACCAAGTAGCTGCTCGGCAAAGTTGTAGAGCCGAGACCCCTCGGGCAGTCGCCCAAGAAGAGCCCACCTTCCTCGTGGAATGGGCTTTTACCGATTTAGGATGCGGCAGTCCAGCCGCAGAATGTGCAAGCTGAATCGTACTACAGATCCAGCGAGCAATAGTCTGCTTTGAAGCAGGTGCACCCAACTTGTTGGGCGCATACAGGAAAAATAGCGAGTCAGTCTTTCTGACTCCAGCTGTCCTGGAAACATAAATTTTCAGGGCCCTGACTACATCCAACAACTTGGAAGCCTCCAAGTCTTTAGTAGCCGCAGGCACCACGATAGGTTGGTTCAGATGAAAGGCTGACACCACCTTAGGGAGAAATTGGGGACGAGTCCTCAATTCTGCCCTATCCATATGGAAAATCAGATAAGGGCTTTTACATGACAAAGCCGCCAATTCTGATACACGCCTGGCCGAAGCCAAGGCCAACATCATGACCACTTTCCACGTGAGATATTTCAATTCCACGGTCTTAAGTGGCTCAAACCAATGTGACTTTAGGAAATCCAACACCACGTTGAGATCCCAAGATGCCACTGGAGGCACAAAAGGGGGCTGAATATGCAGCACTCCCTTAACAAAAGTTTGAACTTCAGGTAGTAAAGCCAGTTCTCTCTGGAAGAAAATCGATAGAGCCGAAATCTGGACCTTAATGGAACCCAATTTTAGGCCCATAGTCACCCCTGACTGTAGAAAGTGCAGGAAACGGCCCAGCTGAAATTCTTCCGTTGGGGCCTTCCTGGCCTCACACCACGCAACATATTTACGCCATATGCAGTGATAATGGTTTGCCGTTACTTCTTTCCTAGCTTTAATCAGCGTAGGAATGACGTCCTCCGGAATGCCCTTTTCCTTCAGGATCCGGTGTTCAACCGCCATGCCGTCAAACGCAGCCGCGGTAAGTCTTGCCGTCCTGCTTCTCGTGCCACCCCGTCGGTTTACATAGGCGACCGCCGTGATGTTGTCTGACTGGATCAGTACCGGCTGGTTTTGAAGCAGGGGTTTTGCCTGACTTAGGGCATTGTAAATGGCCCTCAGTTCCAGAATATTTATGTGCAGGGAAGCCTCCTGACTTGACCATAGTCCTCGGAAGTTTCTTCCCTGTGTGACTGCCCCCCAGCCTCGAAAGCTGGCATCCGTGGTCACCAGGACCCAGTCCTGTATGCTGAATCTGCGGCCCTCTTGAAGATGAGCACTCTGCAGCCACCACAGCAGAGACACCCTTGTCCATGGAGACAGGGTTATCAGCCGATGCATCTGAAGATGCGATCCGGACCACTTGTCCAACAGGTCCCACTGAAAGGTTCTTGCATGGAACCTGCCGAATGGAATTGCTTCGTAGGAAGCTACCATCTTTCCCAGGATCCGCGTGCAGTGATGCACCGACACCTGTTTTGGTTTTAGGAGGCCTCTGACTAGAGATGACAGCTCCTTGGCCTTCTCCTCCGGGAGAAACTTTTTTCTGTTCTGTGTCCAGAACCATCCCCAGGAACAGTAGATGTGTCGTAGGGACCAGCTGTGACTTTGGAATATTTAGAATCCAGCCGTGCTGTTGTAGCACCTCCCGAGATAGTGCTACCCCGACCAACTGCTCCCTGGACCTCGCCTTTATCAGGAGATCGTCCAAGTACAGGATAATTAAAACTCCCTTCTTTCGAAGGAGTATCATCATTTCGGCCATTACCTTGGTAAAGACCCTCGGAGCCGTGGATAGACCGAACGGCAACGTCTGGAATTGGTAATGACAATCCTGTACCACAAATCTGAGGTACTCCTGGTGAGGATGGTAAATGGGGACATGCAGGTAAGCATCCTTGATGTCCAGTGATACCATGTAATCCCCCTCGTCCAGGCTTGCAATAACCGCCCTGAGCGATTCCATCTTGAACTTGAATTTTTTTTTTTTTTTTATATAGGTGTTCAAGGATTTCAAATATAAAATGGGTCTCACCGAACCGTCCGGTTTCGGTACCACGAACATTGTGGAATAGTAACCCCGTCCTTGTTGAAGTAGGGGCACCTTTACCATCACCTGTTGTGAATACAGCTTGTGAATTGCCTGTAACACTGCCTCCCTGCCTGAGGGAGTGGTTGGTAAGGCAGATTTGAGGAAACGGCGGGGGGGGGGGGGGGTTCAAGACGTCTCGAATTCCAGCTTGTACCCCTGAGATACTACTTGAAAGATCCAGGGATCCACCCGTGAGCGAGCCCACTGATTGCTGAAATATTTGAGACGGGCCCCCACCGTACCTGGCTCTTCCTGTGGAGCCCCAGCGTCATGCTGTGGACTTAGAGGAAGCGGGGGAGGACTTTTGCTCCTGGGAACTGGCTGTATGCTGCAGCTTTTTCCCTCTACCTCTGCCTCTGGGCAGAAAGGACGCGCCCTTAACCCGCTTGCCCCTATTGGGTCGAAAGGACTACCTGATAATACGGTGCTTTCTTTGGCTGTGAGGGAACATGGGGTAAAAATGTAGACTTCCCAGCTGTTGCTGTGGAAACGAGGTCCAAGAGACCATCCCCGAACAACTCCTCACCCTTATAGGGCAGAACTTCCATGTGCCTTTTAGAATCTGCATCTCCTGTCCACTGCCGAGTCCATAACCCTCTCCTGGCAGAAATGGACATTGCACTTATTTTGGATGCCAGCCGGCAAATATCCCTCTGTGCATCCCTCATGTATAAAAGTGCGTCTTTAATATGCTCTACAGTTAGCAATATAGTGTCCCTGTCTAGGGTATCAATATTTTCCGACAGGGAATCTGACCACGCAGCTGCAGCACTGCACATCCATGCTGAAGCAATAGCTGGTCTCAGTATAACACCTGTGTGTGTGTATATAGACTTCAGGATAGCCTCCTGCTTTCTATCAGCAGATTCATTCAGGGCGGCCGTATCCGGAGACGGTAATGCCACCTTCTTTGACAAGCGTGTGAGCGCTTTATCCACCCTAGGGGATATTTCCCAACATGACCTATCCTCTGGCGGGAAGGGTACGCCATTAGTAACCTCTTAGAAATTACCAGTTTCTTATCAGGGGAAGCCCACGCTTCTTCACACACTTCATTTAACTCCTCAGATGGAGGAAAAGCTACTGGTAGTTTTTTCTCTCCAAACATACCCTTTTTTGTGGTACCGGGGGTAACATCAGAAATGTGCAACACATTTTTCATTGCCTCAATCATGTAACGTGTGGCCCTACTGGAAGTTACATTAGTCTCATCGTCGTCGACACTGGAGTCAGTATCCGTGTCGACATCTGTGTCTGCCATCTGAGGTAGCGGGCGTTTTAGAGCCCCTGATGGCTTTTGAGACGCCTGGGCAGGCACAGGCTGAGAAGCCGGCTGTCCCACATTTGGTATGTCGTCAAACCTTTTATGCAAGGAGTCGACACTGTCGCGTAAATCCTTCCACAGCACCATCCACTCAGGTGTCGACCCCGCAGGGGGTGACATCACATTTATCGGCATCTGCTCCGCCTCCACATAAGCCTCCTCATCAAACATGTCGACACAGTCGTACCGACACACAGCACACACACAGGGAATGCTCTGACAGAGGACAGGACCCCACAAAGCCCTTTGGGGAGACAGAGAGAGAGAGTATGCCAGCACACACCAGAGCGCTATATAACACAGGGATCCCACTATAAATGAGTGTTTTTCCCTTATAGCTGCTTATATTATATATACTGCGCCTAAATTTAGTGCCCCCCCTCTCTTTTTTACCCTTATGTAGCTTGACACTGCAGGGGAGCCAGGGAGCGTCCTTCCAGCGGAGCTGTGAGGGAAAAATGGCGCCAGTGTGCTGAAGGAGATGGCCCCGGCCCTTTTCCGGCGGACTTCTCCCGCTTTTTCTGGAATTCTGGCAGGGATATTTTTACACCTATATAGTCTTCCTGACTATATATGGTGTAGATTTGCCAGCCAAGGAGTCTTATATTGCCCTCAGGGCGCGCCCCCCCCCCCCAGCACCCATCAGTGACCGGTGTGTGAGGTGTGCATGAGGAGCAATGGCGCACAGCTGCAGTGCTGAGCGCTACCTTGTTGAAAACAGAAGTCTTCTGCCGCCGATTTTCAGGAACACTTCTTGCTTCTGGCTCTGTAAGGGGGCCGGCGGCGCGGCTCCGGGACCGAACAGCGAGGTCGGGTCCTGTGGTCGATCCCTCTGGAGCTAATTGTGTCCAGTAGCCTAAGAAGCCCAAGCTACCACCAGTTAGGTAGGTTCGCTTCTTCTCCCCTTAGTCCCTCGTTGCAGTGAGTCTGTTGCCAGCAGATCTCACTGTAAAATAAAAAAACTAAATATACTTTCTTTCTAGGAGCTCAGGAGAGCCCCTAGTGTGCATCCAGCTCAGCCGGGCACAAGATTCTAACTGAAGTCTGGAGGAGGGTCATAGTGGGAGGAGCCAGTGCACACCAGTAGTCTAAAGCTTTCTTTTAGTTGTGCCCAGTCTCCTGCGGAGCCGCTATTCCCCATGGTCCTTACGGAGTCCCAGCATCCACTTAGGACGTCAGAGAAATAGTATATGATCACTGCGATAGAATATATATATATATATATATATATATATATATATATATATAATATATATATATCACCAATTGACTGTGCCGCCCCCCCGTTTTGCTCCCTGTACTTGCTAAGGAGAGTGGAAGTCCGGGCCAGCATCTCTGCATGCTCTGTGGTGAGAGAAAATGGCGCTGTAAGCTGTGCGGGCTAAGCCACGCCCCCACCCGGCGCGCTGTAGTCCCGCTCAAATTCAATTATACTGGCGGGGGTCTTCTATGTAGTGCCTAGGCACTGATAACATGCTCTTTGACAGTGTAAAAACTCCAGTAACCTGCTGCCCAGGGCGCCCCCCCTGCGAGTGTCGGTGTGTGTGTGGTAGCATGGAGCGCAGCGCGACCGCTGCGCTGTACCTCCGTTACTGAAGTCTGTCTTCTGTACACTCACCCGGCTTCTTTCTTCTGGCTTCTGTGAGGGGGTTGATGGCGCGGCTCCGGGAACAAGCAGCTAGGCGCACCAAGTAATCGAACCCTCTGGAGCTAATGGTGTCCAGTAGCCTAAGAAGCAGAGCCCTTAACTCAGAAGAAGTAGGTCTGACTTATCTCCCCTCACTCCCACGAAGCACAGAGCCTGTAGCCAGCAGGTCTCTCTGAAAATAAAAAACCTAACAGACTTTTCAGAGAAACTCAGGAGAGCTCCCCTAGTGTGTGTCCAGTCTCTCTGGGCACAGAATCTAACTGAGGTCTGGAGGAGGGGCATAGAGGGAGGAGCCAGTTCACACCCATTCAAAGTCTTATAGTGTACCCATGTCTCCTGCGATCCTGTCTATATCCCATGGTCCTTTTGGAGTCCCCAGCATCCTCTAGGACGTAAGAGAAACCCCTGTTTGTGTAACAGAGTACAGAGTAGATACTGGGACAACCTCCTGTTTGAAGTAGTTTTTGAGTGGTATCTTGCAAGGTAACCTTTGCTGCGTGTGAAGCTGGCAAGCTTGACTTGGAGAATCTGAGTGGAGGTAGTGCTCGAAACTCCAACCGGTATCCATGGGATAGGAGGTCTCTCACCCAAGGATCTCAGAAGGACAGTGCCCACACCTGGGCAAAGTGCTGTAGACGAGCAGATACCTGGAAGTCGCCCAGCTGCTGGGGCCAACAGTCACGCAGAGTGCTTTGTGGATGAGGATCTGGAGGACTGGTCCAGAGATCCAGCAGCCGCTGGCTTACCGGATTTACCGTGTGATCTCTAGCAGCATTGGAGGCACCTCTGGCTCTGCATCTGGCCACACAAAAGTACTGCAGAGGGCCCAAGGTAGGGATGTCTAGCAGGAGGTGCAGCAGACGGCAGATAGGTAGACTTACCTGTTGCCTGAGAGATCCACTTGTTCAGCTCCTCTCGAAACAAGGCATCCCCTGTAAAAGGAAGATTTTCTACACCCTTTCTGGAATCCGCATCCACTGACCATTGTTGCAACCACAGAGCTCTGCGGGCAGAGACCGCCATAGCCATGGTACGGCCATTGAGGAGACTATTCCTTAACGGCTTCACTCAAAGTTAGCAGCATCTTGGATATGTTGCAGTAGGGTAATGATCTCCGCCTGGAGCAGGGAGTAAAACCCACTCACTATATTTTCAGACCATTTTACCATGGCCCTAGAAATCCAGCCGCAAGCAATAGTGGGCCGTAAAGCTAAGCCCACCGCAGTATAAATTGATGTGTAGTCTCAATTTTGCAGTCTGCTGGGTCTTTAAAGGAGATGGCCCCAGGAACAGGCAGTACAATTTTACATGACAGCCAGGACACTGAAGTATCCGCTGATGGGGGATTTTCCCAAACTTTCCTGTCCTCTGCAGAAAAGGGAAAGTATTCAGTAATCGTTTAGGGGTATTAATTTCTTGCCAGAATTTACCCCCGCCTCCTTAGACAGGGAATTTAGCTCCTTTGAAACGGGAAAGGTGACAGGATTTTCGCTTTACCTTAAAATACAATTCCTCTTCCGGCTCTGCCTCCTTATCTTGTATGTTGAGGACCTCCCCAGTAGCATAAATTAGGGCCTCAACTCCTGGAGACAGAATTATCCTCGTCTACCTCCAGTTCTGCCTCATCCAACTCCAGCAAGTCAAGTCTCAGAATCAGACTGGAGTGGGGGGTGGCCTAGCTGGCTATGAGGGTGGATGTGCATTAGAAGAGCTCTAGCCTGGATCTCTACAGTAAGTGCTTTTATTGCATCCCTAAGCAGCTGTTTGCCTGTACACATGTCCATTGTCCCCCCAGTGATCGCAAAAACGCGCTATAGCGCGTATTTTACCCCATAATGAGGATCGGGGACTCTCTTTTACAAAATGAGTGCGTCCCTGGGGACGCGCTCCGTTGTAGGCCGTCCTGTAGCTCCTTTGATCTCTCCGCGGGTCCCGCTGCCAATCTTGTGGCTTCATTGATGTCTCTGGGTTCAGCGGCCAATCCTGTGGTGCCAGGTCCAGCGGCCAATCCTGTGGTGCCAGGTCCAGCGGCCAATCACATGTATACACAGAGCTCTCCCTCTCAAACCCCTCCAATAGCCGGGCTTCCGGGAGGGCTAGTAGACGGGGAGGAGGAGCTGTTGGTGCCTTTTACTCCTGTATGCAGCGCCGGCACCCGTACTCAGAAGGCGGCCCGAATTGCAGCGTTAACAGGCTCTCTCTGCAGCCTCCCGTCTCCTCCCCGTCCCACCGCTGCTATTCACTTCTCCCCCCTCACCGCCGCGGCCACTCAGGATGCGGGGTCATGCGCCGGTGGATTCAAAGGCTCAGCGCGGCACTTACAACGCTGAGTCCTGAGTGCCCGCGGCGGTGGGGGGTAAAAGCGAATAGCAGGGCTGGGACGGGGAGGAGACGGGTGGCCGCAGAGAAAGCCTGTTAATGCTGTAGAAGAGGTTATTACATCCCGCCCACAGCAGTAAGGATCTGAAGAGAAGAATTTCAAGCAGCACCTGGCATGGAGGATTCATGTTAGTAATAAACATATGGGTAATTGGGATGGCAGCAGCTAACGATTCAAACACTGGGGGTGGGGGCAGTGCCCAGCATACACCAACACAAATGCACACATTGGCCAGCCCCACCCCCATATACCCACACCCTCCATACACCCTCCATAGCCACACAGTGCCATCACATGCACCCCACCAACCACACAGTGCCCATCATACACACCCCCAATACCCACACATTGCCCATTATACACACACAGTGCCAATCATACACACACAGTGCCAATCATACACACTCCCCACAACGTGTTCACACTGCCCATTATACACACACCCATCTGACACCCCCTCCACTGACACCCGTGATCACTGTGTCTGGGGACGACAACTGGGGGTCCAAGATGGTGGCTACAATGTCCCTAAGTGGTCACCTGGTGCAATGTGTGTAACGTGCTCTACCTGGCGCAATGTGTATAACGTGCTCTACCTGGCGCATTGTGTGTAACGTGCTCTACCCGCTGCAATGTGTATAACGTGCTCTACCTGCTGCAATGTGTATAACGTGCTCTACCCGGCGCATTGTGTGTAACGTGCTCTACCCGGCGCAATGTATATAATGTGCTCTACCTGCTGCAATGTGTATAACGTGCTCTACCTGTTGCAATGTGTATAACGTGCTCTACCCGGCGCATTGTGTGTAACGAGCTCTGCACGGCGCAATGTGTATAACGTGCTCTACCCGGCGCAATGTGTATAACGTGCTCTGCCCGGCGCATTGTGTGTAACGAGCTCTGCACGGCGCAATGTGTATAACGTGCTCTACCCGGCGCAATGTGTATAACGTGCTCTGCCCGGCACATTGTGTGTAACGTGCTCTGCCCGGCGCAATGTGTATAACGTGCTCTACCCGGCGCAATGTGTATAACGTGCTCTGCCCGGCACATTGTGTGCAACGTGCTCTGCCCGGCGCAATGTGTATAACGTGCTCTGCCCGGCGCAATGTGTATAACGTGCTCTACCTGGTGCAATGTTTTATATGTGCTTTACCTGGTGCAGTGTGTCTAAGTGTTCTACCTGGCGCAATGTGTATAACGTGCTCTACCTGGCGCATTGTGTATAACGTGCTCTACCTTGTGCAGTGTTTATATTTGCTTTACCTGGTGCAATGTATATAACATGCACTACCGGACGCATTGTGTATAACGTGCTCTACCTGGTGCAATGTGTATAAGCGGCACTTCTGTGTGGTGTAATGTGAATTGGCACTATTATGTAGTCACGCCCCTTCCGCATGAAGCCACGCCCCTTAAATTTTGCAGCGCGCCTTCGGCGCGCACTGCCTACCCTTTCCTATCTCGCAGGTGGAACACCAATTCACTTCATGCCTAGGGCACCAAAATGTCTACTTACAGCTCTGGTGCAGGGTGTCCTGCATGCTACACAGCCCAGCAGCACTGTCACCCCATCCCCCCACCTTGCAAAACTTTTGTAATGTCCAAACAAGATTAAGATTAATAAGAACCTTTATTCCGATGGGACCCAGAAAAAGAACGGTAGGACCCCAATTTTTGAAAGTGAGGGGTCCCTGGGACCCACTTTTTTTTTGGATCAGCGCGATCACTGCCCCCTCAGAAGTCTTGTACCCATGGGGCCAGATTTTGATAAGCTAGGGGACCTTTACCCGTTCTCTCCAGGTTGCAGCTTGTCCTCCCTGCTAACTCCGGGACCTCAATTACTCGGAGGACCCGCCACTGACTTCCAGCGCGGCGGCACGTAATCCTCCACTTTACCGGATTCCCGCGACTCAGGCACTGCAGTGCCAGACCCCGTGGGCTTAGGCTCCTGCTGCTTGGGGCGGCTGGACGAGCTCCCTGTAGTGCCTGCTGCGGGCGTTCTGGTCCGGCCTTCCCTGTGTGTGGCAGTCATATTTGAAGTGGGCAGAGCAGCTCGCAGTGTGCTGTGGATAGTGTCCTGACCCCAATCCCTGAGGATCACTGCAGCTGTGGTGGTCCCTGAAGCTTCTGGGGAGTAGCACCCTTGTGGAGTTGCAGTGTGCCTGGCAGGGCTAGATAAGGGGGGAGTGAAAGGCTACATTAACTGCAGCAACACAGCTTTATTGCTTAGGGAAAACGGCCTTTGGGTGCAGATTTACATATGTGCTACACATTCCTCTCTACACAGAGCTGGATGCTTGTTTTGCCAAATAAGTGATGCTTTCCTACCCTCCCACCCAGGGTCGCTGTGTTTAATGTATAAGTTACAGACGGAACCAACTCACCTCAACTCTTCTTAGCGGTCGGCCCATGCCATTTACATTATCTACCGGGTTGCCCTTGTTCTTACGCAGCTATGCCTCCTAAGTCGTACAAAGGCACGCTGCCCCCACCCCAATATCCTTGCCCGCTCAGAAGATACCACGCTCCTCAGACTCTCCAGGAAGAGCAAGCCACTACCTCTGCGAATTGCCCAGGATGGGGCGACACTCCCCGACCGCTATCAGTTCCGGGTGTAGACACCAACTCCTCCGACCCTCTCACCATCAAAACCCTCTGCCAAGTCTTAGCAGCCTTTAAAATCAGACCTCTCTCAATATCTCACAGCTGCTATACAGGACGTTCGGGTCGAGCTTACGGCTATTGGAGACTGAACGGACCACCTAGAGTGGAAAATGGAGGAACTAGTGTCCTCGCATAATGACCGTTGCTAACACAGAACTGTTAGACTACGTGATGGTCCTATTCCGGAAGTTACTACCCTCAGCTAGCGACGAGTTGCTTGTCGACCGGGTTCATAGTCTCCCTAAACCCTGCTCCCTTCCCACTACGATCCAGAGAGAGACCCTATTGAGAGAGCCCACTTCTCCATAAAGGAGCGCATTATTCAGGCGGCGCGTGACGTGGAGAATCCTCATAACCTGGGGGGTTCTCCAGCTGTTCCCAGATTTCTCTGCTTTCACTATCCAAAAACGCAAGGCGCTAGCCCGTCACAACAGCGCTCCGATCTCCGGAGATAAGATACAGATGGGGCTTTCCGGTCAAACTAAAAATCACCTACGAAAACTCTTCCTTCGTTGTAGATCTAGCTACTGGCTGATTGGGACATCCCTGTCAAACTACCTATTGCCGATCACCGTCCTGCACCACACTCAGTGTGGTCCACCGCTTGACTCTTTATAAGTACTACCTGCTGTGCTGGACTTTCAATTTGTTATGTTACCTTTCACAAGAGTGTGTGAGTTATCCTGTTGGTTCCTATTGCTATCATTTCTTGTAATTTTATACTGTGTGTTGATGATATTGGCTGCATACTATGGTCAAAGCCCTGTTTCCCATACTATACCCTATGCGATGCTTATTTTGCCTGTGGTTGCAGTGTTGTATGAAAATCATACATTCCCCCATGACAGTGTGACCCTGGGTGGTTAGTCTCTGCCACTTTCCCCTATGTTAACCCTACTGCAAATTTTCTCCCCTGCAGTAGCTTTTGCAGGTTGATGCTGCAATTAACTCCCTCCCCGCAAATAAAGCCCCTGGACCTGACTGTTTTAATCATGAGTTCTACAGGGCTTTCGGAGACAGTCTATGCCCTAAGCTCGCAAAGCTTTTAATGATGCTACAAGTGTCAGCTCCTTCCCTGCGGAAATGCTAATGGACCAAATAGCAATCCCCAAACCAGGTAAAGACCCTTTTCTTTGTCAGAACTATCGACCGATTGCCCTAAACGGAGATATTAAGCTTTATGCCAAATTAATCGCGCCTAGACTCAAGGCTTATCTTCCCTCCCTGATCCACTCCGACCAAGTTATATAACACCCGTAGAGTATTCAATTTAATGGACTCTTCCGGCCACTGAGGGCTTCCTGTTGCTTTCCCTCGATGCAGAGAGCCTTTGACCGATTGAATTGGATGTTTATGGACGCAGTTTTATCCAAATTTGGATTTTGTGGTCAGATTTAGTTCCCCCACTGCCCGGGTGTTCAGTAATGGCTTCCTCTCAGACATTTTTCCAATTTTAAATAGTACTAGTCAGGGATGCCCCTTCTCACCGTTAATTTTTGTACTGATAATAGAACCCCTTGCAGCCAGGATTAGGTCGGACACCGAATTCCTGGGGATACTTAGCAGCCAATATACTCATAAATTGAGTCTTTGCAGACTATGTCCTTTGTTACCCATCCTACCTTTCCACGATTTTTTGACGGAGTTCAGCGCGGCCTCTTATTATAGACTAAATACGACCAAATCTGATGCCTTACCTATACATTTACCTGACTCCGAAGTGGCTATCCTGCGTTCTCTTTATCCATACAATTGGAACACTAAGTCCATCATATACTTGGGCATACACATACCTCTCTCCACATTAGCAGCCTTTGATGTTAACCTAACACCTCTTATTGTGGCCCTCCAGTCTCTAACCTAGTCTTGGCTTGAATACGAGATATCATGGTTGGGACGTTTGGCCACCTTTAAAATGTCTTTGCTTCCAAAGCTTATGTATTTATTTCGAACAATCCCCTTTCCTCTCCCTAAGACTTATTTGGATAAATGTAGGATTATACTCTACAAATACCTGTGGAAATCTCACCCCCCTAAGCTAGCCTACTCCCGTATGGCTTTGCCCAAACATCGTGGGGGACTGGCTCTTCCCGATTTGTCTGCTTAACGGGATGCTTGTAGCCTAGCGCAACTGAAATAATGGATAATTACTCCCTCTACATCCCCCTGGGTAGAGATAGAACAAAATATTCCACTTATCCCCAAACACTTACGAACTCCAAACATACCTCTACTCCCTTATACACATTTTTCCATACTCATTTGGGATAAACTAGTCTCCAAACTACCCGACTTTCACCTCCCGATCGCAGCATTGTCACTAAAAGCGGTTACTAAGTTAGTTCCTAACATGTCTGTTTCCCAGTGGCTCAATTGTAATATACACTCAAAAAAATAAAGGGAACACTTAAACACCACAATGTAACTCCAAGTCAATCACACTTCTGTGAAATCAAACTGTCCACTTAGGAAGAAACACTGATTGACAATCAATTTCACATGCTGTTGTGCAAATGGAATAGACAACAGGTAGAAATTATAGGCAATTAGCAAGACACCCCCGCTACCAGTAGACAGGCCAGTACATCAGGAGACGTGGAGGAGGCCGTAGGAGGGCAACAACCCAGCAGCAGGACCGCTACTTCCACCTTTGTGCAAGGAACAGGAGGAGCACTGCCAGAGCCCTGCAAAATGACCTCCAGCAAGCCACAAATGTGCATGTGTCTACTCAAACGATCAGAAACAGACTCCATGAGGGTGGTATGAGGGCCCGATGTCCACAGGTGGGGGTTGTGCTTACAGCCCAACACCGTGCAGGGCGTTTGGCATTTGCCAGAGAACACCAAGATTGGCAAATTCACCACTGGCGCCCTGTGCTCTTCACAGATGAAAGCAGGTTCTCACTGAGCACATGTGACAGACGTGACAGAGTCAGGAGACGCCAAGGAGAACGTTCTGCTGCCTACAACATCCTCCAGCATGACCAGTTTGGCAGTGGGTCAGTAATTGTGTGGGGTGGCATTTCTTTGGGGGGGCTGCACAGCCCTCCATGTGCTCGCCAGAGGTAGCCTGACTGCCATTAGGTACCGAGATGAGATCCTCAGACCCCTTGTGAGACCATATGCTGGTGCGGTTGGCCCTGGGTTCCTCCTAATGCAAGACAATGCTAACCTCATGTGGCTGGAGTGTGTCAGCAGTTCCTGCAAGACGAAGGCATTGATGCTATGGACTGGCCCGCCCGTTCCCTAGACCTGAATCCAATTGAGCACATCTGGGACATCATGTCTCGCTCCATCCACCGCCACGTTGCACCACAGACTGTCCAGGAGTTGGCTGATGCTTTAGTCCAGGTCTGGGAAGAGATCCCTCAGGAGACCATCCGCCACCTCATCAGGAGCATGCCCAGGTGTTGTAGGGAGGTCATACAGGCACGTGGAGGCCACACACACTACTGATACTCATTTTGATTTGTTTTAAGGACATTACATCAAAGTTGGATCAGCCTGTAGTGTGTTTTTCCACTTTAATTTTGGGTGTGACTCAAAATCCAGACCTCCATGGGTTAATAAATTTGATATCCATTGATAATTTGTGTGATTTTGTTGTCAGCAGGACCTTTTTCCATTCCACCCAAGGAATTATTCCATTACCTCCAGATTTGCCACTGGTTTCAAAGCTTGCCTCCTCCCTGGAACCCCCTCGGCGCTGTAGCTCAATCTGTACTGTCACATCTATCAGTCAGGTCTAGTAAGGAAATTTCCTTTTGGTATAATATTGTTAATCTGTTCAATCCTCGAAAGTCCAATGCACAACTCCGTTGGGAAAAGGACCTGGACATTACGTTCCGTTCGTCTTTCAGTATGTCCAGATGCTTAAACCACTCGGAAATGCATGTAAAACTGCTGAATAGGTTATACCTTACACCTGAGACTTCATACTATCTAGCCATCCTGCTCCAAATATTGTTGGTGGAATTGTGGTGATGTTGGTCATCTATACCATATTTTCTGGTCCTGCCCTATCCTGCACGCCTATTGGGTAGAAGTTTTTCTATTAATAAGGGTTTAGCCCTCCCCCTCAGCCCAACACCAATGATGGCGTTGTTACATATCCCCCCCAGGTTCCATCTCAGCATACATGTTTGTCCCAGCAAATATCTATTGCAGTGAGGGCCACTCTAGCCCAAGCGTGGAAACAACCTCTATCCCCCACTATGATGAAAGTGTTTCATAAAATCCATTTTCACTTTACAATGGAAACAGAATGTATTTTCAATTGTGAAATGGATGCCCTGGCTCGAGTACATCACTGACGGAGGAGCAGCCTTGATATCTCGCCCCCTTCATAGTATAGTTTAAATGAATCCTCTACGTCCTGAGCCCTTACGATTGTATGTACTTACTTGTTTGTCTATACATTTATTTTTTCCTTTTGGTTTTATATTGGGTACACCACACACACCATCTGCTGCAGCAGGTGTCCCCATCATATGTTACTATACCGATGTACTGCCTTTATTACCAAATTTTGCTTTTTTATGAATATGGTTGTGCGTCCCCTCCCTGTTGTACGCTAACCCTTATTTTCCCCTCTTTTCTGTATCCACCTTTTGTTTGAAAAAAATGCAATAAAAACTGTAGATGGAAAAAAGAATCAAACTGAAGTTCTTGTGGAAGCGTGCGTTTATGAGAGACCACCAGAGGGGGCCGAGGAGCCTGTCTGGTCAGCAGCCTTAACTAGGAAATTGTCCATAAACCGTTTCAGGGTCTGCCTTTCCTGCGTAACAGTAGCTAACTTAGTATTAATATTAGTAGTCATTGCTTTGAATGATTCGAACCATTCAGGTTCCTGCACAGCACTACCCAGTGAAGGCAGAGAACACTGGGTACACAGTAAAGATACCTGTGAGGAAGGTGTAAACTGATGGGCCCTACACACTGGGCAAGAATACAGAGAGAGATGAATGATCTAGTTCATTAATGAATGAGATACCGTTCATATCTTTCAGTGTGGAGGCACCAGCGACGAACAAGGCGCGGCCCGGCGCTCGTTCATCGCTGGTGCCCCGTCGCTTGTGCATGCAGGCCAATATGGACGATCTCGTCCATATTTGCCTTCACTGCTATGGAGCCGGGGGGGGAGTGAAGACCTCCCTCCGTCGGGTCGCCAGTCATCTGAATCCGCCGGACAGCTCGGCGGCAGATTGCAGAGTGTTTAGGGACCATTAGTGTTACATGAGGGGAACAGACTCTCCCCCAGACATTCTTACAGCAGAAAACAGTTAATAAGCAACAGTGTGTAATAAGAATTTACTCACCGGTAATTGTATCTCTCGTAGTCCGTAGTGGATGCTGGGACTCCGTAAGGACCATGGGGAATAGACTGCTCCGCAGGAGACTGGGCACATCTAAGAAAGATTTAGGACTATCTGGTGTGCACTGGCTCCTCCCCCTATGACCCTCCTCCAAGCCTCAGTTAGGAACTGTGCCCGGAAGAGCTGACACAATAAAGGAAGGATTTTTGAATCCCGGGTAAGACTCATACCAGCCACACCAATCACACCATATAACACGTGATAGGAACCCCGGTTAACAGTATGATAACAAATGGAGCCTCTGAAGAGATGGCTCACAACAAAACCCGATTTTTGTAACAATAACTATGTACAGGTATTGCAGACAATCCGCACTTGGGATGGGCGCCCAGCATCCACTACGGACTACGAGAAATAGAATTACCGGTGAGTAAATTCTTATTTTCTCTGACGTCCTAGTGGATGCTGGGGACTCCGTAAGGACCATGGGGATTATACCAAAGCTCCCAAACGGGCGGGAGAGTGCGGATGACTCTGCAGCACCGAATGAGAGAATTCCAGGTCCTCCTCAGCCAGGGTATCAAATTTGTAGAATTTTGCAAACGTGTTTGCCCCCGACCAAGTAGCTGCTCGGCAAAGTTGTAAAGCCGAGACCCCTCGGGCAGCCGCCCAAGATGAGCCCACCTTCCGTGTGGAATGGGCTTTTACAGATTTAGGCTGCGGTAAGCCTACCGCAGAATGCGCCAGCTGAATAGTGCTACAAATCCAGCGCGCAATAGACTGCTTAGAAGCAGGAGCACCCAGCTTGGTGGGTGCATACAGGATAAACAGCGAGTCAGTCTTTCTGACTCCAGCCGTCCTGGAAATATAAATTTTTAGGGCCCTGACTACGTCCAGCAACTTGGAATCCTCCAAGTCCCTAGTAGCCGCAGGCACCACAATAGGTTGGTTCAAGTGAAAAGCTGAGACCACCTTTGGGAGAAACTGAGGACGAGTCCTCAATTCTGCCCTATCCATATGGAAAATCAGATAAGGGCTTTTACAAGACAAAGCCGCCAATTCTGAAACCCGCCTGGCCAACGCCAAGGCCAACAGCATGACCACTTTCCACGTGAGATATTTTAAATCCACAGTCTTAAGTGGTTCGAACCAATGTGATTTCAGGAATGCCAAAACCACATTGAGATCACAAGGTGCCACTGGGGGCACAAAAGGAGGCTGAATATGCAGTACTCCTTTGACAAAAGTCTGAACTTCGGGTAGTGAAGCCAGTTCTTTTTGGAAGAAAATCAACAGACGAAATCTGGACCTTTATGGACCCCAATTTGAGGCCCGTCACCCCTGCTTGCAGGAAGTGCAGGAATCGACCCAGTTGAAATTCCTCCGTCGGGGCCTTCATGGCCTCACACCAAGCAACATATTTTCGCCAAATGCGGTGATAATGTCTTGCGGTGACATCCTTCCTGGCTTTGATCAGGGTAGGGATGACTTCCTCCGGAATACACTTTTCCTTCAGGATCCGGTGTTCAACCGCCATGCCGTCAAACGCAGCCGCGGTAAGTCTTGGAACAGACAGGGTCCCTGCTGCAGCAGGTCTTGTCTGAGCAGCAGAGGCCAAGGGTCCTCTGTAAGCATCTCTTGAAGTTCCGGGTACCAAGCTCTTCTTGGCCAATCCGGAACCACGAGTATGGTTTTTACTCCTCGCCTTCTTATTATTCTCAGTACCTTGGGTATGAGAGGTAGAGGAGGAAACACATAAACCGACTGGTACACCCATGGTGTCACTAGAGCGTCCACCGCTATCGCCTGAGGGTCTCTTGACCGGGCGCAATATCTTTTCAACTTCTTGTTGAGGCGGGACGCCATCATGTCTACCTGTGGTTTTTCCCACCGGTTGACCAGCATTTGGAAGACTTCTGGATGAAGTCCCCATTCTCCCGGGTGGAGGTCGTGCCTGCTGAGGAAGTCTGCTTCCCAGTTGTCCACTCCCGGAATGAACACTGCCGTCAGTGCTAACACATGATTCTCTGCCCATCTGAGAATCCTTGTGGCTTCTGCCATCGCCATCCTGCTTCTCGTGCAGCCCTGTCTGTTTACATGGGCGACCGCCGTGATGTTGTCCGACTGGATCAGTACCGGCTGGTTTTGAAGCAGGGGTCTTGCCTGGCTTAGGGCATTGTAAATGGCCCTTAGCTCCAGGATATTTATGTGAAGAGAAATCTCCTGATTTGACCACAGTCCTTGGAAACTTCTTCCCTTTGTGACTGCCCCCCAGCCCCGAAGGCTGGCATCCGTGGTCACCAGGACCCAGTCCTGTATTCCGAATCTGCAGCCCTCTAGTAGATGAGCCCTCTGCAGCCACCACAGCAGCGACACCCTGGTTCTGGCCGATAGGGTTATCCGCTGTTGCATCTGGAGATGGGACCCGGACCATTTGTCCAACAGGTCCCACTGGAACGTCCTTGCGTGGAACCTTCCGAATGGAATTGCTTCGTACGAAGCTACCATTTTTCCCAGGACTCGTGTGCATTGATGTACCGACACTTTTCCTGGTTTTAGGATGTCTCTGACCAGAGATGACAATTCCTCGGCTTTTTCCAGTGGAAGAAACACTCTTTTCTGGTCTGTGTCCAGAATCATTCCCAGGAACAGAAGACGTGTCGTCGGGACCAGCTGTGACTTTGGAATGTTTAGAATCCAGCCGTGCTGTTGTAGCACTTCCTGAGAAAGTGCCACCCCCACTATCAACTGTTCTTTGGACCTCGCCTTTATCAGTAGATCATCCAAGTACGGGATAATTAAAACTCACTTCTTGCGAAGGAGTATCATCATTTCGGCCATTACCTTGGTAAAGACCCTCGGTGCCGTGGATAACCCGAACGGCAGCGTCTGGAACGGATAGTGACAGTCCTGTACCACAAATCTGAGGTACTCCTGGTGCGGAGGGTAAATGGGGACATGCAGGTACGCATCCTTGATGTCCAGGGATACCATGTAATCCCCCTCCTCCAGGCTCGCAATAACCGCCCTGAGCGATTCCATCTTGAACTTGAACCTTTTGATATAAGTGTTCAAGGTTTTTAAATTTAAGATGGGTCTCACCGAACCGTCCGGTTTCGGTACCACAAACATTGTGGAGTAGTAACCCTTTCCTTGCTGAAGGAGGGGTACCTTGACGATCACTTTCTGTGAATACAGTTTTTGAATAGCCACCAACACTGCCTCCCTGGCAGAGGGAGTTGCCGGCAAGGCAGATTTTAGGAAACGGCGGGGGGGAGACGTCTCGAATTCCAGCCTGTACCCCTGAGATACTACTTGAAGGACCCAGGGATCCACTTGTGAGAGAGCCCACTGTGCGCTGAAAAACCTGAGACGTGCCCCCACCGTTACCGATTCCGCCTGAGCAGCCCCAGCGTCATGCTGTGGACTTACCGGACGCAGGGGAGGACTTCTGCTCCTGGGAACTAGCTGTGTGCTGCAGCTTTTTCCCCCTTCCTCGGCAGAAAGGATGAGACTCTAGCCCGCTTATTTTTCTGGGGCCGAAAGGACTGTACCTGATAATACGGTGCTTTCTTTTGCTGTGGGGTAGCCTGTGGCAAAAAAGTCGATTTTCCAGCAGTAGCTGTGGAAACGAGGTCTGAAAGACCTTCCCCAAAAAGTTCCACCCCTTTATAGGGTAAAACTTCCATGTGCCGCTTGGAGTCGGCATCACCTGACCATTGCCTAGTCCATAACCCCCGTCTGGCGGCAATGGACATAGCGCTTATTTTTGATGCCAGCCGGCAAATATCCCTCTGTGCATCACGCATGTATAAGACCGCGTCTTTTATATGGTCAATCGTAAGCAAAATATTGTCCCTATCCATGGTATCAATGTTTTCCGACAGGGAGTCTGACCACGCAGCAGCAGCACTGCACATCCAAGCTGATGCAATAGCGGGTCTCAATATAATGCCAGTGTGTGTGTATATAGCTTTTAGGGTACTTTCCAGCTTTCTACCAGCAGGTTCTTTTAGGGCGGCCGTATCCGGAGACTGTAGTGCCACCTTCTTTGATAAGCGTGTCAATGCTTTATCTACCGTAGGGGGTGTTTCCCAGCGTGACCTATCCTCTGGCGGGAAAGGGTACGCAGCCATTAACCGTTTAGAAATGATCAATTTCTTATCTGGGGAAGTCCACGCTTCCTCACACACCTCATTTAATTAGTCAGATGCAGGAAAAACTACTGGTAGTTTATTCTCACCAAACATAATACCCTTTTTTGTGGTACCTGGAGTATCATCAGAAATGTGTAAAACATTTTTCATATTCTCAATCATAACGGGTGGATCTATTGGAGGGTACACTCGTCTCATCATTGTCGACACTGGAGTCGGTATCCGTGTCGACATCTGCATCTGTCATCTGAGGTAGCGGGCGTTTTATAGCCCCTGATGACATTTGAGACGCTTGGACAGGCACAAGCTGAGTAGCCGGCTGTCCTATGTCGTCAAACCTTTTATGTAAGGAGCTGACACTGTCACGTAATTCCTTCCATAAGTCCATCCACACTGGTGTCGACCCCGCAGGGGGTGACATCACATTCACAGGCATTTGCTCCGCCTCCACATCATTATCCTCATCATACATGTCGACACAGCAGTACCGACACAGCAGACACACAGGGAATGCTCTTACAGAGGACAGGACCCCACAAAGCCCTTTGGGGAGACAGAGGGAGAGTATGCCAGCACACTCCAGGGCGCTATATAACACAGGGATATCACTATACAGAGTGTTTTCCCCTATAGCTGCCTATAACATATATATACTGCGCCTAAATTGTGCCCCCCCTCTCTTTTTTACTCTTTCTGTAGTGCAGGACTGCAGGGGAGAGCCAGGGAGCTTCCTTCCAGCGAAGCTGTGAGGGAATAATGGCGCCAGTGTGCTGAGGGAGTTGGCTCCGCCCCTTTTTCGGCGGGCTTTCTCACGCTATTTTATCGTTTCTGGCAGGGGTTAATATACACCTATATAGCCTCTGGGGCTATATATGGTGTTAGTTTTGCCAGCCAAGGTGTTATTATTGCTGCTCAGGGCGCCCCCCCCCCCCAGCGCCCTGCACCCATCAGTGACCGCAGTGTGTGGTGTGCATGAGGAGCAATGGCGCACAGCTGCAGTGCTGTGCGCTACCTTGGAGAAGACAGAAGAAGTCTTCAGCCGCCGATTTTCCGGACCACCTTCTTGTTTCTGGCTCTGTAAGGGGGACGGCGGCGCGGCTTCGGGAACGGACGACGAGGTCGGGTCCTGTGCTCGATCCCTCTGGAGCTAATGGTGTCCAGTAGCCTAAGAAGCCCAAGCTACCACCACTTAGGTAGGTTCGCTTCTTCTCCCCTTAGTCCCTCGTTGCAGTGAGCCTGTTGCCAGCAGGTCTCACTGAAAATAAAAAACCTAAACTATACTTTCTTCTAGGAGCTCAGGAGAGCCCCTAGTGTGCATCCAGCTCAGCCGGGCACAGAAATCTAACTGAGGCTTGGAGGAGGGTCATAGGGGGAGGAGCCAGTGCACACCAGATAGTCCTAAATCTTTCTTAGATGTGCCCAGTCTCCTGCGGAGCTGTCTATTCCCCATGGTCCTTACGGAGTCCCCAGCATCCACTAGGACGTCAGAGAAAACACGGTTAGTGTACAAACACAGCAACCCCAGACAGGCCTGTATGGTTGGGACCAGCACACAATACCAGTCCATAGCAAAGCAGCGCCGGGTATGTTATCTGTTTGCTATGTGCACAGTGGTGTAGCCGCTAGTGGTTCAATGGCCTCTGGAGGAGCAGCATCAGCACGCAGCCTGTAGTCCGCAACAGGAAATCGCGCCTTCTAGGCTCTGGGTCCTGCTCTCTGGGAAGCCCCACCTGGTCAATGGCGCACGGACCCTAGAAGATTATACTGGCTTTCTACTGTGTAGAACTGTAAACACAGAATAAACCTCCTGTTATCAGTGTGGGTTCGTGGCAGTCACCGCCGCGCCCTTATGGCATTGTCACCAGGTACCCGCTAATCAGGACCCCGGTGTAAACACTCACCGCACCTATTCTTTGGCATGCTGCCGGCGTGGGCTCACATTCTGTGTGAGAGAAACAGCACCTCAGTAGCTTAATGTCCCTGTCAGCAGGGATATGAACCATTAACTCTATATTAAGTTGGTTCGGTCCCCCCTTCCTAAGTCCCACGCCACAGGCAGACTGGTTGCCAAGTGCTGCCTGGAAATAAAAAATAAAAAAAAGGTCTTAAGAACTCCTCCTGGGTCCATGTCAGCTCAGAGGTGGACAGAAAGCCTCAATTTATCAATGTTCTATGTAAGACCAGTTTAAGGCTGCAAATGGAGGGAATATTTCCCCACAGTGAATAGCTTGTGAAAACTTACAGCTACTGTATTTCAAGTCTTGTTTGGCAGAATTATGGCAATAGGATTTTAATTACCTACCGGTAAATCCTTTTCTCGTAGTCCGTAGGGGATACTGGGAATCTTAGTACCATGGGCACTATAGAAGTTTGATTGTGTGCTGGCTCCTCCCTCTATGCCGCTCCTACCATACTCAGTCTAGGAAACTGTGCCTGAGGAGTCGGACATACTTTGAGAGAAGGATATAGAAAAGGAAAGGGGTAAAAATAGGATTTGGTACTTACAAGGTAAATCCTTTTCTTTGAATCCATAGGGGGCACTGGAGTACTCTTGGGATATGGACGGTTTCCGTAGGAACAAGGCACTGAATATTAAAATTTAGAACTCTCCTCCCCTCCATATCCCAGAGTACCTCTGTTTTTTTACTGAGCCGAACAGGAGCAATAGAGAGGTTGACAATGGAGAATTACATATAACAGAACGGACAACAATAAAGTTGACACAACGTCACTGACAACTAAACAGTTGGCACAATAACGGATAGAACTTGAAACTTGAACCAGTCGGTGAGAATGTGTTACCATACAATTCCCTGAACTTACCGCAAACTAGGTAAAACTGCTCTGGGTGGGCGTCCAGTGCCCGCTATGGATTCAAAGAAAAGGATTTACCTGGTAAGTACCAAAATCCTATTTTCTTTTTCATCCACTAGGGGTCACTGGAATACTCTTGGGACGTACCAAAGCTTCCCCCGTGGGCGGGAGAGCAGTTTGGCATCTGTAACACTAGGCGGCCAAAGCTAGATGCTGATGCCGCAAACGTATCAAACTTGTAAAAGCGCACAAACGTGTGCACTGATGACCAGGTAGCGCATGGCAAAGCTGCGTCGTAGAAGCCCCACGACCAGCTGCCCATGAAGTTCCCACAGAACGTGTGGAATGAGCTGTTACTGATGTAGGTGGCTGTAACCTAGCATGAAGGTAAGCCTGACGTATGGTCAGTTTAATCCATCTGGATAAGGTCTGCTTAGAAGCTGGCCAACCCATCTTGGCAGCATCATACAGAACAAACAACGTATCAGTCTTACGAACTGTAGACGTTCGGGACACAAACGCGTAATGCGCGTACCACATCCAAGGTTTCAGAATTTCCTGTCAACACAGGAACTACTATTGGTTGATTGATGTGAAAGGATGACACTACCTTTGGAAGGAAAGCGGGATTCGGCCGAAGTTCCGCTCTGTCATCATGAAACACCAAATACGGTGGTTTGCATGACAAGGCACCCAAATCGGAAACACGCCTTGCCGAAGCCAAGGCTAGTAGGAAAATTGTTTTCCAAGTGAGAAACTTAATATCCACTTGGTGTAAGGGTTCAAAATATGAAGACTAAGAAATCTAAAACCAGATTCAAGTCCCATGGTGCTGTAGGTGGAATGAATGGAGGCTGTACTCTGAGGACACCTTGCAGAAAAGTGTGTACAGACGGCAATAGAGCCAATAGTCTTTGAAAGTAAATTTACAAAGCAGATACCTGCACCTTTAGTGTAGATAAACGCAGTCCTCCATCTAACCCCGTCTGTAGAAATAACAAAAGACGGGATAACTTGAAAGATGTCGGAAACTTCCGATCCTCACACCAACTTATATAGGCACGCCAAATTCTGTAATGAGCTGCCGTAACTGGCTTCCTAGCACGTAACATGGTTGGTATAACAGATTCTGGAATGCCCTCTCTCCTTAAGAGTGCGGTCTCAACAGCACCCCGTCAAACGCAGCTGCGCTAAATCGGGGTAAAGGAACGGACCCTGTTGTAACAGGTCCGGACGAAGTGGGAGCGGCCAAGGCTAGTCTGCGAGTAGTCCTCGGAGATCCGAGAACCAAGCTCTCCGAGGCCAATGAGGCGCCACTAGTAGGACTGTGACGGACTCTCTTGATCCGTTTTAGCAACAGAGGGAGCAGCGGAAACTGTGGAAACAGGTACACGAGGCTGTACGGCCATGCGACGGTGAGAGCATCCACCGCCACTGCCTTTGGATCTCGCGTTCTGGACACATACTGGGGCGTTTGGTGATTGTGGCGAGATGCCATCAGGTCCACTTGAGGGTAACCCCACCTCTGGGCCAACATGTGAAACTTCTGGATGTAATGCCCATTCTCCTGGATGAAAATCCCGACGGCTGAGATAATCCGCCTCCCAGTTGTCCACTCCCGGAATGAACACTGCCGACAACATCACTTGGTGACGCTCAGCCCAATTCAGGATTCGAGCTTCTTCTCGCATTGCCATGCGGCTTCTCGTTCCTCCTTGTTTGTTGATGTATGCGACCGCCATCGCATTGTCCGACTGCACCTGGACAGGCCGAGACCGAAGAATGTGCACTGCTTGTCGTAGCGCATTGTAAATTGCCCGGAGTTCCAGGACATTTATAGACAGCAATCTTTCGTGAGCCGCCCAGAGACCCTGGAGCTGACAATTTTGAACTACAGCTCCCCAACCTCTGAGACTCGCGTCCGTCGTTAGAATTATCCAATTCCAGGCGCCGAACCGTTTCCCTGCGGTCAGATTGTGTACATTGAGCCACCAGAGTAGAGATACCCTGGCCCGTGGCGACAACCTCACTCTGTGGTGAATCTACAGATGCGAGCCCGACCACTGTGCGAGCACATCCAGTTGAAAAGGACGTGAGTGAAGTCTCCCGAACTGAAGCGCTTCGAAAGCCGCCACCATTGTGCCTAAGAGGCGAATGCACAAATGTACCGAGACTGTGCGTGGCTTGGGCACCAATCGAACCAGATGACGAATGATCTGTACTTTGTTCTGGTAGGTAAATCCTTTGATTTACCGTATCGAGAATCATACCTAGGAATTGCAGTCGTTAAGACGGAATCAGATGTGATTTCTTGAAGTTGACAATCCAACCGTGCTGAACTAGGACATCGTACGTTAGCAACGCATGTTGGAGGAGCATCTGTTGAGACGGAGCTTTGATGAGCAGATTGTCCAAGTACGGAACTATTATCACTTCCAGGGATCTGAGATGAGCTATCACAGACATCACTTTGGTGAATACCCGAGGCGCTGACGAGAGGCCAAACGGCAGAGCCTGAAACTGGTAATTGTTCTGCCAGATTGCAAACCGCAAGAACCTCTGATGAGGTGGCCAAATCGGAATGTGTAAATACGCATCTTTGAGATCCAGCGCAATCATGAATTCCTGTGGCTCTAAACCTGCAATTACCGACCGCAGAGATTCCATCTTGAATCTGTAGTGACGTACTGATTGAGGCCCTTCAAGTTCAATATTGGCCTGACCGAGCCATCCGGCTTTGGTACCACAAATAGACTGGAATAATAACCCTGCCCCTGTTGGTGTACAGGGACCGGAATCAAAACTGCTGACTCCAGCAGAGACTGAATGGCAAGTTGCAGAACCGCCCGTTTGTCGTCAGACACAAGCAGTCCTGTCTTGAAAAACCGCAGTGGCGGGAGACAGTCGAACTCTATTTTGTAACCTTTGAGCACTAAATTGCGGATCCACCCATCTGTGGACGTCTGGAACCACGCCAAATGGAACGTTTGAAGGCGTGCTCCCACAACTGGAGATCCAAGATGGTCTGGGAGTCCGTCATGCCACTGGCTTGCCGGTGACCTTAGAGTCTTGACGACTGCCGTTGGTTTGTTGGAAACCACGCCCTCGACCTAGTCTACCGGCCGTGGCTGGTCCCCTACCACGGCCTCGAAAGGGCTGAGGCCGAAAGGATTTGAACGCTGGGCCCGTGTATTTCCACCTAGGCGCCGTTGGAGGCAATGGCAAGAAAACAGACTTACCACCCGTGGCCTCAGCAATCCATTTGTCCAATTCAGGACCAAACAACTTCTCGCCACCGTAAGGTAACGCCTCTATACCTCTTTTGACCTCCGCCTCCGCTTGCCAAGAGCGCAGCCAGAGTGCTCGTCGTGCTGCAACTAGCGACTATGAAAGGCGAGAAGTGAGCTGACAGGCGTCAGTAGAAGCTGTACATAGATAATCAGCAGCTTCCCAGATTTGATCAGCGAGAAGTATAAGGTGATCGTCATGTAGGGCTGACTTGAGTTCTGTTATCCATACCATGAGCGCCTTAGTTACCCAGATGCCAACCAACCCAGGTCTAAACAACACTCCTGCTGCTATATACATGGATTTTAGCATAGCTTCAATTTTACGGTCTGAAGGGTCTTTAAGCGTAGTAGCCATTGGTACTGGTATGGTTAATTTCTTTGTAAGTTTAGACACAGACGAATCCACCAATGGCGGATTCTCCCATGTAGCGGTCACAGACTCCGGAAACGAGTAACTAGACTTAAATCTGCGAGGTATAGAAAACAGTTTATCCGGATTCTTTCGTGTTTCCAGTAACATCTTATGAAGAGATTCCGAAACCGGAAAACACATCGGAGTCCTCTGTCGTTTAGCAAAGACGACTTCATCATTTGTCAGAGGCTCCTCAGATTCTGTAAACCTCAGAGACTGACGCACCGCTCTGATGAGATTATCAATGCATGGGCTGTCAAAATCTTCACTATCGGACTGCTGGTCTACTTCGCCCTCCTCACCGTCATCTTGCGCAGTGAGGTCTGGCATAGAATCATCAGACTGTAACATAGCAGAAACTGGTAAATCATAAGACAAAGTAAATTTATCCCCACTACCCAAAATGGACTTAGACTGTTGGCAAGGCTGAGACCCCTCCGGTAGTCCTAGCGGTCTCACCCTAGACTCAGATCTTGCCGCTTCCCGCTCCTGTCGAGCGGAGGCCAATTCTGATTGCAATCCAGCCATGACATCTGCTAGCATAGCCCATGGAGGGTCCGGGGATGAAACCGGCTTAGACAGCGGAGCAGAGATTGTATTCGTAGCTGAATCCACAAAACATACTGCGCATGTGGTAGAACCATCCGGTAACACTGTCACAGACATGGCAGTGCTTTTTTGGTTTTGCCGGTGCCTTACTCATTACGCAGACAGACAATACAACATACAAAGACAGACAACATGCACGACTCAGTAAATAGTACTAAGGTGTCTCTATATCTACATCTATCTATATCTGGCAAAGTGTAGTGCACGTGGCCAGTACTATATGAAACTGATCCCAAATTCCCACCTACACCCCTGCGCCTACGGTGGAGTAGAGATGTAGTACAGGAACGTTCTGGAATCACAAACTGGAAGACAGGAAGCAAGATTAAAATGGCCACCATGCCTCACAGTGCAGGGTATATGTAACAAGTGCAGCCAACCCTGTAATATAGGCTTAACAGCCTATTTCATCAATGTCACCCCCCCCCCCCTATGCAGCCCTCCGCTAATGTCATCTCCCCCCCCCCTTCTGCTCCCTCCCCCGTGTACCGCTCTGAGCGGGAACTACCGGGGCGCGAGTATCTCACTCCCAGCGCAATCAGGGTGCAGGGAGCCGGGGAGCGCTGTAATGGAGCGCGGTCCTACAGCGGCGGCCGGCGGGTGTGAGCGGCGGCCGGCGGGTCTCAGCGGTGGAGGCGGCGCTGCTCGGAGCGGTTGCCGGGGCAGCCTGTCAGGAGAGGCGGGTGCAGCGAGAGCAGCGTCAGTGACCAGTGTCCCCCCACAGCGGGGCCTCAGTGTTCGCTGACTGCCCCGTACCCCAAGCATACCTGACTCCAGAGGCGAAGGCTGTGACGGAACTTCTATCTGTAAGCTCCGTCCAGCTGTAGCAGCAGTCAGGGAATGAGCTGCGTGTGGCTGTGAGGGTGCTCTTTGTGAGGACCGACACGCCATGCGCTGCTTCGTGCAGCGGCACTATCCCGGACCCAAGTTTTTACAGAAACTGGGAAGGGATGTGCTGTGAGCAAAAAATGTAAAAGTAGAAGAAAAAAAAAAAATTAAAAATAAAAATATTCAAAGTAGTGTGGTTAAGCTCCACACAAGCCCTGTTGCTACGAGAAGCACAGAAAAAAACACTGAGGTACTCTGGGATATGGAGGGGAGGAGAGTTCTAAATTTTAATATTCAGTGCCTTGTTCCTACGGAAACGTCCATATCCCAAGAGTACTCCAGTGACCCGTAGTGGATGAAAAAGAAAAGTCAAACCAGCACAACCAGAACAAGATGAAAGCCATGCTAGCCAACTTGAAGACAGCTGAGCTGAAACAAACATTACTGAACCAAGTAACAGCAGAAAGAACGAAGCACCGGGCAGGCGCCCAGTATCCTACGGACTACGAGAATTTTTGTTTTTTATTTTTTACCGGTAGGTCATTAAAATCCTTTTTTCTCGTACGTCCTAGAGGATGCTGGGGTCCATATTAGTACCATGGGGATGTACCAAAGCTCCCAAACCAGGTGGGAGTGTGCTGAGGTTCCTGCAGAACTGACCAAACTAAAGCTCCGCAGACACCAAAGTATTATACTTGTAAAACTTAGTAAACATGTTTGAACCCGACCAAGCAGCTGCTCGGCAGAGCTGTAAAGCAGTGACACCCGGGGCAGCCGCCCAAGAGGAACCCATGAACCCAGTAGAATGGGCTTGAACAGATTTCTGAATCTGCAAGCCTGCTGTGGAATAAGCAGGCTAGATAGTGAGCCTGATCCAGCGTGCAATGGACTGCTTCGAAGCAGGAAACCCAATTTTATAGGTATCAAAGAAAGAACAGCGAGTCCAATTTTCTGCGACAAGCTGTTCTCTTCACCTTCAAAGCACTTACGACATCCAAAGAGGCGTCCATAACAGCCAGAACCACAATAGGTTGGTTGATGTGAAACGCGGACACAACCTTAGGAAGAAATTGCTGACGAGTCCCGAGTTCAGCTCTGTCCTCATGGAAAAGTAAGTAGGGACTTTTGTGAGACAACGCCCCCAGCTCTGACACACGTCTTGCTGAAGCAAAGGCCAACAGTGTGACGGTCTTCCACGTAAGGTACTTTACGTCTACCTCCTGCAACAGTCCGATTGAAGGACTGCAGTACCAAATTGAGATCCCAAGGTGCCGTAGGTGGCACAAAGAGAGGCTGTAAGTGCAAAACACCTTTTAAGAACGTCTGGACATCAGGGAGAGAAGCAGTTCGAATGAAAATGGACAAGGCTGAAATCTGAGCCTAGGCCCATGTCAACTCCCAACTGCAGAAAAATCAGGAAGAGTCCTAATGAAATTCCACCGTAGAATAGAGTCTGTTCTCACACCGAGAGACATTTCTTCTAAATACGATGGTAATGTTTAGACGTTACCCCCTTTATGGCTTGGATCATAGTTTGGATGACCTAGTCAGGAATCCCTCTCCTGGCTAGAATCAACCGTTCAACTTGCATGCAGTTAAACACACAAACGGAATGTTTTTCCACCCAGAGAAGAATTCTTGGACACCTGACATTGCGGCTCTGCTTTTCGTTCCACCCTGTTGGTTTATGTACGACATTGCTGTCACATTGTCCAACTGCACCTGAATGGCCCGATTCTGAAGAGATGGGCCTGCAGAAGTGCCAGGATGTTTATTGGAAGGATGACTTCTTGACTTGACCATCTTCCCTGAAACTGCAGCCCCTGGGGTGACTGCTCCCCAACCTCTGAGGTTTGCATTTGGTTAGCAGAAACCAATTCTGAATCCCAAACCTAGGCTAGGTGAGAAGTCTGTAGCCACCACAGGAGGGAGATCCTGGCTTTTGGTGACAGACAAATCCTCTAGTGCATGTGAAGATGCAATCTGGACCATTTGTCCAACAGATCCAGCTGGAAGGGCCTCACATGAAACCTTCTGTACTGAATTGCTTCATAAGAAGCCACCATTTTCCCCAGAAGGCATATGCAGAGATGCACTAAGATTTGGATCTGCTTCAAGACAGCCCATACCATCGATTGGATTACCACTGCCTTTTCTAAGGGAAGGAATACTTTGAGACTCTGTCCAGTATCAAACCCAGGAACTGAAGCTTTATTGGTTCTAGGTGAGATTTTGGCAGGTTCAGAATTCACCCATGATCCAGGAGTAGTCTGGTTGAGAGGGCAGTGTTCTCCAACAGCTGTTCTCTGGACGGTACCTTTATCAGAAGATCGTCCAAGTACGGACCTATGTTCACTCCCTGTCTGCAGCATCATCGCCGTGGAAAGACCAAATGGCAGAGCCTGAAACAGGTAATGGCAGTCCTGCAGTGCAAACCGTAGATAAGCCTGATGAGGCAGCCAGACCGAAATGTGAAGGTACGTATCCTTGTCATCCAGAGACGCTAGAAATTCCTCCTCCAGACCTGAGATTACCGCTCTCAGAGACTCCATCTTGAATTTGAACACACGCAAGTACAGGTTCAATGACTTGAGGTTCAGAATCTGTCTTACTGAACCACCTGGTTTCGGTACTACAAACAAAATGGAATAGTAACCCTTGTGTGGATGAGGTGAACTGGAATAATGACCTGGGTCTGTAACCGTTTTTAAATGGTCTCATGTAAGTTTACTCTCGCCTGATTTGAAGAATCTGTGAGGTGGGAGCTCCTGGCTCTCCAGTCTGTAGCCCTGGGATATAAGATCTATTACCCAACGATCCTGGCATGATCCTGTCCAGATGCGACTGAATTTTAGCCGGGCTCCCACAGGCATCGCGGTCCACTGTCATGCGGAAGGTTTTGAGGAAACACAGGCTGAGCCCTGTTCCTGTGAACCAGCAGTCGCTGGTTTGCATTGTTTACCTCTAGCACCTCTGGCGGTGGAAGAACCACCTCTGGCCTTGCCCCTAAACTTGGTAGTCTGAAAGGATTGTAGATTAGGTCCAGAGTAGGCCTTCCTAGCTTGCAGAGCTGCAGGAGGTAGGTATGTGGACTTACCTGCAGTAGCTGTGGAGATCTATTTGTCAAGTTCATCTCCAAATAAGGTCCCTTCTGTGAAAGGTAGGCCTTCCACTCCTTTTCTGGAGTCCTTGTCAGCAGTCCACCGACATAGCCATAATCCTCTGCATGCAGACACTGCCACAGCTGTGGCATTAAGCAAACCTATTTCTTTTATGGCTTCCACCATAAAGTTTGCAGAGTCTTGTATATATTGCAGGAGCAAAATAATTTCCTCTTGAGGTAAGGTGTCTAACCCCTCAATTAAACTACCTGACAATATAGCAATGGCCCTTGTAATCCACCCACATGCTATAGTGGGTCTCTGGGCCACCCCGGCAGCACTATACAAAGATTTGAGTGTAGTCTCAATCTTGCGATCAGCCGTATCTTTTAGGGAGGCTGTACCAGGCACAGGTAGTACAATTTTATGTGAGAGCCGAGACTGATGCATCCATTATCAGTGGATTTTCCCATTTTTTTTCCTATCCTCAGGAGGAAAAGAAACATAACAATCACCTAGGAATTTGAAATTTCTTATCTGGATTAACCCACTGTTCTTCAAACCAGGTATGTACTGTAGTTCCTTTGACAAGAAAAGTGGCTGAGTATTTTCTCTTTATATTAAAGTAAGATTCCTCACTCTGTCACCTTATCAGGGATATTTAGAATTTCTCAGATAGCATCTATGAGAGCCTCTACACCCCTGTGACAGAGTACCCTTCCTTACCTCTGTCCACCCCACCTTCCTCCATTTCAGACCCTTCATTATCAGTCAGAATGCAGTATAAGTGTCAAAGTACATTTTTGCGGACAAATGGTAGAGGACGGAGACGTTGGCCTAGGTACAGAGTCCTTTTTCATAAACTCATTAGACTGCTTTAAGTATTGCATCTTTTTTTTTTATCAGATACATTTTGTAGAAATGGTGGAAATCATTCCCCTAATGGAGTACAGCCATACTGGTTGTGCCCCACTAACCTGGGAAGGGATACTACACCGAGTACACACTAGTGAACCCCATGGAGAAGAGGAACACTGCCTTACATGAAAAACACTCTGCCCGACATACTGCAGTAGTGCCAGCGCACACACAGGAAAAAGTTAAAAGCACAATTAACCCATAAAGAGCTCTTCCAGAGAGAATGGAACCAGCACATCATAGAAACATAGAATTTGTCGGCAGATAAGAACCACTTGGCCCATCTAGTCTGCCCTTTTTTTTTTTTTTACATTATTTTTCTCTAACCTTCTTTGTAAGGATATCCTTATGTCTATCCCATGCATGTTTAAATTGCTCTACTGTCTTACCCTCTACCACCTCTGATGGGAGGCTATTCCACTTGTCCACTACCCTTTCTGCGAAATAATTTTTCCGCAAATTTCCCCTGAACCTCCCCCCCTCCAGTCTCAGTGCATGTCCTCGTGTCCTATTGCTTCTCTACATTTGGAGAATGTTTCCCTCCTGGACTTTATTAAAACCCTTGATATATTTGAAAGTTTCTATCATGTCCCCCCTTTCCCTTCTCTGCTCCAAACTATACATATTGAGATTTCTTAGACTTTCTGGGTATGTTTTGTGATGTAGGCCATGCACCATTTTAGTTGCCCTCCTTTGTACAGTTTCTAATGTATTAATATCCTTTTGAAGATATGGCCTCCAGAACTGAATACAGTATTCTAGATGAGGCCGTACCAATGACCTATACAGTGGCATTATTACTTCTTTCTGCTGCCGATTCCTCTCCCAATGCAGCCGAGCATCTGACTAGCCTTCCTCATTGCCTTGTTACATTGCTTACCTGCCTTTAAGTCATCTGAAATAGTGACTCCTAGATCCCTTTCCTCCTCCGTAGTTTCCAGTATAGTGCCATTAATACTATATTTAGCTTTTGGATTTTTGAGACCCAAGTGCATGATTTTGCATTTTTTGGCATTAAACTGTAATTGCCACACTCTTGACCATTCCTCTAGTCTACCTAGATCCTCAATCATTTGTTTTACCCCGCCTGGTGTCTACCCTGTTGCATACCTTTTTGTCATCGGTAAAAAGGCATACTTTCCCTTTAATGCCATTTGCAATGTCACCAAGATATTAAAACGCACTGGTCCAAGTACAGATACCTGGGGTACTCCACTGGTAACATTTCCCTCCTGTGAATGCACTCCATTTACCACAACTGTTTTCTATCCTTCAACCAAGATCTTATCCATTCAATAATCCCAATACCCAATCCCAAACTTTCAAGTTTATTTAGCAGTCTGCGATGTGGAACAGTGTCAAAAGCCTTGCTAAAGTCTAGATAAGCTATATACATGGCTCCACCTTTATCCATCACTTTAGTCACACAATCAAAAAAGTCAATAAGATTTGTTTGACATGATCTCCCCCCAGTGAATCCATGCCGTTTGGGATCCTGTAAATTGCTGGATTTGAGATAATCTACAACTCTTTCTTTTAAGAGTGTTTCCATCAATTTCCCTACTACTGATGTAAGACTCACTGGTCTGTAGTTGTTTGCCTCTTCCTTGCTTCCACTTTTGTGCAGTGGGACTACGTTTGCTCTTTTCCAGTCCTCTGGAATTACTCCTGTATCTTATGACTGGTTGAATAATTCTGTCAATGGTGCTACCAGCACCTCTAAGTTCTTTTAGTATCCTTGGATGTATCCCATCTGGACCCATAGATTTGTCCACTTTCAGCTTTGAGAGTTCTGAGAGGACCTTCTCCTCTGTAAATGTACTTGTTTCATTTTCCTGAATATCCCTGCAACTTAACTGTGGCCCCTTCCCCTCACTTTCAGTAGTAAATACTGAGCAAAAAATAAGATTTTACTCACCGGTAAATCTATTTCTCATAGTCCGTAGTGGAGGCTGGGAACTCCGTAAGGACCATGGGGAATAGCAGGCTCCGCAGGAGACTGGGCACTCTAAAGAAAGATTTAGTACCATCTGGTGTGCACTGGCTCCTCCCTCTCTGCCCCTCCTCCAGACCTCAGTTAAGGAAACTGTGCCCGGAAGAGCAGACATTATAAGGAAAGGATTTTGGAATCCCGGGTAAGACTCATACCAGCCACACCAATCACACCGTATAAATTTTGACACACTTATCCAGTCAACAGTATGAACAACAGGGCATCAACAATGGATGCCAACATAACATAACCCATTATTAAGCAATAACTATGTACAAGTATTGCAGAAAGTCCGCACTAGGGACGGGCGCCCAGCATCCACTACGGACTACGAGAAATAGATTTACCGGTGAGTAAAATCTTATTTTCTCTAACGTCCTAGTGGATGCTGGGAACTCCGTAAGGACCATGGGGATTATACCAAAGCTCCCAAACGGGCGGGAGAGTGCGGATGACTCTGCAGCACCGAATGGGCAAACTCAAGGTCCTCCTCAGCCAGGGTATCAAACTTGTAGAATTTTGCAAATGTGTTTGAACCCGACCAAGTAGCAGCTCGGCAAAGCTGTAAAGCAGAGACCCCTCGGGCAGCCGCCCAAGAAGAGCCCACTTTCCTCGTGGAATGGGCTTTTACAGATTTAGGATGCGGCAGTCCAGCCGCAGAATGTGCAAGTTGAATCATGCTACAGATCCAGCGAGAAATAGTCTGCTTAGAAGCAGGAGCACCCAGCTTGTTGGGTGCATACAGGATAAATAGCGAGTCAGTTTTCCTGACTCCAGCCGTCCTAGAAACATATTTTCAGGGCCCTGACTACGTCCAGTAACTTGGAATCCTCAAAGTCCCGAGTTGCCGCAGGCACCACAATAGGTTGGTTCACATGAAAAGCTGAAACCACCTTAGGAAGGAATTGGGAACGAGTCCTCAATTCCGCCCTATCCATATGAAAAATCAGATAAGGGCTTTTACATGACAAAGCCGCCAATTCTGATACACGCCTGGCCGACGCCAAGGCCAACAGCATGACCACTTTCCAAGTCAGGTATTTTAGCTCCACGGTTTTAAGTGGCTCAAACCAATGCGACTTTAGGAAATCCAACACCACGTTGAGATCCCACGGTGCCACTGGAGGCACAAAAGGGGGCTTAATATGCAGCACTCCTTTAACAAAAGTCTGAACTTCAGGCAGTGAAGCCAGTTCTTTTTGGAAGAAAAAATCGACAGAGCCGAGATCTGGACCTTAATGGAACCCAATTTTAGGCCCATAGTCACTCCTGACTGTAGGAAGTGCAGAAATCGACCAAGCTGAAATTCCTCCGTTGGGGCCTTCCTGGCCTCACACCAAGCAACATTTTCGCCATATGCGGTGATAATGTCTTACGGTCACATCTTTCCTAGCTTTAATCAGCGTAGGAATGACTTCCTCCGGAATGCCCTTTTCTTTTAGGATCCGGTGTTCAACCGCCATGCCGTCAGACACAGCTGCGGTAAGTCTTGGAACAGACAGGGCCCCTGCTGCAGCAGGTCCTGCCTTAGCGGCAGAGGCCATGGGTCCTCTGAGATCATTTCTTGAAGATCTTGGCCAATCCGGAACCACAAGTATAGTTCTTACTCCTCTCCTTCTTATTATTCTCAGTACCTTGGGTATGAGAGGCAGAGGAGGGAACACAAACCGACTGGTACACCCACGGTGTCACTAGAGCGTCCACAGCTATCGCCTGAGGGTCACTTGACCTGGCGCAATATCTTTTTAGCTTTTTGTTGAGGCGGGACGCCATCATGTCCACCTGTGGCCTTTCCCAACCGTGTACAATCATTTGGAAGACTTCTGGATGTAGTCCCCACTCTCCCGGGTGGAGGTCGTGCCTGCAGAGGAAGTCTGCTTCCCAGTTGTCCACTCCCGGAATGAACACTGCTGACAGTGCTATCACATGATTTTCCGCACATCGGAGAATCCTTGTGGCTTCTGCCATCGCCATCCTGCTTCTTGTGCCACCCTCACGGTTTACATGGGCGACCGCCGTGATGTTGTCTGACTGGATCAGCACCGGCTGGTGTTGAAGCAGGGGTCTTGCCTGACTTAGGGCATTGTAAATGGCCCTTAGTTCCAGAATATTTATGTGTAGGGAAGTCTCCTGACTCGTCCATAGTCCTTGGAAGTTTCTTCCCTGTGTGACTGCCCCCCAACCTCGAAGGCTGGCATCCGTGGTCACCAAGACCCAGTCCTGTATGCCGAATCTGCGGCCCTCTAGAAGATGAGCACTTTGCAGCCACCACAACAGCGACACCCTGGTCCTTGGAGACAGGGTTATCAGCCGATGCATCTGAAGATGCGATCCGGACCACTTGTCCAACAGATCCCACTGAAAGTTCCTTGCATGGAACCTTCCGAATGGAATTGCTTCCTAAGAAGCAACCATCTTTCCCAGGACTCGCGTGCAGTGGTGCACAGACACCTGTTTTGGTTTTAGGAGGTCTCTGACTAGAGATGACAACTCCTTGGCCTTCTCCTCCGGGAGAAACACCCTTTCTGTTCTGTGTCCAGAACCATCCCCAGGAACAGTAGATGCGTTGTAGGAACCAGCTGCGACTTTGGAATATTCAGGATCCAGCCGTGCTTTTGTAGCACTTCCCGAGCTAGTGCTACTCCGATCAACAACTGTTCCCTGGACCTCGCCTTTATAAGGAGATCGTCCAAGTACGGGATAATTAAAACTCCCTTTTTTCGAAGGAGTATCATCATTTCGGCCATTACCTTGGTAAATACCCTCGGTGCCGTGGACAGACCAAACGGCAATGTCTGGAATTGGTAATGGCAGTCCTGTACCACAAATCTGAGGTACTCCTGGTGAGGAGGGTAAATGGGGACATGCAGGTAAGCATCCTTGATGTCCAGTGATACCATGGAATCCCCTTCGTCCAGGCTTGCAATAACCGCCCTGAGCGATTCCATTTTGAACTTGAACCTTCGTATATAAGTGTTCAAGGATTTCAAATTTAAAATGGGTCTCACTGAACCGTCCGGTTTCGGTACCACAAACCTTGTGGAATAGTAACCCCGTTCCTGTTGAAGGAGGGGTACTTTGGTTATCACCTGCTGGGAGTACAGCTTGTGAATCGCCTCCAGCACCGCCTCCCTGTCTGGGGGAGTAGTTGGCAAGGCTGATTTGAGGAAACGGCGAGGGGGAGACGTCTCAAATTCCAGCTTGTACCCCTGAGATACCACTTGTAGAATCCAGGGATCCACCCGTGAGCGAACCCACTGGTCGCTGAAGTTCCGGAGACGGGCCCCCACCGCACCTGGCTCCACCTGTGGAGCCCCAGCGTCATGCGGTGGACTTAGAGGAAGCGGGAGAGGACTTTTGTTCCTAGGAACTTGCTGTTTGGTGCAGCTTTTTCCCCCTACCTCTGCCTCTGGGCAGAAAGGACGCGCCTTTAACCCGCTTGCCTTTCTGGGGCCGAAAGGACTGTACCTGATAATACGGTACTTTCTTTGGCTGTGAGGGAACATGGGGTAAAAATGTCGACTTCCCAGCCGTCGCTGTGGAAACGAGGTCCGAGAGACCATCCCCAAACAATTCCTCACCCTTGTAAGGCAAAACCTCCATGTGCCTTTTAGAATCCGCATCACCTGTCCACTGCCGAGTCCATAATATTCTCCTGGCAGAAATGGACATTGCATTTATTCTAGATGCCAGTTGGCAAAGGTTGAGTATCCCCTGTATCCCTCTGTGCATCTCTCATGTATAAGACTACGTCTTTTATATGCTCTACAGTTAGCAATATAGTGTCCCTGTCAAGGGTATCAATGTTATCAGACAGGGAATCTGACCACGCAGCTGCAGCACTGCACATCCATGCTGAAGCAATAGCCGGTCTCAGTAGTATATATACAGACTTCAGGATAGCCTCCTGCTTTCTATCCGCAGGCTCCTTTAGGGCGGCCGTATCCGGAGACGGTAGTGCCACCTTCTTTGACAAGCGTGTGAGCGCTTTATCCACCCTAGGGGATGTCTCCCGGCGTATCCTATCCTCTGGCGGGAAAGGGTACGCCCTTAGTAACTTTTTGGAAATTACCAGTTTCTTATCGGGGGAAACCCACGCTTCATCACACACTTCATTTAACTCTTCAGAAGGGGGAAAAACCACAGGTTGTTTTTTCTCCCCAAACATAATACCCTTTTTTGTGGTACCAGGGTTAATGTCAGAAATGTGCAACACATTTTTCATTGCCGTAATCATGTAACGGATGGCCCTATTGGAATGTACACTAGTCTCATCGTCGTCGACACTGGAGTCAGTATCCGTGTCGACATCTGTGTCTGCCATCTGAGGTAGCGGGCGTTTTTGAGCCCCTGATGGCTTTTGAGACGCCTGGGCAGGCACGGACTGAGAAGCCAGCTGTCCCACATCTGCTATGTCATCAAACCTCTTATGTAAGGAGTTGACACTGTCACGTTATTCCTTCCACATATCCATCCACTCAGGTGTCGACCCCGCAGGGGGTGACATCACATTTATCGGCACCTGCTCCGCCTCCACATAAGCCTCCTCATCAAACATGTCGACACCGCCGTACCGACACTCCGCACACACACAGGGAATGCTCTGACTGAGGACAGGACCCCACAAAGTCCTTTGGGGAGACAGTATGCCAGCACACACCACAGCGCTATAATCACAGGGATGTACACTATAATGAGTGATTTTACCCTATAGCAGATAGATAGATAGATATAAAATAAGAATTTACTCACCGGTAATTCTATTTCTCGTAGTCCGTAGTGGATGCTCGGAACTCCGTAAGGACCATGGGGAATAGCGGGCTCCGAAGGAGGCTGGGCACTCTAGAAAGATTTAGGACTACCTGGTGTGCACTGGCTCCTCCCACCATGACCCTCCTCCAAGCCTCAGTTAGGACACCGTGCCCGGACGAGCAGACATAATAAGGAAGGATTTAGAATCCCGGGTAAGACTCTTACCAGCCACACTAATCACACCGTACAACTCGTGATACTATATCCAGTTTGACAGTATGAAAACAACTGAGCCTCTCAGATGGCTCAACAATAACCCTTTAGTTAACAATAACTATTTACAAGTATTGCAGACAATCCGCACTTGGGATGGGCGCCCAGCATCCACTACGGACTACGAGAAATAGAATTACCGGTGAGTAAATTCTTATTTTCTCTGACGTCCTAGTGGATGCTGGGAACTCCGTAAGGACCATGGGGATTATACCAAAGCTCCCAAACGGGCGGGAGAGTGCGGATGACTCTGCAGCACCGAATGAGAGAACTCCAGGTCCTCCTCAGCCAGGGTATCAAATTTGTAGAATTTTGCAAACGTGTTTACCCCTGACCAAGTAGCTGCTCGGCAAAGTTGTAAAGCCGAGACCCCTCGGGCAGCCGCCCAAGATGAGCCCACCTTCCTTGTGGAATGGGCATTTACAGATTTTGGCTGTGGCAGGCCTGCCACAGAATGTGCAAGCTGAATTGTACTACAAATCCAGCGAGCAATAGACTGCTTAGAAGCAGGAGCACCCAGCTTGTTGGGTGCATACAGGATAAACAGCGAGTCAGATTTTCTGACTCCAGCCGTCCTGGAAACATATTTTCAGGGCCCTGACAACGTCTAGCAACTTGGAGTCCTCCAAATCCCTAGTAGCCGCAGGCACCACAATAGGCTGGTTCAGGTGAAACGCTGACACCACCTTAGGGAGAAATTGGGGACGAGTCCTCAATACTGCCCTATCCATATGGAAAAACAGATAAGGGCTTTTACATGATAAAGCCGCCAATTCTGACACTCGCCTGGCTGAAGCCAAGGCCAATAACATGACCACTTTCCACGTGAGATATTTCAGATCCACGGTTTTTAGTGGCTCAAACCAATGTGATTTTAAGAAACTCAACACCACGTTGAGATCCCAAGGTGCCACAGGAGGCACAAACGGGGGCTGAATATGCAGCACTCCTTTCACAAATGTCTGAACTTCAGGTACTGAAGCTAGTTCTTTTTGAAAGAAAATCGACAGAGCCGAGATCTGTACTTTAATGGAGCCTAGTTTTAGGCCCATATTCACTCCTGCTTGCAGGAAATGCAGAAATCGACCTAGTTGAAATTCCTCTGTTGGGGCCTTTTTGGCCTTGCACCATGCAACATATTTCCGCCATATGCGGTGATAATGCTTTGCCGCAACATCTTTCCTGGCCTTAATAAGCGTAGGAATGACTTCTTCCGGAATACCCTTTTCCTTTAGGATCCGGTGTTCAACCGCCATGCCGTCAAACGCAGCCGCGGTAAGTCTTGGAACAGACAGGGCCCCTGTTGTAGCAGGTCCTGTCTGAGCGGTAGAGGCCACGGGTCCTCTGAGAGCATCTCTTGAAGTTCCGGGTACCACGCTCGTCTTGGCCAATCCGGAACCACGAGAATGGTGTTTACTCCTCGCTTTCTTATTATTCTCAATACCTTTGGTATGAGAGGCAGAGGAGGGAACACATAAACCGACTGGTACACCCACGGTGTCACTAGAGCGTCCACAGCTATCGCCTGAGGGTCCCTTGACCTGGCGCAATATCTTTTTAACTTTTTGTTGAGGCGGGACGCCATCATGTCCACCTGTGGTTTTTCCCAACGGTTTACCAGCATCTGGAAGACTTCTGGATGAAGTCCCCACTCTCCCGGGTGGAGGTCGTGTCTGCTGAGGAAGTCTGCTTCCCAGTTGTCCACTCCCGGAATGAACACTGCTGACAGTGCTAGTACATGAGTCTCCGCCCATCGGAGAATTCTTGTGGCTTCCGCCATCGCCATCCTGCTTCTTGTGCCGCCCTGTCGATTTACATGGGCGACTGCCGTGATGTTGTCTGACTGGATCAGCACCGGCTGGTGTAGGAGCAGGGATTTTGCTTGACTTAGGGCATTGTAGATGGCCCTTCGTTCCAGAATATTTATGTGAAGGGAAGTCTCCTGACTCGACCATAGTCCTTGAAAGTTTCTTCCCTGTGTGACTGCCCCCCAGCCTCGAAGGCTGGCATCCGTGGTCACCAGGACCCAGTCCTGTATGCCGAAACTGCGGCCCTCTAGAAGATGGGCACTCTGCAGCCACCACAGTAGCGACACCCTGGTTCTTGGAGACAGGGTTATCAAGCGATGCATCTGAAGATGCGATCCGGACCACTGGTCCAACAGGTCCCACTGAAAGATTCTGGCATGGAACCTGCCGAAGGGAATTGCTTCGTAAGAAGCCACCATCTTTCCCAGGACCCGCGTGCAGCGATGCACTGATACCTGTTTTGGTTTCAGGAGGTCTCTGACTAGAGACAACTCCCTGGCTTTCTCCTCCGGGAGAAACACTTTTTTCTGGACTGTATCCAGAATCATACCCAGGAACAGTAGTCGTGTCGTCGGAACCAGCTGTGACTTTGGGATATTCAGAATCCAGCCGTGCTGGTGCAGCACCTCCTGAGATAGTGCTACTCCCACCAACAACTGTTCCTTGGACCTCGCTTTTATTAGGAGATCGTCCAAGTACGGGATAATTAAAACTCCCTTTTTTCAAAGGAGTATCATCATTTCCACCATCACCTTGGTAAATACCCTCGGTGCCGTGGACAGTCCAAACGGCAGCGTCTGGAATTGGTAATGGCAATCCTGTACCACAAATCTGAGGTACTCCTGGTGAGGATGGTAAATGGGGACATGCAAGTAAGCATCCTTGATGTCCAGGGATAACATGTAATCCCCCTCGTCCAGGCTCGCAATAACCGCCCTGAGCGATTCCATCTTGAACTTGAATTTTTTTATGTATGTGTTCAAGGATTTCAAATTTAAAATGGGTCTCACCGAACCGTCCGGTTTCGGTACCACAAATAGTGTGGAATAGTAACCCCGGCCTTGTTGAAGTAGGGGTACCTTGATTATCACCTGCTGGGAATACAGCTTGTGAATTGCCGCTAGCACCGCCTCCCTGTCTGAGGGAGCAATCGGCAAGGCAGATTTTAGGAACCGGTGGGGTGGAGACACCTCGAATTCCAGTTTGTACCCCTGAGATACTATTTGAAGGATCCAGGGATCCACCTGTGAGCGAGCCCACTGATCGCTGAAATTCTTGAGGCGGCCCCCCACCGTACCTGGCTCCGCCTGTGGAGCCCCACCGTCATGCGGCGGACTTGGAAGAAGAAGCGGGGGAGGACTTTTGCTCCTGGGAACCTGCTGTTTGTTGCAGTCTTTTTCCCCTACCTCTGCCTCTGGACAGAAAGGACCCGCCTTTTCCACGCCTGTTTTTCTGGGTCCGAAAGGACTGAACCTGATAAAACGGCGCCTTCTTAGGCTGTGAGGGGACATGGGGTAAAAATGCTGACTTCCCAGACGTTGCTGTGGAAACTAGGTCCGAGAGACCATCCCCAAATAATTCCTCACCCTTATATGGTAACACTTCCATGTGCTTTTTTGAATCTGCATCTGTCCACTGGCGAGTCCATAAGCATCTCCTAGCAGAAATGGACAATGCACTTACTTTAGATGCCAATCGGCAGATTTCCCTTTGTGCATCTCTCATATATAAGACTGAGTCTTTTATATGGTCTATGGTTAACAGGATCGTGTCTCTGTCTAATGTGTCAATATTTTCTGACCGTTTATCTGACCACGCAGCGGCAGCACTGCACATCCAAGCTGACGCAATAGCTGGCCTAAGTATAATGCCTGTGTGTGTATATACAGACTTCAGGATCGCCTCCTGCTTTCTATCAGCAGGTTCCTTGAGGGCGGCCGTATCCGGAGACGGTAGTGCCACCTTTTTAGACAAACGTGTGAGCGCTTTATCCACTCTAGGGGGTGTTTCCCAACGTGACCTATCCTCTGGCGGGAAAGGGAACGCCATTAGTACCTTCTTAGGAATTACCAATTTTTTATCAGGGAAAGCCCACGCTTCTTCACACACTTCATTTAATTAATCTGATGGGGGAAAAACTACGGGTAGTTTTTTCTCTCCAAACATAATACCCTTTTTAGTGGTACCAGTAGTTATATCAGAAATGTTTAACACCTCTTTCATTGCCTCAATCATACAGTGAATGGCCTTAGTGGGCATCAGGTTTGACTCATCGTCGTCGACACTGGTGTCCGTATCCGTGTCGACATCTGGGTCTGCTTGAGGTAGCGGGCGTTTTAGAGCCCCTGACGACCCATGCGACGCCTGGGCAGGCACGAGCTGAGAAGTCGGCTGTCCCACATTTGGCATGTTGTCGATTTTCTTATATAAGGAGTCTATACGTGCACTCATTACTTTCCATAAGCCCATCCACTCAGGTGTCTGCCCCGCAGGGGGTGACATCCCTTCTAAAGGCATCTGCTCCGCCTCCACATCATTATCCTCAAACATGTCGACACAGCCGTACCGACACACCGCACACACAAGGAATGCTCCGAATGAGGACAGGACCCACAAAAGCCCTTTGGGGGGACAGAGTGAGAGTATGCCAGCACACACCAGAGTGCTATATAATGCAGGGACTAACTAAGTTATGTCCCCTATAGCTGCTTTTTATATTATATATGTATTGCGCCCAAATTTAGTGCCCCCCCCCTCTCTGTTTTTACCCTGTTCTGAAGTGTAGACTGCAGGGGAGAGCCAGGGAGCTTCCTTCCAGCGGATCTGTGAAGGAGAAATGGCGCCAGTGTGTCTGAGGGAGATAGCTCCGCCCCTTTTCCGCGGCCTATTCTCCCGCTTTTTCCTGGATTCTGGCAGGGGAATTTACCACATATATAGCCTCTAGGGCTATATATTGTGGTGTTTTTGCCAGCCAAGGTGTTTTTATTGCAGCTCAGGGCGCCCCCCCCCCCCCCCAAGCGCCCTGCACCCTCAGTGACCGGAGTGTGAAGTGTGCATGAGGAGCAATAGCGCACAGCTGCAGTGCGCTACCTTGGTGAAGACTGATGTCTTCTGCCGCCGATTTTCCGGACCTCTTCTTGCTCTGTAAGGGGGACGGCGGCGCGGCTCCGGGACCGAACACCAAGGACTGGGCCTGCGGTCGATCCCTCTGGAGCTAATGGTGTCCAGTAGCCTAAGAAGCCCAATCCGGCTGCAAGCAGGCGAGTTCGCTTCTTCTCCCCTTAGTCCCTCGCTGCAGTGAGCCTGTTGCCAGCAGGTCTCACTGAAAATAAAAAACCTAAAATTATACTTTCTTTCTAAGGGCTCAGGAGAGCCCCTAGTGTGCATCCAACCTCGGCCGGGCACGAAATCTAACTGAGGCTTGGAGGAGGGTCATGGTGGGAGGAGCCAGTGCACACCAGGTAGTCCTAAATCTTTCTAGAGTGCCCAGCCTCCTTCGGAGCCCGCTATTCCCCATGGTCCTTTACGGAGTTCCCAGCATCCACTAGGACGTCAGAGAAATAGTATTTGCGCCTAAATTTAGTGACCCCCTCTCTTTTTTACCCTATTGAGCCTGGAAACTGCAGGGGAGAGCCTGGGGAGCGTCCTTCCAGCGGAGCTGTGAGGAAATGGCGCCAGTGTGCTGAGGGAGATAGCCCCGCCCCCTTCAAGGCGGACTTCTCCCGCTTTTTTTATGGATATATGGCAGGGGATTTTACACATATATAGTCTTAATGACTATATTATGTGTATTTTTTGCCAATGTAAGGTAATCTTATTGCAGCCCAGGGCGCCCCCCCCCAGCGCCCTGCACCCATCAGTGACCGGAGTGTGAGGTGTGCATGGGGAGCAATGGCGCACAGCTGCAGTGCTGTGCGCTACCTTAATGAAGACCGGAGTCTTCAGCCGCCGATTTCCTGGACGTTCTTCTTGCTTCTGGCTCTGCAAGGGGGACGGCGGCGCGGCTCCGGGACCGGACGACCGAGGCTGGGCCTGTGTTCAATCCCTCTGGAGCTAATGGTGGTCCAGTAGCCTAGAAGCCCAAGCTAGTTGCAAGCAGGTAGGTTCGCTTCTCTCCCCTAAGTCCCTCGTAGCAGTGAGTCTGTTGCCAGCAGATCTCACTGAAAATAAAAAACCTAAATATACTTTTTCTAGAAGCTCAGGAGAGCCCCTAGTGTGCATCCAGCTCGAGCCGGGCACAGATTCTTACTGAGGTCTGGAGGAGGGGCATAGAGGGAGGAGCCAGTGCACACCAGGTAGTCCTAATTCTTTCTTAGAGTGCCCTTCGGAGCCCGCTATTCCCCATGGTCCTTACGGAGTTCCCAGCATCCACTAGGACGTCGGAGAAATAATCATTAAGATGATCTGCTATTAAATTATCTCCTTCAACAAGACTCCCAGTGTTCGTCTTTAGTTTTATAATTCCGCCTTTTGTTTTTCTCCTTTCGCTTATATACCTAAAAAAAGTTTTGCCTCCTTTACCCACTGACTGGGCCATTTTCTCCTCAGCTTGTGCCTTTGCACATCTGATTACCTTCTTAGTCTCCTTCTGTCTAACAAGATATATCTCTTTGTCTTCCTTGTTTTGTGTCTGCTTATATTTCCTAAAAGCCATCTTTTTTGCTCACAATATTTGCTACTTCTTTTGCAAACCACACTGGCTTCCTTTTCCGTGTGTTTTTCCTAACCGTTTTGATGCAAAGGTCTGTTGCCTTCAATATTGCACATTTTAATGTTTCCCACCTCTCCTGCACTGCTTCCAAGTTCCTCCACTCTGCCAAAGAATCGCTTACACATTTTCCCATCCCTACAAAATCAGCCTTCCTAAAATCCACACCCTTATCACTAGTGCCAAGCTTAGCCGGGTCACAGAGTAAGTACAAGCAGGCAGGCAGTGCACATGGCTCCTAGTGGACCAGTCTGTACCCCATGGTACTAAATGGATTCCCAGTATCCCCTAGGACGCAAGAGAAACATACTTTAGCCAGTTTGGCCTTAGAATCTGCAAGCAGATGGGCCTCCCATAAGGCTTGCAAAGTGTTTCCCACAGACAGTTCAGTTATCCGTTATATTGTCTATTTATCGGAGCTATTCAATTGTCACTCAGTTCAGACACCCATTAACCGTGGTGGTCACATCTAAATCCAGAGGTGATTAGCTGAAATGTGCGAGAAGTCTGTAGTTTGGGTGCCCAAACAGCACGTGTCCATTAGCTTTACATGGCTAAACACTAATTGGGCACGATAATTAAGGGGTGCCCAAAACAATGAAATTGTAACAATGGGCACCCATTCATTATGACGCTTTAACAATTGAATTGTCCTCTTAGAGCATGTACAAAGGTTTGGTTACGGCTCAGTTAGTTATGGAAAAGGAGATTCTAAATTGGATAACTTTAGAACCAAATCACAGGAGGAGTCTGAGCTACACTAATAACACAAAACTCATGATAGGAGACTGGCATTTGTGGCTCAAGGTGTCTAGTCTGCTCTGTATGAGCTGCTCAGAAAGAGCATGCCAAGGAGTTTAACAGTGTATGCCCCCTTTTATATAGTCTAAAGACAGCTAGAGACATACTAGAAGGCCAAGTATGGTATCAGATTACACTGGCAGCTCCTCACAAGAGATAGCAATTAGGGTCCTGCTGTAGGCCACCTTGCAGAGAATGCCTTTATCCCCTCTGTCGCAGGAGATTAGTCGGTCTGTTGACTGCTGCAGTAACGGACTTGTCTGTACACAAAGCTGGTGCGCACAGGTCTGTTGCCTGTGGTTGAAGTGAAGTATTACTTTCTGGCGCTAAAGAGGAGGACAGGTGAAGACAGCTGCAAGGTGCCTATTAGCACCTACACATCTGCCAGGCTGCTTAACTTGCATAATGGGGTTATCTGTACAGTGAAAAGTAGATCTGAAAGTTTAAAGAAAACAAAACCCACACCACAAGGTTGTCTTAAGCATCACAACACTCCCTACTCCTGGGGAGTACAGTTAGTAGTTCTTTGCCTTAACTAAAGAATTGTACCTCCTTGCAGCGCATTCTGCGACTTGACATTTTGAAGTAGTGCTCACTTAGTCCATCCTGGCTTAACAAATCTTGAGTGCAGGCTTGAAGAAGAGCACGGACTGATTTTTCAGACTCAAACACCAAATACACATATCCTGCAACAAAAAAAGCCACCAGATAAAAACCTTGATGGAAAAAGACAACTGGCAATTCTACTTACTACTAACTATGGCCTAATAAAGTTATTGCAGGCATAATTACCAAAGCCATGTAAGTTACATTAAGAATCAACACCACAGCCACCTCAAGGGTGTGTTGGAAGAGCTACCAATGTTTTATATTTTGACAGCGTCATACAACTTAACTGGAAACTGGATAGTGTAAACATGGGCAATGTTGGGTACACTAGCTAGTAGATAAAGATCAATGGGGTGCCAGAGTACCTATAGACTCCCATTATAAAAATAACTTCCCACCCCTCCTTGGCATTAGACCCCTAGTGGTCTTAAATCCTATAAGTATTGACCCCACACATACCCCCTTAGTAGTAAAAATAAAAATTCATCCAGTTTCATTTAACAGCCTCCCTCATGTTAAAAGTCTCTTGTTGCACCCCCCCCCCTACCCTGTGACCAGTTTATCTTTTTAAATTTTATTGTACACCTCCCCCAGCATGCTCTTTATTTTATCCCTCCCCCACTGCTACTAGTTAAATCCCCTCAGTAGTTTAACCCCCTTCCCCACATGCAGAGTGCAGCGGACTGCAGCCTATCCAGGATGCAGGGAGCCAGAGGAGACGTGTTCTGCACTTGTGTAGAACGGAGCTCCCAAGCTACACTCTGAATAAACAGCAGGACAGCAGATAGCATGTGATGAGACCTGGCCAGTTTACATACCCCAGGCTTCACATGCGATGTGACCAGGCAAGTGGTTAAAGAGGTTGGTCTAAAACTTAATTTCTTGGTGGCTTCAGACTATATACAAATCTAAGTTAAATAGTGGTGTACAAACCACACATTGTTTAATTCCCCACAAGCCAAGACGATGCGCAAGCTTGCAGATGATTAATGTGCACAATAAGTGTCTAACAAAAATTGTTAGACACTCAAAGGCTGCATACACTATTGACCAACAACTGAAATAGAATAATGCAAGAATAAAATGTTAACGTTTCTGAAAGAGGTGGAAACTAAAGCAGAGACACTGTTCAAAGGGCAACACATTCTTGGGGAATATTTTCATCATGTGTTATATTTAAAGCTACTTAGAAACATGCAGTATCCCATCACCGAGTGATCAAATTATGTTATCCCATGAAACAGCAGGCCACCAGTGCACCACCAAGAAGTGCTGAAATAAAAAAGGTTTATTCCTACCATTCTGGCATTACCTTTAGGCATATTACCTTTAGGAGGGCAACGGGGATGCTTCCCATCCTTACCAGGCCATTCAACATTCAGACCACCAAACACACGGAATGTGTTGATCAGTCCAGCTGTAAAGCAAACAACCAAACATCAAAGTCTTAATAAGTTGAAGTTTGAGAACACTGGAAATCTTCAGTACTTCGCTAAGGGAAAAATGGCAAAACGCAGTTTTTGCCACCTGTATTTGGGGATGGGGAAGCAGTAGCTACATTTGTTTGAGTGCACTTACTCTCAGTGATATCCCAGGGAACGCCACCAAGAAACACCTTGCAGGAATAAACTGGATTCTTGTAGTTGCGAGGAGGCAGTTGACCACTCCATGTACAAGTTGCTTCATTTACAGCTAGAGGGAAGGGTGAATGAGGAAAATTTGCGTAAATTCTATATGGAAAGTGTAATCACACTAGTTATAACCCAATTACACATCTACAGCTTATTACATTTTTAGAACACCCAAGAAAACCATTCTAAGTTTTTCAAATGTACAGCTAGGAAAAGGACATTTGAACATGCCAGTTTGCCAAGACCGGAACAGGAGTTTTATTTTTAGTTGGAAGCTAACTAAAAAGGTCCATACACACTGGGCGTTTTTGCCCAGCATGCATAGCGATGATCACTGACATCGCTGGGCTGAAAAGTGCTCAGTCCATACACACTGAGCACGCTCGCTCCCCCCCCCCACCAATGTCAGCAGGGGTGAGCGGCTTTCCATAGCAGGACGCTATGGAAAGCCGCTCACCCCACCGTTCATCTACAGTAGATGAACTGTGGCCGCCAGCGATAAAGCGGGAACGCGAATCAGTGCTCATCGTTCGGGCATACACACTGGGAGGCTTTGAGCTGAAAGCAGCTCAAAACACCAAAAATTGAGCAGCTTTCAGCTCAAAATCGCCCAGTGTGTATGGGCCTTAAGTCTATTACTCCAGAATGTGCAACTGCGTGTTCATAATGTTCCTTACTTGCTGGCCTAAAGCCAATAGCAGAATAATCGGCAGAAACACAAGTATTACCTGCTGCCTGTCTGTGCAGCCGGGCCTCCCTTTCAATGCTGAATGGATCTTCGGCAGATTCCAGAAGATCCCATGAGGGCCAGACAGATGTGCCAGGCCATCTCTTAGTTAGCCCCATAGGGGAACCTGTTGCTGCTGCAAGAGCAGCATGGTCTGTGTCCAACCTTGAGCCAATACCAAACTTTAAGGGGTCACGGGAAACTCCACTACCCAAAGGGAGGAATGGTAGAGGAGGAGAAATGCGTAGACTGGACTAGAAAAGGGATGAAAAAAAAAAAAAGTTACATTTTACAGCAAAGATCACCAACACAGCACCTAGAAACTAGTGCCTCTATAGTTGCTGCTGCCCGTCTCAAATGCCATACTCATGAATACATGGAAACCTTAATTCTACAATGTACTTTTGCCCAACTGCCCCCTACCAACTGTACATCAATAAGTTACTCTTACAATCAAGTCTGAAAGGTGGTCCGAGCCAGAGCTGAATCCACTTGTATCTGAATCCGAGGGGCTGCTGGAGCGGGAGTCTAAAATGGAGCGGCTGTCCAAACGTGAGCCACGCAGCATCGGAGAGGGGTATTTTTCTACCAAATCTGAGCCAATGGGATCCAGAGGCAAAAAGCCCAGAGGCGGATGTTTTCCTAAAGGGTTGTTAAGCAGGTTGAAAACTAGAGAGAAAAAAAAACAAAAAAAAAAAAACAAGTTACTCCTAACCATTGAACGAGAATGTCCCTGCAGTCTCAGAGGACTGATAAGCAGCTATACATTTTTAATGCTTTATATTGAGGAATATTGCTGTACACTTTACAGACAAGCTCCTTCATATGAAACTGTACACCAGATTGAAGGTTTCAAGTACTCCAAGCTGAGCTTCCAGTGATGGGAAATGCTCATGTAGTTACAGATCAGTAAATAAAAAACATGAGTAGTTGATCACACAGATGTCTACATCCAGCGGCAACTAGTAAAGACAAAAACCAGCCTTAGCGGCACATTCCTACACTAAGAACACAACACCTCTAGCCACTGTGAATGACTTTATATTCTTAAATAATTTCAACACTAAAACAGAGCCTTTAAGTGTGGCATAACAAGCAATCTGATGCCAAATGTGGTTGTAGTGTCCACTTACTGAGCAACATCAGGAGACCCCTATGCGACCAGAACTGCAGCTCACTCCCCTGCAGAATTTATTTTGGGAACTGGCAGACAGTCTAGACCAAGGACGGGGTGCATTCCGCTGAATCACTGTTTTAATGCAGGGATTAGATCCAGAACACATCCTCCTGTATTAACAGCATCCCTGGTACATAGCCAGAACATTTGCAAGCTTGGGTAGAGCAATTAAACATGGACAAAATTTATTTTCTTAAGGGCTACAGATTGAGAAAAAAAAAAAAATATGGCTCTCTCCATATGCAAGCTACAGTACGTTTCACTTCTGGAGGACCAGGCAGTAAGTTTCTATTCATTATATACTGTAATTTCTTAGCATTCCTATCCTCTCCTAGCAAGCACCAAGGAGTTGTATATAAGCTTCAACAGATTCATGATCATATGTAAATCTAATTTGTATCCTGGAAACTCTGCCTAATCTGGGAAATGTACGTACTCGGTCATAAAGTGAAGCCATGAAAAAACATGGCATTTGCCTGCCTTTCGTGTTGGCTTCCATCCATTTCCATTACATACAAGAATTCAGGAAAATTGTTAGGCCCAGATTCATCATTCGAGAGACAGAGAGACAGAGAGACAGAGAGACAGAGAGACAGAGAGACAGAGAGACAGAGAGACAGAGAGACAGAGAGACAGAGAGACAGAGAGACAGAGAGACAGAGAGACAGAGAGACAGAGAGACAGAGAGACAGAGAGACAGAGAGACAGAGAGACAGAGAGACAGAGAGACAGAGAGACAGAGAGACAGAGAGACAGAGAGACAGAGAGACAGAGAGACAGAGAGACAGAGAGACAGAGAGACAGAGAGACAGAGAGACATTGCAGTGATGACTTACCAACCGCCTGCCATTTTTTTTTTTTTTTTAAACACTCCCTATATCGTGGCAGTTAGGAGTTGGTTGGCACTTTATCACCGTGCAATTTTTCGCACTAGAGCTGGGCATATACTATACGATTTTCTGCCAGATCTTCCAAATCTGGTTGGTTGGAATGAAAATCTGGTAATGGATGAGAACAATTGACAGTCAACCATTTGCTACCAAATGTAAAATACATAAATATTGTTCAAACATGGATTTAACCAATTTGTATGAGTAGTTAATTTTACATCGTTTGGGAGCAAATGGTTTGTCAACTGCTCAGTTACCAGATTCATACAAACCAACTAGAAATGGCATTATCTGCCAGATAATTGTATAGTGTATGCCCAGTTTAAAGCTTGAGCCTTCATTTTGGGAGGAAAACCATTTAAATACAAGTTTAGCGATACTAATGACATCCTTAAAGATATAGGGAGATATTCAATTAGCCACTGTAATTTATTGCAGCTAATTGACCACCCCAGGGGAAATTCATTCATCCTGGATGCTAGCAGTTATCAGGGATTTTGTGGTTTTGTTTATGAAAGCTCAAAGATCTGGGAACTTATCCCGGATGCTATGTGTTTTTGGCCGAATAGAAAAAATTTGTTTGAGAACAAAACAAAAACAAATATATAAATAATATGAGGGAACAAGCTGTAGGTATTCAGTAGTTAGTCCTTTATCTTTGAATCTCCTGTATGGGAATCAACAGGATCTTGCCAAACACAAGAATTAAATGAGCATGACATGCAAACAGTTAGTTTGCAGGTATATGGCATTGACCAGATCTTTGTCTCCATTTAGAGCGAATACATCTTGCTCCTGTCAGTGGCCTGCCATGTTTCATCATGTTACAGACCACACTTTGGTCAGATGGGCAGGTTTGCCAGCAGCCAAGTATGGCTACACTTAATCTGTCAAATCAGTCTATAATATAAAAATAGGATTTTAATTACCTACCAGTAAATCCTTTTCTCATAGTCCATAAGGCAGGCATGTCCAAACTGCAGCCCTCCAGCTGTTGTGAAACTACATATCCCAGCATGCCCTGACAGTTTTGCAGTCAGTGAATGCTAAAGCTGTGTCAGGGCATGCTGGGATGTGTAGTCTCAACAGCTGGAGGGCCACAGTTTGGACATACCTGGCATAAGGTATATTGGGGAATCTAGTATAATGGGGTATAGACTGGGTCCAAAGGAGCTGGTGCACTTTAAATTTCTTCACTGGGTGTGCTGGCTCCTCCACTCTATGCCCCCTCCCACAGGCCGTTATAGGTTAAAAAAAAAAAAAAAAAAAAGTGCCCGAAAGAGAAATGACATATGTGAGAAGGAACATAAAGTGGCGAGATTTAACACCAGCACACCACGATCATAACCAGCAACTGCTGGTAACAACAGCAACAAAGGCAGGTGCCCAATATCCTTTATGGACTACGAGAAAATAAGATTTTAAACCTACCGGTAAATCTTTTTCTCCTAGTCTGTAGAGGATGCTGGGGAAACCGTAAGGACCATGGGGATAGATGGGCTCCGCAGGAGACATGGGCACTTTAAGAAAGCCTTTAGGTTTGGGTGTGCACTGGCTCCTCCCTCTATGCCCCTCTCCTCCAGACCTCAGTTAGAGAAACTGTGCCCAGAGGAGACGGACAGTACGAGGAAAGGATTATTGTTAATCCAAGGGCAAGATTCATACCAGCCACATCAATCACACCATATAACTTGTGTATCTGTTTACCAGTTAACAGTATGAAAAAACAACGTAGCATCAGTCCAACCTGAAGAAACTATAACATAACCCTTATGTAAGCAAAACTATATACAAGTCTCGTAGAAGTAGTCCGCACCTCTACAGACTACGAGAAAAGATTTACCGGTAGGTTTAAAATCTTATTTTCTCTAACGTCCTAGAGGATGCTGGGGACTCCGTAAGGACCATGGGGATTATACCAAAGCTCCCAAACGGACGGGAGAGTGCAGATGACTCTGCAGCACCGAATGAGCAAACCTTAGGTCCTCCTCAGCCAGGGTCTCAAACTTATAGAACTTTGCAAAGGTGTTTGAACCCGACCAAGTAGCAGCTCGGCACAGTTGTAGTGCAGAGACCCCTCGGGCAGCCGCCCAAGACGAGCCCACCTTCCTAGCGGAATGGGTCTTGACCGATTTTGGTAACTGCAATCCAGCCGTAGAATGCGCCTGCTGAATCATGTTACAGATCCAGCGAGCAATAGTCTGCTTCGAAGCAGGGGCGCCAACCTTGTTGGCTGCATACAGGACAAACAGTGCTTCTGTTTTCCTGACTCTAGCCGTTCTGGCCACATACATTTTCAAAGCCCTGACTACATCAAGGGACTCTGAATCCTCAAAATCTCGTGTAGCCACAGGCACCACAATAGGTTGGTTCATATAAAAAGATGACACCACCTTAGGCAAAAATTGAGGACGGGTCCGCAATTCCGCCCTATCCATATGGAAAACCAGATAGGGGCTTTTATGAGACAAAGCCGCCAATTCAGACACTCACCTAGCCAAAGCCAAGGCTAATAACATGACCACCTTCCAAGTGAGATTTTAACTCCGTTTGCAGTGGTTCAAACCAGTGCGACTTAAGGAAACTCAACACCACGTTAAGGTCCCAAGGTGCCACTGGAGGTATAAAAGGAGGCTGAATATGCAGCACTCCCTTCACAAAAGTCTGTACTTCTGGGAGAGAAGCCAATTCTTTTTGAAAGAAAATGGATAAGGCCAAAATCTGAACCTTAATGGAACCTAATTTTAGGCCCAAATTCACTCCAGTCTGTAGGAAGTGAAGGAAACGGCCCAGATGGAATTCTTCCGTAGGAGCATTCCTGGCCTCACACCAAGAAACATATTTTCGCCATATCCGGTGATGTTTCGCTGTCACGTCTTTCCTAGCCTTTATCAGAGTAGGAATGACCTCATCCGGAATTTCCTTTTCCGCTAGGATCCGGCGTTCAACCGCCATGCCGTCAAACGCAGCCGCGGTAAGTCTTGGAACAGACATGGCCCCTGTTGTAACAGGTCCTGTCTTAGAGGAAGAGGCCACGGATCTTCTGTGAGCATTTCCAGCAGATCCGGATACCAGGCCCTTCGTGGCCAATCTGGAACAATGAGAATTGTCTGTACTCTTATTATTCTCAACACCTTGGGTATGAGAGGAAGAGGAGAAAACACAGACCGACTGGAACACCCACGGTGTCACTAGGGAGTCTACTGCTACCACCTGAGGGTCTTTTGATTTGGTGCAATACCTCTGTAGCTTTTTGTTGAGGTGGGACGCCATCATGTCTATCTGGGGCAGTCCCCACTGACTTGCAATCTGTGAGAAGACTTCCCGATGACGCAGGTCGTGTCTGCTGAGGAAGTCTGCTTCCCAGTTGTCCACTCCTGGAATGAACACTGCTGACCGTGTGCTTACATGATTTTCCGCCCAGCGAAGAATCCTGGTGGCTTCCGCCATTGCCACTCTGCTCCTTGTGCCGCCTTGGCGGTTTACATGAGCCACTGCGGTGATGTCTGACTGGATCAGAACTGGTTGGTCGCGAAGTAAGTTCTCCGCTTGACGTAGGGCGTTGTATATGGCCCTCAGTTCCAGGATGTTGATGTGAAGACAAGTCTCTTGACTTGTCCAAAGTCCTTGGAAGTTTCTTCCCTGTGTGACTGCTCCCCACCCTCTGAGGCTCGCATCCGTGGTCATCAGGATCCAATCCTGAATGCCGAACCTGCGGCCTTCCAAAAAGGTGAGCACTCTGCAGCCACCACAGGAGAGATACCCTGGCCCTGGGGGACAGGGTGATCAGCTGATGAATTTGTAGATGTGACCAGGACCACTTGTCCAATAGGTCCCATTGGAAAGTCCTTGCATGGAACCTGCCGAAGGGAAAGGCTTCGTATGTTACCACCATCTTTCCCAGGACTTGAGTGCAATGATGCACAGACACTTGTTTTGGCTTCAATAGGTTCTTGACTAGAGTCATGAGTTCCTGAGCTTTTTCTATCGGAAGAAAAACCCTTTTCTGGTCTGTGTACAGAATCATGTCCAAGAAGGTCAGACGAGTCGTAGGAACCAGCTGTGACTTCGGGATATTGAGAATCCAGCCGTGTTGCTGTAACACCTTCAATGAAAGTGACACGCTGTTCAGTAACTTCTCTCGTGATCTCGCTTTTATGAGGAGATCGTCCAAGTATGGGATAATTGTGACACCCTGCTTGCGCAGGAGCACCATCATTTCCGCCATTACCTTGGTGAAAATCCTTGGGGCCGTGGAAAGCACAAACTGTGAAATTGGTAATGACAATCCTGTACCACAAATCTCAGGTACGCCTGGTGAGGTGGATAAATGGGGACATGAAGGTATGCATACTTTATGTCCAGAGATACCATAAAATCCCCCCCTTCCAGGCTGGCGATGACTGCTCTGAGCGATTCCATCTTGAACTTGAACCGTTTTAAGTATAGGTTCAGGGATTTTAAATTCAATATGGGTCTGACCGAACCGTCCGGTTTCGGAACTACAAACAGGGTTGAGTAGTATCCCTTCCCTCTCTGAAGCAGGGGAACTTCGACCACCACTTGTTGAAGAAGTCGGTAGAGCAGATTTGAAAAACCGGCGAGGAGGCACCTTCGAATTCCAGCTTGTATCCCTGAGAAAATTTCTATTGCCCAGGGATCCACCTGTGAGTGAACCCAGATGTGGCTGAAAATCGAAGACGTGCCCCCACTGGGGCGGACTCCCTCAGCGGAGCCCCAGCGTCATGCGGTGGATTTTGCAGAGGCCGGGGAGGACTTCTGTTCCTGGGAACTAGCTGTGCAGCTTTTTACCTCTGCCCTTACCTCTGGCAAGAAAGGACAAATCGACGTACTCTTTTGCTTTTATTTGAACGAAAGGACTGCATTTGATAATGTGGCGCTTTCTTAGGTTGTGAGGGAACATAAGGCAAAAAATATAGGATTTTGGTACTTACCAGGTAAATCCTTTTCTTTGAATCCATAGGGGGCACTGGAGTACTCTTGGGATATGGACGTGCGTAGCAGGAAAGGCACATTTAAATAGTTAAATGTGTAACCCTCCTCTTCCCTCCTCCATACTCCCAGGATCCTCAGTGTTTCTTACTGGGCCGAATAGGAGCGACAGAGAGGTGAACAATGGAGAATTACATATAACATTATAATATAACGGTCAACACTAAAGTTGACACCTAACAAAACGAACTAGAAAGTTGACACGATAATAGAAAATCTCTATAACATCAGAATTAGATGGTTATAACGTGTTACCATAAGGTTTCTTGAACGTACCACAAGCTAGTGCAAAACTGCTCTGGGTGGGCGTCCAGTGCCCCCTATGGATTCAAAGAAAAGGATTTACCTGGTAAGTACCAAAATCCTATTTTCTTTTTCATCCACTAGGGGTCACTGGAGTACTCTTGGGACGTACCAAAGTATCCCCCCATGGGCGGGAGAGCTGTTTGGCACCTGTAACACTAGACGGGCAAAGCTAGAAGCTGATGTCGCCAATGTATCAAACTTGTAAAAGCGCACAACCTGTGCACTGATGACCCTGTAGCCGTACGGTATCGTAGAAGCTCCACGACTTGCTACCGATGAAGTTCCCACAGAACCTGTGGAGTAAACTGAACTGATGTAGGCTGTTGTAGCCTAGCATAAAGATAAGTCTGACGTATGGTCAGCTTACTCCATCTGGCCAAGGTCTGCTTGGAAGCTGTCAAACACATCTTGTCTTCCTCTTAGAGAAACAACAATGCCTGCGTCGTAAGAACTGTTGGTTGTTCGGCTTACATAAACGCGTAGTGCGCGTACCACATTGAAAGTAGGTGGAGTTCCTGTACGTTCAGATAATACCTGAACTACAATTGGAAGATACTAACTAAAGGTAAGAAAAACGGAAGTTGCCAAAATTCCGCACTAGAATCATTCAATCTTAAAGACGGCGGCTTGCAAAACAAGGTACCGAATTGTGAAACACTCCTTGCTGAAGCTACGGCTACTGTTTCCTAAGGTAGAAATTCAACAATCCCGTGTTGTAAAGGTTCATAATTAGAACTGTGCGAAATTTTAACCACAGATTGAAATTTCATGGCGCTGTAGGCGGTGTAAATGGAGGAACAATACCTTGCAGAAAAGAGTAAACTGTTGGCAAAAACCAAAAACTTGTGAAAGTAACTGACCAGGCAGAGACCTGCATCTTAAGTTAGGTAAATGTAGTCCTCCATCTAACCTAGTATTTAACAGCAAAAGACGAGAACCCTGAAGGAAGTCTGCCACTTCTGAACTTCACACCAGCCTATACAAGCTTGCCAAATACTGACAATGAGCTGCTGTAACTGGTTTTCTAGAGCTTAACATGGGTGGCAATACAGATTTTGAAATGCCCTCTTGACTTGAGAGACGGTTTTCACCGCCACCCTGTCCAACAGGTTAAAAGAACTGACCCTGTTGTATTTGGTCTGGCCATAGCGCAGCGACCCTAGCTGGGCTGAGAGTAAACCGCGGAAAACCAAAACCCCGCTTGTAAAGCCCATAAGGTACCACTAGCATGACTGGTGTGGACTATCGTTTGATCCGCATTCTCCAGCAAAGAATCGGTTTAAACAGTGGAACAGATACCCGTATTTGCCACGCTATGGTTAGATCATCCACTGGCAGTGCCTTTGGATTGTTTTATGTGAACATCTATTGAGTGTTTGATGATGTTGTCGAGAAGCCATTAGATCTAGTTGTTTGATGTTGTCGAGAAGCTATTAGATCTAGTTGTGGGTAACTGCACCTCTGGACTAATATCTACAACATCTTTGAGTTTATGGCCATCCCTGTGGATGAAAATCCTGAAGAACGAAAAAAAAAATTTATTTGAGTAGTCGACTTCTGGAATGAAACTCTGCCGACAATGTCACATGAGGCTCGTCACAAATTAGGGTGCAAACCTTTCTGCAGCTTGTGTGGTGATTTATGCAACTGCCATCGCGATGCTGACTGGACCTGAATCACCTGAGACTGGAGCATGTGAACTTCCTGTCACCGTGTATTGTACATTGACTTGAGTTCTAGGACATTTATGGTCAGTAATCCTTCCAGGTGTGAAAGACTAAGTAGGATTACCAGCCCCCCAAACTCTGAGACTTGCGTCCGGCAACTGAATTAGATAAGTCCAGACTCGGACCAATCTCCCCGCGGTGAGATAGCTTATGTAGTGCAACGAGAATAGATACACTCTGGCCCTTAGATATAAGTGCACTATTTACCGTATCGGCAGCCAAATGTCTGATCACTGTGCGAGAAGAAGAATTGTAAGAGTTAGTAAATGCCACTTACGAAGTAGAGTACTTGTAAAGACGGCCCTATGTTCCCTAACAGTCACATGCACAAGTGCACCAAGACTTCCTGTGGATGGAGTCTAAATGTACTAGAGAACTAATACTCTGTGCTATTTGTTTCTTAGGGATTGAATTCTTCGACACTAAACCCGGCTAGATATGGAAAGTTGTCAATGCAAACTTGCTGTACTAACACATTGTACGTTAGTAATGTATTTTGAAGGAGCAGTTGTTGAGCCGGAGCTTTGATGAGCAGGTCATCCAAGTACAGAACCATTATCACTACCCGGGATCTGAGAACAACGATTATCACAGACATCACCCTTGTGATTACCCAAGGCGCTGTGAGAGGCCAAACAGTAGTGTTTGAAAGTAATAACGGTTTTGTTGTCCTGCAACCGTTTAATTAGGCCTGACGTAGTGGCTAAAAAGTGAATGCGTAAGTACACATCCTTGAGCTTCAGTGAGAATCCGATGTCTGAGGTTGTAACCTGCAATCACTGACCGCATGAATTCCATCTTAAATAAGTAGTAAGGACGTACTGATTGAGCCTCTTTAGGATCAATATGGATTATGACCGAGCCGTCCGGCTGTGGTACTACAAAAAGAGAGTAATAACCTTGAATGTACAAGAGACTGAGCCTCGGTCTACAGAACTGCCTTTGTGTCCTCTGACACAGCGAGGCTTATTATGAATCTTGTTTTGACCAACCACTGCAAAGGTGGTAGACCATGGAACTCTGTCTTGACGACCAAATTTTGCATCCACCGATCTGTGGATTCCCGTAATAACGGCCAAATAATAAATGGGTGCCGAACTCCGTATCGAACCCGGTTCTTCAAGCATAGCAGGCGGCCGCTGTTCTAGTTAGGCCACAGCCGTCCAGAAAACAAAATTTGTTCACACAAAAGAAGAAACGAGACAATTAACAGCGCGCCATGCCATCGGCCTGTCAGCAATCCTGTCCGAACGTCAGTTAGTGGTTTATTGAAAACCACGTCCTCAGCCACGTTGTAGTGAGTTGTAGAACTGCCTCGAAAGTGTAGCGTAAGAACTGGTGTAGCAATGGCCGTAAACAGACCTTCACGCCGAAGCGTGAGAACTTAATGTTCCTAATTAGGAGTAAATAACATAGTGTGTAGGCCAAGTCTACGTCAACAACAAGCTTGACGCCGACCTCCGAGAACTAACCTGGCTGACATGTATAGCAGTCATGTGTAATTCCTCAGCTGATCATAAGTGTTCTGAGTCTAGATGTGGCTACCAACAACGTTGCCTATGCCACTATAACGGCGGTAACCCAAACCCCAACTAAAGCATATACATTGCCTTTAGCAGAGCATGAATGTCCACTCTGACGGGTTAGTAAGAGTAGAAAAATATGGAACGCTTCACGAATTTGCGTGTCATCCTTGCGCAGAGGCCATGCTAATCTTCTCTGTATCGTTCCAATTTTAGTATATGTGCTGCCAAAGCGAGCACTTTGAGGTGGGCATAGAAAAGCTTGACACCAAGAAATGCTGTCATAGACTCTGGTATAAAGCTTAATAGAATTATCACACTGAAAAACCCAGACCAGCACAGATTCTCGCTGTGTTCTAACCAATAAAAACGCCAGGATTGAAAAAGGTTCAATACTGTCCTTAAAATTCAGCACCTTGCGCTGGGCTGCTGAGGTTATGACTGGCTGGCTAGGAATATTCACTATGACTCGTGGTGATAAGTATAAGGTCTGGCATTTAATTATCTGACTGCAACACAGCTGAACTGTTAGCATGCGACCCCTGAAGGTTACTGTTTATGTATTAATTATTTATATAGCGCACACACCTTTCGCCGCGCTCTACAGGGAACCTTTACCTTAGATGTAGCCACCAAAATAGGATCAGGGTAGATGCAGACTGGTATTCTCTTATGTTCGTAAAATGTGCATAACCTCGAAGAGTATTGCAGCCGACACACTAATCTGTGAGCAAATACCTAACACCACCCCGGCTCCTCTAGTGGGGAAGTGTTGTAGGACTGTCTAAACTTCCGGGACAAAGAAACAGGAAGTTTAAGATAAAATGGTGGCCAGCCATGTGCTTACACCATATCTCAAGCATAAGAGAAAGAAGAAAAAAATTACATTACCGTAATGTTAATCACAACAGATCCTGTATATATTGCATACATTATATATTACAACAGATATACGCAATATATCCTATGCATATATGCCATATATACGCAATATATCCTATGCATATATGCTATATTACATTAAAAAGTACATGTAATAAACTCTCTCTATCTCATAACGAGATTCTGCTGAGTATAATCCTCCCCCCTTGTTTCCTGCAATCTCCCCCTGTGCAGTGCTCCCTCCCTGGTTACAGCTAGCAGGGAGCCGGAGAGCAGTGGGGAACGGAACAGAAGCCCAGCAGCGGCAGCCTAGCTGTCCGCGGCTGGGCTGAGAAATTGGCCAGCGGGAGCGCACTGATCAGTGTGCGACCGCTATATATAGAACGGCGTCTGGCCTGCCTAGGCGGCCAGCGGGGTTTCACTGGCGGCCAGCGGGCTGAGCATTGGCGGTCCGTGACCTCGGGCGCCAGCGCGGTTGTGGAAGGATCTGCATCTGCAGGGATTAGGGAGCGGGCGGCCAGCGGGTATCGAGCGGGCGGCCAGCGGGTATCGAGCGGGCGGCCAGCGGGTATCGAGCGCCTCCAAAGACCACGCTCCCTGCACCTGTGTGCTTGCTGGGAGCGTGCGGTACCCACTGACCTTGCGGTAGCTGTAGAAGCTACCGTATGCATCACTCTCCTGGCGGCAGCAGCGCTGGAAGCGCCCGTTAGAAAAATCTACTCCTCTAAAATCTCCTCCACCCAGCGTCTGGAGTCTCATGTGGAGGAGATGGCTGCTCAATCCCGGACCCTCACTTCTCTGTAAGTGGGGAAGGGATGGTATGCTGCCTGGCTGACACGGCCGTGCTGTTGCTACAAGCGCTCACGTGTCAGCAGCGGCTAGAGGGAGTGCAATTCCAGACCCACACTTTTTAGTAAGTGGGGAAGGATTGACTGTAGAAAAATAAATAAAAAAGTAAAATCAAAAATCGGGCTCGTGAGCCCATGATGTGCTTCCCTGAGGCACATAAAAACACTGGGGATCCTGGGAGTATGGAGGAGGGAAGAGGAGGGTTACACATTTAAATATTTAAACGTGCCTTTCCTGCTACGCACGTCCATATCCCAAGAGTACTCCAGAGACCCCTAGTGGATAAAAAAGAAAATTTGATTTACCTGCCGTAGCTGTGGAGACCAGGTCCGAAAGACCTTCCCCAAACAATTCCTGACCCTTGTAAGGTAAGACCTCCATGTCTTTTTGAGTCGGCATCACCTGTCCACTGCTGGGTCCAGAGGACTCGTCTAGCAGAAATTGACATAGCGTTTATTCTGGAACCCAGTAAACTAATATATATGAGAGATGCTCGTAGAAACAAGACAGCATCCTTTATATGGCCTAAAGTCAATAAAATGGTATCCTTACCTAGGGTCTCAATTTCCGCTGATAAGGAATCTGTCCATGCTGCTACAGCGCTACAAACCCATGCAGATGCAATTACCGGTCTGAGTAATGTACCAGAATGTGTGTAAATGGATTTCAAGGTAACTTCCTGCTTGCGGTCAGCAGGATCCTTGAGGGTAGCTGTATATTAGGATAGCAGCGCAATCTTTTTTGACAAGCGTGTCAACGCTTTGTCCAACTTAAAGGAGGATTCCCACCGTATCCTGTCCGTTGGCGGGAAAGGTTACGCCATAAGAATCCTTTTGGGAATCTGCAGTTTTTTGTCTGGAGATTCCCATGCTTTTTCACATAATTCGTTTAACTCATGTGAGGAGGAAAAAGTTACCTCAGGCTTCTTACCCTTATACATGTGTACCCTCGTGTCAGGGACAAGGGGTTCCTCTGTGATATGCAACACTTCTTTTATTGCACTAATCATATATCGAATACATTTAGCCACTTTTGGCTGTAATTTTGCATCAACGTAGTTGACACTGGAGTCCGAATCTGTGCCGGTATCTGTGTCTCCTATCTGGGATAGTGGGCGCTTCTGAGACCCTGAAGGTCCCTGCGATATAGGGACAGACATGGGTTCACTCCCCGACTGTTCCTTAGCTTCAGCTTTGTCTAATCTTTTGTGCAATAAGTTCACACTAGCACTTAAAACATTCCACATATCCATCCAGTCAGGTGTCGGCACCGCCGACTGAGACCTCACATTTATATGCTCCCCCTCCTCCCTAGGTGAGACTTCTACCTCAGACATGTCGACACACGCGTACCAACACCACACAGAGGGAACCTCTTATCTGAAGATTGTCTCTCCAAAGGGCCTAGTGGGGAAACTGAGTATGCCAGCACACACCCCAGCGCTATATGACTCTGGGAAAAAAACAAAAAAACACTAAATGTTTATCCAGTAGCGCTGTTTATACTTTATATCCGCCAAATTTGTGCCCCCCCGCCCCCCCCTCTTAAAACCCCTCTATCACAGTGTATTAGCAGGGGAGAGTCTGGGGAGCTTCCTCTCAGCGCTGTGCTGTGGAGAAAAATGGCGCTGTGAGTGCTGAGGGAGAAGCCCCACCCCCTCGGCGGCAGGCTTCTGTCCCGCTCAAAATTCCTGAAAACTGGCGGGGGCTCTGTTATATACATGTACAGTGCCCATCTGTACATGTATATACTTATTTTGCCAATGGAGAGGTTTTATTGCTGCCCAGGGCGCCCCCCCTGCGCCCTTACAGTGACTGCGGTGTGTGAGGTGTATGGGAGCAATGGCGCACAGCTTTACTGCTGTGCGTTACCTCAGTGAAGATCATGAAGTCTGCCGCCTCTGAAGTCTTTTCTTCTCATACTCACCCGGCTTCTATCTTCCGGCTCTGCGAGGACGGCGGCGCGGCTCTGGGACGGACAGCGAGGGTGAGACCTGCGTACCAATCACTCTGGAGCTAATGGTGTCCAGTAGCCTAAGAAAGCCTTGAAACTCACAGAAGTAGGTCTGTTTCTCTCTCCTCAGTCCCTCGATGCAGGGAGTCTGTTGCCAGCAGGCTCCCTGAAAATAAAAAACCTAACAAATATACTTTCTGACAGGAAGCTCAGGAGAGCTCCCTGTAGTGCACCCATCTCCTCTGGGCACAGTATCAAACTGAGGTCTGGAGGAGGGGCATAGAGGGAGGAGCCAGTGCACACCCAGACCTAAAGTCTCTTAAAGTGCCCATGTCTCCTGCGGAGCCCGTCTATCCCCATGGTCCTTACAGAGTCCCCAGCATCCTCTAGGACGTTAGAGAAAAGGATTTACTGGTAGGTAATTAAAATCCTATTTTCTCTAGCATCCATAAAGGATACTGGAGAGTCTAATAAGATGGGGACATCCCAAAGCTTCCAGAACGTGCCGACACTGCTGCAGCACCGCCTGCCCAAACTGGGTATCCTCTTTGGACAGGGTATCAAAATTGTAGAACTTCAAAAGATGATTTTCCTCGACCAGGTAGCAGCTCGGCATAGTTGCAAGGCCGAGACTCCATGGGCAGCCACCCAGGAAGAGCCCACTGATCTTGTAGAGTGGGCCTTCAGAGACTTAGGAACATGTAAGGATGCCGACACATAGGTCTGTTGGATAGTAAGTCTAATTCAACGAGCAAATGGACTGATTCGAAGGACAATTTTCTGTGCATCATAAAGCACAAAGGAATCAGTCTCTGATCTGTTCAGCTTTTCAAGGCACGCACAGCATCCAATGCCTCCAGAGGAGCAGAAGTGCCAGAACTGGACGGAACCACAATAGGTTTATTCAGATGAAACACAGATGACCTTCAGCAGGAACTGCTGCCTAGTCCCGAGCTCCAATCTGTCCTCATAAAAGACCAAGTAGGGACTTTTACATAAGGCCCCCAATTCTGAGACACGTCGAGCAAAAGCCAGTGCCAGTAATATCAGTCTTCCACATGAGGTACTTATCTTCTACCATCATCAGAGGTTCAAACCAGGAAGACTGTAGAAATTCCAACACCACATTCAAATCCCACGGTGCCATAGGTGTCACAAAAGGAGGTTGTATGTGGAGTACCCCCTGCAAGGTGGTCAACTTCTGGAAGAAAATGGAGAGCTGAAATCTGGACCTTAATGGAACCCAGACTTAAGCCTTTATCCACACCAGCCTGCAGGAAACGCAAGTGTCCCAAGTGGAACTCCGCAGGTGGATACATGCGTTCCTCGCACCAAGAGACATCTTCTCCAGATATGATAGTGTTGACGTCACAGGCTTCCTGGCCTGAACCATGGTAGCAATAAACCTTTTTTGGAAAAACCCTTGAGAGCTAGGACGTTCCGCTCAACCTCCATGCCGTCAAACAACGTTGCCTTAAGTCCGGGTAGACAAACGGTCCTTGATGACAATCTCTACTGAGAGGTAGAGGCCAAGGATCTTCGACGGACATGTCCAGAAGATCCGCGTACCACACTCTGAGGCGATCAGAATTGCCTGGACTCCCGATGCACTTGGAGCACCCTTGGGAGCAACGGAATCAGAGGAAACCAGTAGACCAGCCGGTAAGACCAAGGCAACGTCCGTGCATCAACTGCCCTCGCCTGAGGGCCCCTGGTCCGTGATCAATACCAGTGAAGCTTCTTGCTGAGACGAGAAGCCATCATGTGTATCTGCTGGCAGCCCCACGATTGGATGATCTGTTGGAACACCTGATGGTTGAGACCCCAACTCCCGAGTGGAGATCGTGATTACTTAAAAAGTCAGCTTCCCAGTTGTCCACACCCAGAATGAAGATAGCAGACACTGTTCTTGCATTTCTTTACACCCAGGAGGCGTATTTGACACATCTCGCATGCAGGCTCTGCTTTTTGTCCCTCCTTGCCGATTGATGTACGCTGTGGCATTGTTCCGACTGTACTTTGCGTGATTCTTGACCAAAAGGAGAAGCCTGAAGCAGAGCATTGCAGATCGCCCAAAGTTCCTGAATGTTAATCGGAAGGAGGGCTTCGTGGGCTGACCACCTGCCCTGGAGCTGCACCCCTTGGGTGGCAGCTCCTCATCCTCTCAGACTCATCCATTGTGAGGAGGATCCAATCCCGAATCCCTAAACTCCGGCCTTCCAGGAGGAGGAGGATTCCAGCCACCACAGGAGGGAAATCCTGGCCTGAGGCAACAGCCGTATCATCCGGTGCATCTGAAGATGTGATCCAGACCATTTGCTCAGGAGATCCAGCTGAAAAGCCCTGGCATGGAACCTCCCATATTGGATCACCTTGTATGAGACAACCATCTTTCCCAACAATCTTATGCAAAGATGGATGGACACTTGAGTAGGTTGGAGTACCATGCAAACCATCTCCTGAAGTGTTCTCACCTTGTCCTCTGGTAGGAACACCTTCTGGGCCACAGTATCCAGCAACATCCCCAAGAACAGGAGCCGTTGAGTCGGCTCCAGGTGGGACTTCTCTAAGTTGAGGATCCACCCATGGCATGACAGAAGTTGGGTAGTGCGGTTGATATGGAGCAACAAAAGCTCCCTGGATCTTGCTTTGATCAGAATATCGTCCATGTAAGGGATAATATTGACTCCCTGGACCCGAGCTGGAACATAATCTCCGCCATCACCTTTGTGAACACCCTCAGATCTGTGGACAGGCCGACGGGCATTGACTGGAATTGGTAAAGATCGTCCAGAAGGGCAAACCTAAGATACGCCTGATGAGGTGGCCAAATAGGAATATGGAGGTAGGCGTCCTTGATATCCAAGGAAACCATGAATTTGTTCTTCCATGCCTGCAATCAATGTTCGCAAGGATTCCATTTTGAACACCTTCAGGTAAGGATTCAAGGACTTTCGATTCAAAATGAGCCTTACCAAACCGTCCGGTTTCGGAACCACAAACAGGTTGTGGTATTGGTACTTGAACAATGACGTGGGATTGGACCAACTTTAGGATGGCCTGTTGCAGCGTAACCTGCATATCATCCAAATCTGGTAAGCTTGATTTGAAAAAAATAAAGAGAATTTTAATTGCCTGCTGGTAAATCCTTTTCTCGTAGCCCATAGAGGATACTGGGGTCCACATTAGTACCATGGGTTATAGAGTGGTCCACTGGGAGCCTTGGCCACTTTAAGAAATCAAGTGTGCACTGGCTCCTCCCTCTATGCCCCTCTTACCAGTCTCCGTCTAGAAACTGTGCTTGAGGAGATGGACATATCCTGAGAGAAGTATTCAGAAAGGCTAGTGGTGAGATTTGAACCAGCACACACAAACAAGAAAACCATGTTAACCTTAACAGGAACAGCAACAGCTAATCCCACAACAATACCTTAACCAAGTAACTCTGCAGGAAACACGAAGCACTGGGCGGGCACCCAGCATCCTCTACGGACTACGAGAAAAAGGATTTACCGGTAGGCAATTCAAATCCTATTTTCTTACACCCTAGAGGAAACTGGGGTCCACATTAGCACCATGGGGATGTACCAAAGCTCCCAAACCAGGTGGGAGAGTGCCGAGGTTCTTGCAGAACTGACTGACCAAACTGAAGGTCCTCAGAGGTCAAGGTATCGAACTTTTAGAACTTAGCAAGTATGATCAAACCAGACCAAGTAGCTGCTCGGCAGAGTTGTAAAGCCGAGACACCCCGGGCAGCCGCCCAGGAAGAACCCACCGACTGAGTAGAGTGGGCATGAGAACCAGCAAGCCTGCCTTAGAGTAAGCATGATGGATAGTCAGCATGATCCAGCAAGCAATAGACTGGTTAGAAGCAGGACACCCAATTTTCTTGGGATCATAAAGCACAAACAGCGAGCCCGTTTTTCTGTGACAAGCCGTCCGTTTAAAAATCTGTCAAAGTCCTCACAACATCCACGGACTTTGAAGTAGAAGAGGTATCAGCAAGCACCGGGGCCAAAATTGGCTGGTTGATATGAAACGCAGACACCACCTTTGGAAGAAATTGCTGATGAGTTCAGCTCTATCGTCATGAAAAATCAATTCCAAAACACGCCGTGCCGAAGCCAATAGTGGGACGGTCTTCCATGTAAGAAACTTTACATCCACCTCCTGTAAAGGCTCAAACCAATTTGACTGCAGAAATTTCAGCACCACGTTAAGATCCCAAGGCGAGGTGGGAGGCACAAAGGGCGGTTGGATGTGTAGAACACTTTTCAAAAAAGTCTGCACCTCAGGAAGCGAAGCCAACTGTTTCTGGAAGAAAATGGACAAGGCTGAAATCTAGACTTTTATGGATCCTAAACGTAGGCCCACATCTGACCCAGACTGTAGATAAAGTAGAATGAAACAACCCAGTTGAAATTCCACTGCAGGAAATTTCCAGTGTTCACACCAAATGATGCATTTTCTCCAAATTTGGTGGTAATGTTTTGACGTTACCCCTTTCCTGGCATGGATCAAGGTAGGAATTACCCTGTCCACAATACCATTCCGGGCTAGAATCTGATCCTCAACCTCCATGCCGTCAAACGTAGCCACGGTAAATCTTGATAGATGAAGAGTCCCTGTTGTAGAAGATCCTCCCGAAGAGGTAGAGGCCACAGGTTTTCCAGAAGCATTTCTAGTAGATCTGCGTACCAAGCCCTTCTTAGCCAGTCCGGTGCAATTAGAATTGCTTTAATCTTTTCCATTTTTATTCTTTTTAGAATTCTTGGGATCAGAGAAAGAAGGAAACACCATCTGGTAGACTCATGGAGTCACCAGGGCATCTGCCACCGCCCGTGGGTCTCTCGACCTGGAATAATACCGCTTGAGCTTCTTGAGACGAGAGGCCATCATATTGATCTGTGACTATCCCCATCGACTTGTCAAGCACCTGAACACCTCCGGGTGAAGACCCCACTCCCCCTGGTGCAGGTAGTGTCTGCTGAGGTAGTCTGCTTCCCAGTTGTCTACTCCTGGAATGAAGACCGCTCACAATGCCACACCATTTCTTTTCGCCCAGAGAATTCTTGACACCTCTGACATTGCCGCTCTTTTTGTGCCGCCCTGTTGGTTTATTTAAGTTACAGCCGTCACATTGTCTGACTGGACCTGAATAACCCGATCTTGAAGATGTGAGGCCTGCAGAAGGGCGCTGTATACTGCCTGGAGTTCCAGAATGTTGCTTGGAAGAACGACTTCCTGACTTGACCATCTTCCATTGAAACTGTACCCCCCGAGGCTTGCGTCTAGTTAGAATCCAGTTCTGAATTCCAAACCTCCAACCCTCTACGAGGTGAGAAGTATGTAGCTACCACAGAAGGGATGCCCTGGCTTTTGGCGACAGACTGATCCTCTGGGGCATGTGAAAATGCGATCCGGACCATTTGTCCAACAGATCAATACAGAAGGTTTCACACAAGACCCTTTCAGCTCGAAGAGCCTCGTAAGAGGCCACCATTTTCCCCAGAAGACGAACGCACAGATGCGATATCCGGGTTGGCTTCAGGGCATCCCCAACCATCGACTGATTACCAATGCTTTTTCCAACGGAAGGAACACCTTCTGCGACTACGTATCCAGTATCATTCCAAGGCATGGAAGCCTCCGTGTTGGCTTTAGGTGAGATTTTGGAAGATTCAGAATCTACCCATGATCCTGGAGAAGTTTGGTTGAGAGAGCAATGCTGTCCAGCAACCTTTCCCTGGACGGTGCTTTTATCAGGAGATCATCCAGGTATGGAATTATGTTCACTCCCTGTTTGTGGAGGAGAAACATCTCTGCCATCACCTTGGTGAACAACCTCGGTGCCGTGGAGACACCAAATGGCAGGGCCTGGAACTGGTAGTGACAGTCCTGCAGTGCAAACCGTAGAAAAGCCTGAGACGGCCAAATTGGAATGTAAAGGTACACATCCTTGATATCCAGAGACTAGGAATTCCCCTTCCTCCAGACCCGAGATCCCCGCTCTCAGACTCCATCTTGAATTTGAACACTCGTAAATACGGGTTCAACGACTTCAGGTTCAAAATTGGTCTTGTTTGTAGTACCGAAGCCGTACTGTTTGGCAAGTTGGAATAGTATCCCTTGTTTAACTGATGAGGTGGAACTGGAACAATGACCCGAATCTGTACCAGTTTCTAGAACTGGAACAATGACCCGAGTCTGTACCAGTTTCTGGATGGCCGGTTGTAAAGTTATACTTGCCTCTTGTGAAACTGGCAAGCCTGATTTGAAGAATCTGTGAGGTGGGAGCTCTTGGAACTCTAGTCTGTAGCCCTGGGAAATAAGATTTGACCCAGGGATCCTGGCACAAATTTGACCAGATCAGACTTTAGAATTGTAGGTGTGCCCCCACCTGACAGTCTTCCAGGCATTGCGGTCCACAGTCATGCTGAAATCTTTGAGGAAGCAGAGCCTGAGCTCTATTCCTGAGCACCTGCTGTTGCTGGTTTTCGTGGTTTACCTCTTGAACCGCTGGAGGACGTAGAAGCACCTCTGGATTTGCCCTTGAACTTGGCAGTCTGAAAGGACTGCAACTTTGAAGCTGAATAAGTCATCTTGGTTGGGAGGGCTGCGGAAGGAAGATATGTAGACTTGCCCGCAGTAGCTGTGGAGATCCATTTGTCAAATTCATCTCCAAACAAGGCCTCTCCTGTGAATGGTAGGCCTTCCACACCTTTCCTGTAATCCGCGCCAGTCCACTGGCATAGCCACAGGCCCCTGCGTGCTGACACAGACATAGCAGTAGTGCGTGCGCTAAGCAATCCTATTTCCTTTTAAGGCTTCCACCATAAAGTTCCGAGTCCTGTATATGCTGGAGTAAGACAACATCCCCCCTAGATAAGGAATCTAACCCCTCAATTAGGTTACCTGATCATTTCACATTGGCTTTAGTGATCCATGCACATGCAATAGTGGGTCTTTGTGCCACCATCGCAGCTGTGTACAATGATTTGAGTGTAGTCTCAATTTTACGATCAGCCGTGTCCTTCAGGAATGCTGCACCAGGAACAGGCAATACAATTTTATGTGACAGCCTAGAGCCGGATGCATCCACTATAGGTGGATTTTCCCATTTTTTCCTATCCTCCAAAGGAAAAGGAAAAGATGAGCAACTTTTTTTTTTTTTTAAGGATCTGAAACTTATCAGAATTAACCCATGGTACTTTAAACAGGGTATTCAATTACACTGATGCAGGAAAAAGTGACTAAGGACTTTTTTTTACATTAAAATAAGATTCCTCACACTCCTCTGCCACCTTATCAGGAATATGCAGAACATCTGATATCCTCTATAAGAGCCTCTAATCCCTGTGACATAGTTGCATCCCCCCCCCCCCCCCTCCTCCTCTGAGTCCACTGCAGGATATGGTCCAGAGATAATTTTTGCAGACAAATGGGAGCGGACTGAGACGCTGTTTTGGGGATTCAGTCTATTCATAAATTCATCCACGGTTTGTTTTAAGTCTTGCATCTCATTGCGGGACAATTTTGAAGAGTTGAGATCATTCCCTTAAGAGAATTAACCCATTCCGGTTCAGCCCCGCTAGCCTGTGAACCCCGAGTACCTAGTAGTGAGCCCCCTGTTGAAGAGGAACACTTTGCTGTACAAGAAACTCTGCCTGACAATGTAATGTTACCACACACAGGAAAGGTTAGGCACAATTAACCCAAAAAGCCCTTCAGGGGGAGACAGATGTTTGGAGCCAGCCCCCACCACACCCTTATCGCTAATGCCAAGCTTGGCCGGGTCGCAGACTAAGTTCCCTGATAGGGGACTTCGTACACTAAAAGTCACTCCCCCCCCCCCCTGTTATGACCCCCTGGTACCGCTGAGGTAATCTGGAGTCACACTGGAGGAGCTGCGCGTCCCTGTCAGTCTGTGTCCACTGCAGAGGTAAAATGGCGCTGGTGAGCTGCTGGATCCTCTTATGGTAAAGCCCCACCCCTTCAATGGCACGCAGTCTTCCCGCTTTTTTTTTTTTTTTTTTAATACTGGCTGAGGAATCTGGTGCTTAAAATAGAGAAAAAATTTAATGCTGTAGTGCCAGCATGGGTACCCTCATGCCGCCATAATGGCCGGCATCCTGCTAGCTGGGGTGCTGGCTTAGTACTCACCACTCTTCAGGCTCTGTTAGGAGTGGCGGCATGTTGCTGGACTGTACGCTCGCCGTGGTGGGGCTTGCAAATTGGTCCCTCAGGAGCTCAATGTCCTGTCAACAGGGAATGGGACCATTAACCCTTTAAGAGGTTGGACTATTCAACCCCCTAAGTCTCACAAAGCAGGCAGGCTAGTGCCAACCAGCACTGCCTGAAAAAATAAATAAAAAAATATTATATATTATATTATATATTATGAATAAAACTCTTCAGTAGCTTCCTTCAGCGTGACCGGCTCCTCTGGGCACATTTTCTAAACTGGGTATGGTGGGAGGGGTGTGGAGGGAGGAGCAAGTCCACACTATCAAATTCTTGAAGTGCCCATGGCTCCAAGTCGACCATTCTATAGCCCATGGAACTAAATTGTCCCCAGCATCCTCTAGTACGCAAGAGAAAAAACGACTGCTGTGACGCAGTGTCCTCTAGAGGGAGCTTTAACACGTTCCGTATAGCCAGAATTAGGGGTTCAATACCATGAGCAGAATCAGTGTCCCCACTAACTGAGTCCAAGTCCTTCCCCATTCTGCTGTATATCCTCATCTGTGTTAGATAGAGCAGGCAAACCACGCTTTTGTGGTCCTGCATGAGAGGAGGGGTGCTGTGTAATATCTGCCCTAGCAGCTAAATCTGTAACAGCCTGTTGTAGTAGCAGAGTTTTCTGAACATTAGGTGTGAGCTGGGATGACATCAGACATCATATTTCAGATATACCAGCCATGCGGGCTCTGGACCCTCTCCTCCGGCCCCTTCACTGATTTGTGAAGATTGGCTGAATTGTTCACAAGAAACACCATCAGATGATACTGGAGAAAATCTAGCGTGACATACTGCACAGCTTGTGTTTACCCATGTTTCACAGTAAGAAAAACCATACACGTACAGTAATATAACTCAAGCCTGCCCTTACTGTATGCGAGAGGAGACAGGACACCAGTACACCCCTAGCTGTACAGTCCCAGTAAGGCTGACAGCTAACTATATCACAGTAAAACTAATGTCTATCCTGTAGAGGACCCAGATAGTGTACAATAGATGCTCTCCCCCTTTGCTACACCCTGTACCAGTGTTCCAGTACGGCTTGTAGGGCAGGAATCGCTGTGTGTGCCGTGTGGCTGCATTAAGCAGAGGAAGGCGCCACAATGCTGCTGGTCCTGCTCTGAGGTAGCTTCGCCCTCTCCAATGGCACCAGAGTTATAGTGATTTATACTGCCAATGTCTCCCGTTTGCTCAAAAAAGTAACACAAGTTCTAGTTCAAGAGATGGTCAGCCAGTCTACACGGGGGACCCTAGCGGGACCGCCCCCAGGAGGGGCCCGTACGCCGCGCCCAGCCGCACTTTGAACCAGGGGTCCCCTCTAGCGGGGCTCCTGGTTTGTACTCACCACAGATGTCACCTTCAGGCAGCGTTAGGGGTGTGCGGCATGCTGCGATTGTGACAGCCAAGGTGCAGTGCCCTGTTAAACAACCAATTAGGACGGTAGAGGAGAAGAGCCAGCACACCCAGTGAAGACGTTTGAAGTGCACCAGCTCCTTTGGACCCCGTCTACAGTCCATCCTACTTTATTCCCCAATATATTTTATGGATGCTAGAGAGATTATATCTATATCTAATAAAAAAAACTTGAGCTAATATGGCTATTGTCTATTGACTGCATTACCTGGAAATACTTACAGCTGGACAATCCTGATCAGCTTGGCCTGTATTTTAAGCCCTTTCAGTCAATGATGGAAATTCAATTGAAACTGAACCGTAGTATATTTCAATTGTAAATTTAGGGCTACAAAGCAAATTTGCCTGAAATCAACCTGATTTCCCAGGAAAACAAGCAATACCGTCTGGAACAGGTAGTTTCAGCAAATGCAAAGTGTTCCTGCTTTACTGAAATGACTTTGGAAACTCTAGGGGCAATGTTCAATTGTGCTTATTTATTGCGCATCTTGCACCCAGAGGGGTCAGGTTCAGCCTCGTAAAGCAGCTAAATATGACCACAACAAATGGGCACAACATGAGTAGTCCCATTTGAACTCTCAAAACAAGTCATTTTGCCAAATTCAGCTCACCACCCCCAGGGCGATTGGAGAGGAGTGCTGAAATACAGGTGCAGGCAGCCTGGCGGGGCAACTGAATACTCTGTTGGGTGCCATCTACTGGCTGCCAGCAAGAAAACAACTGAATCTCACCCTAGATCAACAGGATATGGAATAGAATTTAGAATGTACCCAAGCTGCAAATTCAGCTATACTTTGAAGCTACTTAGTCTCTGGGTCAGATATTAAATTTCAAAGTAAACTTCTCATCACATGAAATCACATTTTCTCCTAGCTAAACCAGATATCGTTAACATAACATAGTAATATTATCCAAGGTTGACAAAAAAGACAATTGTCCATCGAGTTCAACCTATTTGTGGTCTATGCACGATTATTTTGTATAAAATTTTGACTGAAGATGACTGCCGTTACGTTCTACCCCTCTTTTATAATAACCATAGTGCGTAACTATGCCCCGTAACCCTTGATATCCTTATCCATTAGGAATTTAATTAACCCATTCTTAAAGGTGTTGACTGAGTCGGCCATTACAACTCCCTCAGGCATAACATGTTCTGCTGAGGAAACAGGGGGCACTTCAGGCACCAAACTTAAGGCTAAGTGTTTTTAGTTAGTGGGAACCTTATTTGAGGTTTTAATGTTTAGCTGACCAATCCTATGACTTCCATTTACACTAAATATGGAGTATAAAAATACCTAATCGCAGGACTTTGACAAGTTACTATGATGCCAGTAAGCATTCACACCATTTCTACCAATGCTGTTTTTTTTCTTCTTTTAATATGCTTTTTGGAGCGTTAAATCCCTTGGCATGTAAAAGTGGTATAGGAGGTGAAGTAGTAAAAAAACATTTATTCAAAATCCACAGATCAATATTCTGTGTCAAAACTGAAGCAATATACATGAAGTCTCCACACAAAAAAAAAAGGCAGGTGGTCTGCAGTATAGGTATACCTTACTTAGGTCAGTGAAAACATGAGACGTTTGTATGGGACTGGAGCTTACAGTAGCATGCAAGACAAATTAACTTCATGAGCAGCATCTAGAGCTGGATTAGATTCTGCCCAACAGCTGTGATGTATTTTCTGTAAAGGCAGAGGGGCCAACTGGTTTTGCCTTAGACCCCATAGAGGTGCAGAGGAAACTTGTGATGTTGGATTATCATGTCCATCAACTCATGGCAAGCCAACTACAAATTTAATCAGCTACTAAAGTAGGTGGATAAAGCACTCTAAATGCCAAGAAACACAGTAGGGTTGCCACGAATTGCAGCATTAACCTGTTTCAACCCATTAATTTGCCAGACTCCACAGGTATTTATTAGCCATCGGGCACCCTGATGCTGTGAGTATTTAAGTTTTTTTTTATTCTAACAGGATTGGCATAGCAATTGATCGTGTTAGATGAAGACATGCACAGGTTATAGCAGGGGCCAAGTCTTGCACCTAGTTAAAACACCTTTAACAAGATTGAGGTTGGGAGGGGGTAAGGGGTATACACAGTAGATCACCCACCACCTTCCTCATCTGTGGAAAGGTTTAATTTCTGTATGGTTCATTGACTGATCCTTCAAAAAAATATAGCTTGTGATATTAATCCTTGTAATAAAGAGTGAATATGCAGCAGCCTATTCTCCTACAACAGATCACCTTACTTCATAGAACTGTCACTCAGGGCTGTATTGACTTTGTAGGTGAAAATGTCCATTTCTTCACCAAAAATATCCCCCTAATCTTCAAGTTAATCATATACATAATACACAGTGCAAAACAGTTATACAAGTTCCATGTAAAGCAAAACCACTTTGGGATTTTAACAAATGAAGCTGGTGAGTAAGATGAAATTCTGAAGAAATTATAAAATGATCACATATTGATGTAATCAAACAACCAAAAGGAGAATCTTTGGTGGAGACCATTTGGATATTAAAAAAAAAAAAAAAAAAAAAAGAGAACCTTCCTAGTTACATCATTCCAGTGTGGTTTTGCTTCACAAGGGAGTCTTATACAACTGTCTTGCACTACTGTATGTAGATTTGTTTTCATTATATATTTAACAATGATCTTTAGTGAAGGCAGCACAATCTATAAAAACAATACATTCTATTGTCTGGTGTTTGAAACAGGATATTCTTTCAATACAGCGTGTCCATGTCCCATGTGTACAGACCAGTATGGGGGAGATAGGGCACCGGGCAACATTGTCTGGTGATACAAGTGATCAGAAAATAGCTAAGGGGACAATTTAAAAGTTGACTCTCCCCCTCCCCCCCCCCCCCCCCCCCCTTTCATATGTGAGCAACCACACATTAACAGGTAATCATGGGCGTGACAGGACAGGTAGTGCTCACCACTCAGACTGAAAATGTGAACGTGGGTACACTTAGATTTTTAAAAGCTTCTATAGTCAAAATTGTACATTTCTCACATTACAATTCGAAAAACTTAAAAACAGATAGTAAAATTATATAGCCACATGCTTTATTTTACAGGGACCCCTTTTCATTTCATCAGTATCCTACTATGATTCATGGGACTAGAGATATCAAAGAGGCGGCTTTCCATATTGGTCCAACTGCCACCTTGATGTAGTACTGCACCCCACAGTTACAGAACATTTTTCCCATACCCCTGAATGTAACCTGCAACTGCTGGTGTATAGTACCCCATGTTAAGAACCACTGATTTAGATCCGACAACTCTGGGAAGCTTTAAGTAACTTGGGACAGACCAAGTAATAAATGACCAGACAATCAGCTTCCTTCCTGCTATGTCACGGGCTGTATTTGAAAAATGAGTTAGGAGCTGGTTGTCTGGTCATTTACCACTCTTTAGCCATCTCTATTTTCTCTTTTGTGAATTAATTTGGACTTAGAGGTCTGGGATAAATAGGATTTTAATTACCTACCGGTAAATCCTTTTCTCGTAGTCCGTAGAGGATGCCGAGGTCCATATTAGTACCATCGGGTATAGACGGGTCCACCAGGAGCCATTGGCACTTTAAGAGTTTAGTGTGGCCTGGCTCCTCCCTCTATGTCCCACCTACCAGACTCAGTCTAAAAACTGTGCCCGAGGAGACGACATACTTCGAGAAAAAAATACAGATAGTGGCAAGATTCATACCAGCTCACACTAGGCAAATCCAGCCAACATGCCGGAAAACTTAGCAACAGCTGAAACAGTAAAGAACGCAGAACTTACCTAGGAACCAGGCAGTACTGAACCAAACAACCACTGCAGAATAAAGCAGCGCTGGGCGAGCGCCCAGCATCCTCTACGGGCTACGAGAAAAGGATTTACTGGTAGGTAATTAAAATCCTATATTCTTACATCCTAGAGGATGCTGGGGTCCATATTAGTACCATGGGGGATGTACCAAAGATCCCAAAACGGGAGGGAGAGCGCGCAGGCTCCTGCAGAACTGCTTGACCAAACTTGGTTATCAGAAGCCAAAGTATCGAACTGGTAAAAAAAAAAAAAAATTAGCAAACGTGTTCGACCAAGTAGCTGCTCGGCAAAGCTGTATAGTCAAGACACCTCAAGCAGCCACCCAGGAAGAACCCACCTTACGAGTAGAGTGGGCCTTAACAGATTTTGGACATGGCAATCCTGCCATAGAATATGCATGCTGGATGGTGAACCAGATCCAGCGGGAAATAGACTGCTTAGAAGCAGGACACCCAATTTTCTTGGGATCAGAGGAGACAAACCGAGAGTCAGATTTTCCGTGATGTGCAGTCTTCTTCACAAATCTTCAAAGCTCTCACAACATCCAAGGCCTTTGAAGCAACTGAGTCGTCCATAGCCACTGGCACCACAATAGGTTGGTTGATATGAAAAGCCAACACAACCTTAGGAAGGAACTGTTGACGAGTCCTGAGTTCCGCCCTATTTTCATGGAAGACCAGATAGGGACTTTTACAGGACAAAGCCCCCAATTCCAACACACGTCAAGCCGAAGCCAAGGCCAACAAAGTTACTGCCTTCCACGTGAGAAACTTGAGATCAGCCTCTTGTAGAGGCTCAAACCAATCAGATTGCAGGAAATAACCACATCAAAATCCCAGGGTGCCGTTGGCGCCACAAAGGGAGGCTGGATGTGCAGAACCCCTTTCAAAAAGGTCTGAACCTCAGGGAGGACAGCCAATTGTTTCTGGAAGAAAATGGACAAAGCCGAGATCTGGACCTTGATGGAGCCCAATCTCCGGTCCATAGCCACACCTGCTTGCAGGAAAAGGAGAAAACGTCCAAGTTGAAACTCAACCGCAGGAAATTTCTTGGATTCACACCAAGACACATTTTTACCAAATTCAATGGTAAATGTGTAGACGTTACCCCCTTCCTAGCCTGTATCAGGGTAGGAAAAAACCTTGCTATGAATACCCTTCCGAGCTAAGATCTGGCACTCAATCGTCATGCCGTCAAACGTAGCCGTGGTAAGTCTTCATAAGCGAACGGCCCCGGCAGTAGAAGATCCTCTTGAAGAGGTAGGGGCCTTTGATCTCCCAGCAGTAGATCCAGCAGATCTGCATACCAAGCCCTCCTTGGCCAGTCTGGACCAAGGAGGATTGCCAGAACCTTTGTTCTTTTTACAAGTTGTAGAACTCTTGGAATTAGAGAAAATGGAGGGAATACATACACTGACGCGAACACCCACGGCATTACTAGAGCTTTCACTGCCTGTGGGTCCTTTGACCTGGAACAGTACCACCGCAGCTTGAGGCCGGAGGCCATTATGTCTATGTGAGGAACCCCCCCACCAACCGGTTACCACCTCGAACACCTCCGGGTGGAGGCCCCTCTTCTGGATGGAGAGTGTCTGCTGAGGAAGTCCGCTTTCCAGTTGTCTACTCCCAGAATGAAGATTGCGGACATCGCTAAAGCGTGCCTTTCTGCCCAGAGGATTTTTGTCACCTCTGACATTGCAGCCCTGCTCTTCGTTCCACCTTGTTGGTTTAGGCCACTGTGGTCACGTTGTCAGACTGCACCTGAACAGCCAGATCCTGTAGAAGGTGTGCTGCTTGAAGAAGGCTGTTGTATATGGCTCTTAGCTCCAGGAAGTTTAACGCAAGAAAGGACTCCTGACTCGACCACCTTCCTTGGAAGGTTTCCCCTTGAGCAACTGCTCCCCAACCTCTTAGACTTGCATCCGTGGTTACAAGGATCCAGTCCTAAACTCCTACCACACCTTCTGGAAGGCCGAAGGTTTGTTGTAGCCACCAGGGTAGCGAAATCCTGGCTTTCGGAGACAGACGTATCCTGTGGTGCATGTGTAGGTGAGATCCCGACCACCGGTCCAAGAGATTCAGTGGAAAGGATAGAGCATGAAACCTTCCATACGACAGAGCCCCGTAGGAGGCAACCATTTTCCCCAGAAGGCGGATGCACTGATGAACAGACACCCTGGCAGGCTTCAAGACATATCGGACCATAGTTTGTATCAACGCTTTCTCCAATGGTAGAAACACCCTCTGCACCTCCGTGTTGAGGATCATCCCCAGGAAAAAGACAGCCTCCTTGTCGGCTCCAGATGAGACTTTGGAAGGTTCAGAATCCAACCATGCTCCTTGAGCAGATGCGTCGTGAGAGCAATGGATCTTAACTTCTCCTTGGACGATGCATTGATCAGCAGATCGTCCAGAAATGGAGTTCTGTTCACCCCCCTGCTTATGGAGAACCATCATCTCTGCCATCACCTTGGTGAAAACCCTTGGTGCCGTGGAGAGACCGAACGGCAGTGCCTGAAACTGATCGTGATCGTTGAACAGTGCAAGCCTGAGATATAGACGTTATGGTAAGAACTTACTGTTGATAACGTGATTTCTCTTATGTCCACAGGATAACATTGGGATATGGTTGAGCGACAGCGGAAATGGCACCAACACGGTCACAAGCTTTCTGGCCTCCCAGGATGCATTGGGGCTTTACCATATAATCTTGCCCACTGACTCAGTCAAATCAGTTCTTTCCACAGCGATTTAGGCAGGAGCATCAGGTAGAAACCTATTGAGGCAATAAGAACACACATGCACACCCTTCCATACAAGAGGAAAAAGGTTTAGCGATTGTCAAGATCCTCAAATCAGGTGCGTCAGGGTGGGATCCCTGTGGACACAAGAGAAATCACGTTATCAACGGTAAGTTCTTACCATAACGTCTTTCTCTGGCTGGGTCCACAGGATAACATTGGGATTCCCAAAGCTAATTTTAGTGGTGGGGACACTCCTGATTACACAGGAGGACCTTTTGCCCGAAGTCTGCGTCATGACAGGCTAAAGTATCCAAGGCATAATGTGGCTGCCTTACAAATCTGCTCTGCTGAAGCACCCTGTTGTGCTGCCCATGAAGGACCTACCTTACATGTAGAATGAGCAGAGACATTAGCTGGAGTAGGGAGATCTGCATGAGAATAAGCTTCTGATATTACCATTCGGAGCCATCTCGCCAGCGTCTGTTTACTAGCAGGCCATCCTCTTCTATGAAATCCGTAGAGGATGAATCGGTTTTCCTGATGGCACTAGTACGATCTGTGTAGATTCTTAAAGCTTCGACTACGTCCAGTGACGCTTCTCCCACAGATGGTCCAGATACCTGAAAAGCTGGGACTACAATCTCTTCATTCAGGTGAAACTTTGAAACCACCTTCGGAAGATAACCAGATCTCGTTCTGAGAACTGCTGTCTGGAAACAAAGGAGACTTACATGAGAACGCTCCTAAATCTAACACTTTCTACTGGCAGTGGCGTCAGCCAGAAAAGTACTTTAGCCGTTAACCATTTAAGATCTGCTTTCTTAAGCGGTTCAAACGGAGGACCCTGGAGGAATTTAAGAACTAAAATCAAATCCCAGGGAGCAGCAGGAGGAACAAATGGAGGTTAATTATGTACCACTCCCTGAAAGAAAGTACGTACATCCTGTAAATCAGCAGTCTTTCGCTGAAACCATACAGTTAATGCTTATACTTGAACTCTCAAGGAAGCCACTTTCAAACCTTTATCCAATCCTGCTTGAAGGAAATCCAAAATCCTGGATACTTTAAAAGATCTTGGATTCAAACGTTTTCCAGTACACCAATGAATATAGGCTTGCCATATTCTATGATACACGAGCTGAAGAAGGCTTTCTTGCTCTAAGCATAGTTTGGATTACTTGTTTTGAAAATCCTCTAGCTTCTAAGATAGAGGTTTCAATAGCCACGCCGTCAAAGGCAGACGGATCCAGATGACTGGCAACAAGGACCCTGCCTTAGCAGATCTGGACATTGGAGGGAGCAGTATCGGTGCTTCCACAGACATGCTCAGTAGATCTGTGTACAAATGCCTTCTTAGCCAAGCTGGAGCTATTAGAATTATGGCTCCCTTTGCTTTATTTTTCTCACTACTCTGGGTAACAGATATTGGAGGGAACAAATATGCCAGATGAAATTTCCATTCTACTGACAGCGCATCTACAAGGACCGCTCAGGGATCCTTTGTTCTCGATCCGTACTTCGGAACTTTGAGACGCCATGAGGTCTATCTCTGGTAGACCCCATCTGTTCACTAGTGTCTGAAACACTTCTGGGTGTGATGCCCATTCGCTTTCCTGAATGGTGTGTCTACTGAGAAAATCTGCTTCCCAGTTCAGAACACCTGGGACAAACTGCTGACAATGCTGGGAGATGGAGCTCTGCCCATCTTAGAATGGGCGTTACTTCCTCCATCAATCTTTTGCTGCGAGTTCCTCCTTGATGATTGAGGTACGCTACTGCTGTTGCATTGTCTGAGCGAATCTGGACCGGTCTTCCTTGCAGACTGTCCTTTGCCTGAACTAGAGCCATATAAATGGCCCTTATTTCCAACAGATTTATTGTCAGGCGACTTTCCCTTGCGGTCCATTTTCCCTGGAACCAAAGGCTTCCGAGTACAGCGCCCCAGCTTTGCAGGCTGGCATCTGTTGTCAGGACTTGCCATTCTTTTATCCAAAAGGGTCTTCCCTTGTTTAAATGGTCTGTAGCCACCACGCTAGAGACCTTTTTACGTTTACTGGAAACTTTATCATCTGCTTCTTTATCGTCTGATGATTTCTGCTCCATTTGGTCAGAATAAGGTGCTGCAATGGTCTGGAGTGGAATTGCGCATATTCCACCATGTTGAAGGTTGATACCATCAGACCCAACAGTCGCATTGCTGCATGGACTGACATTGTCTGGGCGTGCAACGCTTCCTGAGCCATGACCTGCACCTTGACTATCTTTTTTCTCTTGTAAAAGAACTTTCTGTAGGTCCGAATCCAATATGGCCCCCAAATGAACCATCCGCTGTGACGGATTCAGAGACGACTTTTCCCAATTTATGAGCCACCCGTGTTTCTGTAAACAAACGGTCTGTTGAAGATGGCTCAAAAGTAAATCCTACGAATGTGCTAGGATTAACAGGTCGTCGAGGTATGGGAATATTCTTATCCCCTGTTTGCGCAGACAAGCTGCCATAACCACCATAATTTTGGTAAACACCCTGGGTGCTGTTGCTAGCCCGAAGGGCAAAGCTTGGAACTGAAAATGTTCCTGGAGGATGGCAAACCTGAGGTAACACTGATGAGACAGTGCTATTAGGCACATGTAGGTAAGCATCCGTACATCCAGAGATACCATGTAATCTCCCGGTTCCATAGCCAACATTATGAAGCGTAACAGCTCCATGTGGAACCTTGGGATTCAAATGCATTTGTTCAACATTTTCAGATTGAGAATTGGTCGAAATGACCCATTTGGCTTCTGGATCAGAAACAGATTGGAGTAAAACCCCTGTCCCCTCTGTGATGGCGGTACTGGGACAATCACACCTGACTGCTGTAATTTTTGGACTGCTTCTTGCAGGGCATTGGCCTTCGACTCTATACAAGACGGGCTGGTGCAAAAAAATCTTTGAGGCTGCCTCCTGTATGGGAACCCATACCCCTGAGATACTACCTTCTGCACCTAAGCATCGGTTGTTGACTGTTGCCATGTGTGTGCAAAATGAAGGAGTCGGCCCCCAACCCTGGAATCCTCCAGGCGGAGGCCCGTCTCTTCAGGCTGATGGTTTCTGTTCAGGTTTGGAAGCTGGCTTTTTGCTAGCCCACTGCTTCCTACCCCTGGTTTTGAACTGGGGTTGCTTAGACTCCTCTTTAGCTTTCGCTTTGCCAGCGAAATGAGCGAAACTTTGAACCCTTAGACTTAGGGTTGTAAGTAGCCGGAAATCTGACCTCCTTTGATTCAGCCTCTGATTCTAGGATATCAGATAATGGTTTCCCAAACAATATATTACCAATGAAAGGCAATGCTTCCAATTCTTTCTTGGATTCCGCATCTGCCTTCCAGGTACGTAGCCAAACTGCTCTGTGAGCGGCTACTGTCAAGGCTGAAGCTTTAGAAGAAACTTTACCCATATCAATTGCTGCTTCTTCCAAGTATTGGGCAGATAGTCTTAAACGGCTTAAATGATACTCTTGCTCTCCTCTATCCATTCACCCATTGCCTTTGCTACCCAGGCCGAAGCCATAGCAGGTCTTACCGTTGCTTTTTCAAGACGCTATCTACCCTTCTGTCTGACATCATTTAGTGAGGTAGATGACAGTGGTAAAGCAGATTTATGCACAAGTCGCAGCACATGTGCATCTACTTTTGGAGGAACTTCTCTCTTCGAACAATCCACAGCTGGAAATGGATAAGAATTCCATCTTTTTGGAATCTTATACTTTACTGGGCGTTGCCCAAGACTCATCCATCATTTCCGTCAGCTCATCGGACGCTGGGAATTCAGTTTTAACTGTCTTTGTTTGTTTAAATACAGGTGCTTTAGATTTTGACACTGTCTTAGCTGGCTCTTCCAAGGAGAGAACAGCCTTCACAGCGTCAATAATTTTAGCTACATCTTCTGTACTAAAACTCTGCGACTGATCATCATACGGAGTATTTGAATATACTGTATCATCTTGTGTAGTCTGCCATATAGACGCATCTGTCTTAGTCTTACCTGTCCCTTGGTTACTTGTAGAAGTTGCTGGAACCAAGCCGTAGGAAGGGAGCTGCATGTATGGGTTAATAGCGTAACCTAACCCTTGAGGTGGTGCTACCGGAGTTAACCTGTCCGCTATTGAAGACAGTCTTTGCGAACATATTCCATGGTGGCTCTGTTGGTTGTTGAACCAAATCCTGTTTCTTTCTTTGCTGAAAAGCAAAAAACAGTTCGCACACAACCCCTCATAAGTGACCAGCTGGTTCATACCAATTAACCCTGTCTTACAAGATAAGCATGTTAGGGATGTAGGAGTGCCTGATAAATTCTCATCACTTTTGCCTTTCACAGACATGGTAATAATCTGTTAATGACTACACAATTTGTGACTGAAAATCAACTATATATGGATATATAGAAGTGAGATCAATCTGACCACAACCGTGCACCCGATTTGAAGGTCAGAACAGGACTGACGACATAGAAAAGTCAGCACACATACTAGCAGTCACATGTTAAGGCATTAAACATTGTCATATCAGAATACAACCCCCATAACTTACAAGTAGGAAAATTGTACTTCTGTTTTAACTGGTTCTTTTTCAAACATAACATGCAAAAAACACAGTAATATACAGATCTCATATGCAATATGTACTAAAAATTAACAATTCATACTAACAAGTAGGGAGAATTTTTAGTATTGTATACCCTTCCTCCGTAGAGCAGGATACAGGGAGACTCACCACACTTCCATATCCAAGCAAATGCGCTCGTAAGACGCAGAGTGGATTCAGAAGCTACTGATGTACACTACCGCTCTTGATAACTGATGAAGGACACAGTCGCTCACTGATGGGACACGGACGCTCAGAGACTTCCATGTGTATGCAGACACTAAGGCCTGCGACTGTCTAGGCGGGATCTCTAGTGTACACAACTGCAGCATCTAAGCTGCGACCGAGTACCCCCGTGGTAGCGTCTGAGACAGAAGTGAGGTCATTCAGTTCATGGATGGGAGACCAGTGGAAACTGGTCATGAACTCGGAGGAGGGGCAGCCAGGAGAGCGTCTGAATCCCCGTTGACTTAAACTAAGGATTGCGGCCTCTACCTAGTCCTGGTGCCTAATGATCCCTAGAGCGTAGCACTGTCGCACTCGAGATGTTCGGTGCATCAACACACTGTTTGTCGTCTCCACCAATACAGTGTAGCCGTGTCCGGACCCCCCTAGTAAGAGGAAATCCATAGACTTACCTTCCCCCCCATGCTCCGGCCACAGCCTGGTTACGTCTGCTGAACCTGCTAGAACATCTGACACAGACGCCTGTCGAGACAGCACTGTACCGCGAAGGTAAGCGCTGTTGCGACCCGGTGGGGAGTTGGAGCGACTCTTTCCCGTATGCGTTTAAGACGCTGTTAAGAAAAGTCACTCAAATAAAAAACAACATAGTAAGTCTATAAAAATTTAAAAAAAGCTTCAGGCTGCTTTATCTCAGCAGCCCTGTGACCATGGTCTGGCTTCCTGCCGCACCAAGCAAAAAACTGATTTGACTGAGTCAGTGGGCGGGATTATATGGTGAACCCCCGATGCATCCTGGGAAGCCAGAAAGCTTGAAGCTTGTGACAGTGTTGGTGCCATTTCCGCTGTCGCTCAACCATATCCCAATGTTATCCTGTGGACCCATCCAGAGAAAAGCCTGATGCGGCAACCAAATGAGAATGTGTAGGTACGCATCCTTAATGTCCAGGGACACCAGGAACTCCCCCCTCAGTCAGTCCTGAGATAACTGCCCTCAGAGACTCCATCTTGAATTTGAAGTCCCTGAGATAAGGGTTCAAAGATTTCAAGTTCAGAATTGGCCTTACTGAGCATCCGGCTCTGGTACCACAAAAAGGTTAGAATAGTAACCTTTGTTCAACTGATGAGGTGGAACTGAAACAATGACCCTCGGACACTATCAATTTTCAGATAGCATCCAGTAAAATAGCTCTGTCTGCCGGCAAGCCTGATTTGAAGAATCTGTGAGGTGGGAGAGTTTGAAACTGCAGCCTGTACCTCCGGGACAAAATATCTTGTATCAAAGGGTCCAGGCCAGACAACACCCAGACGTGGCTTAAATGCTGGAGTCTTGCTCCCACCTGACCTTCCTCCAGGCTTTGCGGTCCACCGTCATGCTGAGGACATTGAGGTACCTGAAGCAGGCTTCTGGTCCTGGGAACCTGCAGGAGCAGGCTTTTTGGATTTGGCACTATCACCTCTAAAGAAGGCGTGAGAGGGCTTGTTCATTCTAGGCCTTGCGGGCCGAATTGACTGACGTGTTGGGAATAAAAAAAAAAAAGGCTTCTTCGTAGCTTGTGCAGCTGAGGGGAGAAAAGGAGAGACTAACCTGCGGTAGCCGTGGCAATCCACGCATCCAGCACCTCCCCAAACAGAGCCCGACCTGTATAGGGTAGGCTCTCCACACTTTTCCTGGATTCAGTGTCCACAGACCATTGGCGCTCCTACCTTGTAGCCATCTTCACATCGGTTTCCTGCTTGTTAGGGAGCCGATGACTCAATCGCCACACTTCAGCTCTGTAAGGGGGAGGTGGCATGCTGCTGGGGTGAGCGTTCCCCTGCGGCGGGGAGCAATCTATCCCCTCTGGAGCTCAGTGTCTAGTCAGTGGAGACTGGCTCAGACCCCGCAGGGCAGACACTGCCAGTCCCTCGATGCAGGGAGGCTGTTGCCAGCAGCCTCCCTGTAAAACAACAAACTCTAAAATAAACTTTTCAGAAGTTCTGTAGCGCTCCCCTAGCTGTGACTGGCTCCTCCGGGCACATTTTCTTAACAGAGTCTGGTAGGAGGGGCATAGAGGGAGGAGCCAGCCCACACTGTTAAACTCTTAAAGTTTAAATGGCTCCTGGTGGACCCCAGCATCCTCTAGGACATGAGAAATTGGACATTATGCTTTATCAGCTCTTCTGTTAATCTTCTTGAAAAGTATACTCCATGCAATCGTTTAGGGCACTGTTTCCTAAAGACAGTCATCACCCATCTCTAAAGCAGCACATGTCTTGAGGACTTTAATTCATATAAACAGGTAGGATATTCAGGGGTCTTTTCATGAAGTAGTGAAAAGTGTGGAGAAGTTGCCCATGGCAACCAATCAGCATTGACGTAACATGTATAATTTCCATACTTAACTGTATAGAGCAGCTGATTGAAGTTGCCCATGGCAACCACTCTTCATTACTTCATGAATAGACCGCTCAGTCTACTGTGGAAACACGGCACTTAAGGCATTCTAATGAGAGTTTAGATTGAGTTTAGCCACCTAAAACAGCTAAACCAGTCTGTTTGGGCGCAACATTCGCAAGGGCAACCAAAAACAACTGAATAGTGACAATTGTTTGGGCTTCTAAAAAGTCCTGTTTAGATGGGATTTACACACCCAAAAACTGAACTGCCCCAAAGTGTCTAGCATTCTATAAAAAACTATGATGTATTACCCAGAGTCACCCTTAGTCCCCACTCACCTCTATTTAAAACTACGTAGGCATGTTCGCGTTTCTGCTGAATATACTTAATATTGTACCAGGAATGGACAAAATTGTAGACTTAGAAAGCCTGTTGTACTTTATTTCCTGCTGTAAAATCAGTACATAAAGCATTTGCAGAAAGGATGTTTGCTCTGGCCAGACACTTAAGAAACTGGGAGGTAGGAATGCATCACTTCTAATCCAAACCATAATTCTGAAGAGTTCCAACTCAAACACTAGTTACCCCAGCTTACCTCTGCATAATGCAATTATACAGATACCCAGGAATGGGATCAAAATTCAGCTATAATGCTGGAGGTAGGATTTATTATGATGGAGATCAGATACACACACAGGCAGATAACTAAAGGCCAGTACTCACTGGCCGATGTGGGAGAGATGTGTGCTGAGCGAACCGCTCAGCACAGCGTGATGTGTGCTGAGTGTGCAGGGGGGCGCTCATTTCACCCAGTGGGTGAAATGAGCGACCTGCTAGATTGGCACCAGCGATAGCGATGCGTGGGGCTGCGCATCGCTATCGTTGTGGGGGGGGGGGGGGGGTACACACGGAGCGATCATGCTTAAAATCTAAGCAATCTAGTCAGATTGCTTAGATTTTAAGCAGCGATCGCTCAGTGAGTACCCCCCCTAAAAAGTATTTGTACACCACAAAAACTAGAACAGGAAATATTCAGCTGGCAAACTAATTATGGCTACATAAAAGAGGACTGTTAAGATTTCTGCCATTGTTCATGTTTGCATCTTTCCCTAACCATTAATGCACAATTGCATAAAAAGAGATGAGCCGCGGGCGAGCAGCACTACAGCTGCTGTAGCACTGTTCGCTCTCTCCCTCCCCCCCCCCCCCCCCCCCCAACTTCCCGTGGCTCTCTAGGTAGCAGAGGTGTCTGTAAGCACCGGAACCACAATAGGTTGGTTGATATGAAATGCAGACACCACCTTAGGAAGAAATTGCTTTCAAGTTCTGAGTTCAGCTCTATCTTCAACGCCACCAGTTCCGACACACGCCTTGCTGAAGCCAAGGCCAACAGTGTAACGGTCTTCCACTTAGGAAACTTTACATCAACCTCCTGTAAAGGCTCAACCATTCTGATTGTAGAAACTGCAACACCATGTTGGAGATCTTAAGGTGCCGTGGGAGGCACAAAGGGTGGTTGGATGTGCAGAACACCCTTCAAGAACATTTGAACCTCAAGGAGGGAAGGCAATTGTTTCTGGAAGAAAATGGTTAAGGCCGAAATCTGGACTTTTAAAAAAGGAGCCCAAATGTAGGCCCACGTCCACACCTGACGGGAATAAAAAAAAAAGAAAGAAAACCTCCCAGTTGAGACTCCACAGGAGGAAATTTCCTGTTTTAACGCCACAAGACATTTTTTCCAAATACGGTGGTAATGTTTAGACGTTACCCCCTTCCTAGTTTTGATCAGGGTTGTAATAACCTTGTTCGGGCTAAAATCTGACGCTCCACTTCCATGCAGTCAAGTATTGATAGACGAATGGTCACTGTTGCAGAAGATCCTCTTGCTCCTGGAGGACCTGTGGCCTCTGCAACTCCAGTAGATCCAAGTACCAGGCCCTTCTCAGCCAATCTGGAGCAGAGAATTGCTTGAACCCTTTCCCTTTTTATTCTTTTGAGAATTCTGGGGATCAATGGAAGAGGTGGAAACCCGTAAATCCATCTGGTAGGCCTAAGGAGTCACCAGAGCGTCCACCGCCAGTGCTTGTGGGTCCCTTGACCTGGAACAATAGCACTTCAAGCTTCTTGTTGAGACGAGAGGCCATCATGTCTATCTGTGGGATTCCCCGAATTAAGGACTCGAACACCTGCGGGTGAAGGCCCCACTCATGGGTGGAGGCAGTGTCTGCCGAGGAAGTCCGCTTCCCAGTTGTCTACTCCCGGAATGAAGATTGCTAACAGTGCCACCACGTGTCATTCTGCCCAGAGGAGAATTTGTTCCCTCCGACATTGCAGCTCTGCTCTTCATTCCGCCCTGTCTGTTTATGTACGTTACCGCCGTCACATTGCCCGACTGAACTTTGATGGCATGATCTTGAAGATGGGGATGCCTGTAGAAGGGCGTTGTATATGGCCCAGAGTTCCAGAATGTTGAATGGAAGAATGGTTTCCCGACTTGACCATTTTCCTTGGAACTGTTCCCCTTGGGTGACTACTCCCCAACCCCTGAGGCTAGAGTCTGGTTAGTAGAATCCAGTTTTGAATCCTGAACCTTTGGCCAAGTGAGAAGTCTGAAGCCACCACAGAAGAGAAATCCTGGCTTTTGGCAACAGACTTATCTGATGCATGTGAAGATGCGATCAAGACCACATGTCAAACAGATCCAGCTGGAAGGGTCTTGCGTGAAACCTTCCATAGTGCAGAGCCTCGTAAGAGGCTACCATCTTACCCAAGAGGCGAATGCATAGGCGCACTGATATCCAGGTCGGCTTTAGAACGTCCTGTACCATCGATTACCAATGCCTTTTCCATTGGAAGGAACAACTTCAGTGCCTCCGTATCTAGTATTACCAGGAATGGAAGCCTCCATGACTGTTCCAGGTGAGATTTTGGAAGGTTCAGAATCTACCCGTGACCCTGGAGTAATCACATTGAGAGGGCAATGCTGTGCAATAACTTCTCCCTGGACGGTGCCTTGATCAGCAGGTCATCCAGGTACGGTATTATGTTCACTCCTTGCATGCGGGGGAGAATCATTTCTGCCATTACCTTGGGGAACACCCTCGGAGCCATGGAGAAGCCAAATGGCAGGGCCTGGAACTGGTAGTGACAGTCCTGTAATGCAAACCTCACATAAGCCTGATGAGGCAGCCGGATCGAAACATGGAGATACGCATCCTTGATGCCCAGCGACACCAGAAATTCCCCTTCCTCCAGACCCGAGATCACCGCTCTCAGAGACTCCACTTTGAATTTGAACACAAAGTACTGGTTTTGTGACCTGAGGTTTAAAATGGGCCTTACCGAACCGTCCGGTTTTGGTACCAAACAGGTTTGAACAACAACCCTTGTTTTGCAGTTGAGGTGGAACTGGAACAATGACCAGAGTCTGTACCAGTTTTTGAATTGATGCCTGCAAAGTCAAACCTGCTTCTGGAGAAGCTGGTAAGCCTGATTTGAAGAATCTGGGAGGTGGGAGTTCCTGAAACTCCAGTCTGTATCCCTGTGATCCAGGAATCCTGGCATGATGTTGACCATACGTGACTGAAATAGCGTAATCGGGCTCCCACCTGCCTGTCTTCCAGGCAGTGCAGACCACAGTCATGCTGAAGGCTTGAAGGAAGCAGACCCGGAGGTCAGTTCCTGAGAACCTGCAGCTGTGAGTTTTCTAGGTTTACTCTTACCGCCTCTGAAAGCTGTACAACCACCCTTAGATTTGCCTTTAAATTTTGCTGTCCGAAAGGACTGCAGACTTGGAGCAGAGTAGGCTTTCCTAGCCAGGGTTGCTGCGGAAGGAAGGCATGTAGACTTACCTGCCGTAACCTTGGATTTCCACATCCAGTTCATCTCCAAACAGAGCCTCACCTGTGAATGGCAGGCTCTCCACATCTTTCCTGGAATCCACATCCGCAGACCACTGGCGTAGCCATAAGCCTCTGCGTGCAGACACAGCCATGGCAGTGTTGTGTGCGTTGAGCAAACCAATTTCCTTTATGGCCTCCATCATAAAGTTAACAGAATCCTGGATATGCTGTAGGAATAAAATAATCTCATCCCTGGACAAGGAATCTATACCATCAATTAGATTACCTGACCATTTTGCAATAGCGCTAGGTGATCAATGCACAAGCAATATAGTGGGTCTCTGGGCCACCCCAGCCACCGTGTATAAAGCTTTGGGAGTGGTCTCTATCTTGCGGTCAGCCGCGTTCTTTAAGGACGCTGCTCCGGGAACCGGTAAGACTATCTTACACAACAACCTGGACACCGATGTGTCCACAATCAGCGGGTTCTCCCATTTCTTCCTATCTTCCAAAGGAAAAGGAATAAATCAACCATTTAGGAATCTGACATTTTTTGTCAGGGTTTACCAAGGTCTCTTCAAAGAGCGCATTCAGCTCCTTTGAAGCGTGAAAAGTAGCTGAGGATCTCTTTTTAGTGTTAAAGTAAGATTCCTCTTCTACCTCCTCTGCCTTATCAGAAATGTGCAGGACCGTTCTAATAGCCTCTATGGGCGCCTGAATTCCCTGTGACAGGACAGCATCTCCCCCACTCACATCCACCTCACCCTCCCCTGGATCTGATGCATCAGGATCAGTATCCCCTTGCATAAGTTGGGCTTCTGCGGGCAAACCGCGAGGGAGTGCGACACAGGCATGGGAGCTGAATCTCTATCAGGTCATCCATAGACTGTCGTAAGAATTGTGCATCTCATCATGAGACGGCTTTGTGGAAATACTAGAAATCATCCCTTTAAAATGGAAGCAGACCATGGGGGTTCAGCTCCACTAGCCTGAGAGGGAGCACTATCCTGGGTACAGGGTAGCGAGTCCCCAGGGGGATGAGAGACATTCTGCTGTACAAAAAGAAAAAAAGAAAAAAAAGTTCCTGGACATGATTGAGAAGGTACACCCACACTAGGTGAAACACAGTATATGCAAGTGACACACACAGAAGCCAGAGCTAGCCACACAGTGCCCTTTCTAGCAAAGCAAAAGCTCAGCTGGGTTGCAAGAACTAAGCACCTTAATAGTGCTTAGTATCCTAACACTGCTCCCCCCCTTCACCAAGACCCCATGGTACCGCTGAGACTTTGAGTCCTTGTGGAGGAGCTGCGCTTCCCTGTGAATGCTGCATGTAGAAGCTGCAGAGGGAAAATGGCGCTGAAGAGCTGCTGGAACCTCTGATCAAAGCCATTTTTATACTGGCCTGAGGTAATAAGATTTTACTCACCGGTAAATCTATTTCTCGTAGTCCGTAGTGGATGCTGGGAACTCCGTAAGGACCATGGGGAATAGCGGGCTCCGAAGGAGGCTGGGCACTCTAGAAAGATCTTAGACTACCTGGTGTGCACTGGCTCCTCCCACTATGACCCTCCTCCAAGCCTCAGTTAGGATACTGTGCCCGGACGAGCGTACACAATAAGGAAGGATTTTGAATCCCGGGTAAGACTCATACCAGCCACACCGTACAACTCGCGATACTATACCCAGTTAACAGTATGAAATATAACAGCCTCTCAACGGATGGCTCAACAATAACCCTTTAGTTAACAATAACTATATACAAGTATTGCAGACAATCCGCACTTGGGATGGGCGCCCAGCATCCACTACGGACTACGAGAAATAGATTTACCGGTGAGTAAAATCTTATTTTCTCTGACGTCCTAAGTGGATGCTGGGACTCTGTAAGGACCATGGGGATTATACCAAAGCTCCCAAACGGGCGGGAGAGTGCGGATGACTCTGCAGCACCAAATGAGCAAACTCAAGGTCCTCCTCAGCCAGGGTATCAAACTTGTAGACTCTTGCAAAAGTGTTTGAACCCGACCAAGTAACAGCTCGGCAAAATTGTAAAGCCGAGACCCCTCGGGCAGCCGCCCAAGAAGAGCCCCTTTCCTCGTGGAATGGGCTTATACAGATTTAGGGTGCGGCAGTCCCGCCGCAGAATGTGCAAGTTGAATCGTGCTACAGATCCAGCGAGCAATAGTCTGCTTAGAAGCAGGAGCACCCAGCTTGTTGGGTTCATATAGGATAAATAGAGAGTCAGTTTTCCTGACTCCAGCCGTCCTGGAAACATTTTTTTTCAGGGCCCTGACTACGTCCAGTAACTTGGAATCCTCCAAGTCCCAAGTAGCCGCAGGCACCACAATAGGTTGGTTCACATGAAACACTGATACCACCTTAGGAAGGAATTGGGAACGAGTCCTCAATTCCGCCCAATCCATATAAAAAAAAAAAAATCAGATAAGGGCTTTTGCATGATAAAGCCGCCAATTCTGATACACGCCTGGCCGACGCCAAGGCCAACAGCAGGACCACTTTCCACGTGAGGTATTTTAGCTCCACGGATTTAAGTGGCTCAACCCAATGCGACTTCAGGAAATCCAACACCACGTTGAGATCCCACGGTGCCACTGGAGGCACAAACGGGGGCTGACTATGCAGCACTCCCTTAACAAGAGTCTGAACTTCAGGCAGTGAAGCCAGTTCTATTTTGGAAGAAAATCGATAGAGCTGAAATCTGGACCTTAATGGAACCCAATTTTAGGCCCATAGTCACCCCTGACTGTAGGAAGTGCAGAAACCGACCTAGCTGAAATTTCTCCGTTGGGGCCTTCCTGGCCTCACAGCACGCAACATATTTCCGCCCTATGCGGTGATAATGGTTTTGCGCTCACTTCTTTCCTAGCTTTAATTAGCGTAGGGATAACTTCCTCCGGAATGTCCTTTTCCTTCAGGATCCGGCGTTCAACCGCCATGCCGTCAAACGCAGCCGCGGTATGTCTTGGAACAGACAGGCCCCCTGCTGCAGCAGGTCCTGTCTGAGCGGCAGAGGCCATGGATCCTCTGAGATCATTTCTTGGAGTTCTGGGTACCAAGCTCTTCTTGGCCAATCCGGAACAATGAGTATAGTTCTTACTCCTCTCCTTCTTATTATTCTCATTACCCTGGGTATGAGAGGCAGAGAAGGGAACACATACACCGACTGGTACACCCACGGTGTTACCAGAGCGTCCACAGCTATCGCCTGAGGGTCCCTTGACCTGGCGCAATATCTTTTTAGCTTTTTGTTGAGCCGGGACGCCATCATGTCCACCTGTGGCCTTTCCCAACGGTGTACAATCATTTGGAAGACTTCTGGATGAAGTCCCCACTCTCCCGGGTGGAGGTCGTGTCTGCTGAGAAAGTCTGCTTCCCAGTTGTCCACTCCGGGAATGAACACTGCTGACAGTGCTAACACATGATTTTCCACCCATCGGAGAATCCTTGTGGCTTCTGCCATCGCCATCCTGCTTCTTGTGCCGCCCTGTCGGTTTACATGAGCGACCGCCGTGATGTTGTCTGACTGGATCAGCACCGGCCAGTGTTGAAGCAGGGGTCTAGCCTGACTTAGGGCATTGTAAATGGCCCTTAGTTCCAGAATATTTATGTGTAGGGAAGTCTCCTGACTTGTCCATAGTCCTTGGAAGTTTCTTCCCTGTGTGACTGCCCCCCCAGCCTCGAAGGCTGGCATCCGTGGTCACCAGGACCCAGTCCTGTATGCCGAATCTGCGGCCCTCTAGAAGATGAGCACTCTGCAGCCACCACAACAGCGACACCCTGGCCCTTGGAGACAGGGTTATCCGCCGATGCATCTGAAGATGCGACCCGGACCACTTGTCCAACAGATCCTACTGGAAGATCCTTGCATGGAACCTGCCGAATGGAATTTCTTCGTAAGAAGCTACCATCTTTCCCACGGCTCGCGTGCATTGATACACCGACACCTGTATTTGTATTAGGAGGTCTCTGTCTAGAGACGACAACTCCTTGGACTTCTCCGGGAGAAACACTTTTTTCTTGTTCTGTGTCCAGAACCATACCCAGGAACAGTAGACGCGTCGTAGGAACCAGCTGCGACTTTGGATATTCAGAATCCAGCCGTGCTGTTGTAGCACTTCCCGAGATAGTGCTACTCCGGCGAACAACTGCTCCCTGGACCTCGCCTTTATAAGGAGATCGTCCAAGTACGGGATAATTATTTCGGCCATTACCTTGGTAAATAGCCTCGGTGCCGGGGACAGACCAAACGGCAACGTCTGGCATTGGTAATGACAAACCTGTACCACAATTTTGAGGTACTCCTGGTGAGGAGGGTAAATAGGGACATGCAGGTAAGCATCCTTGATGTCCAGTGATACCATGAAATTCTCCAGGCTTGCAATAATCGCCCTGAGCGATTCCATTTTGAACTTGAACCTTCGTATATAAGTGTTCAAGGATTTCAATTTTAGAATGGGTCTCACCGAACCGTCTGGTTTCGGTACCACAAACATTTTGGAATAGTAACCCCGGCCTTGTTGAAGGAGGGGTACCTTGATTTCACCTGCTGGAAGTACAGCTTGTGAATTGCCGCCAGTACTACCTCCCTTTCTCCGAGGGCAGCAGGCAAGGCTAATGTGAGGTAACGGCGAGGGGGAGTCGCCTCGAACTCCAGCTTGTATCCCTGTGATACTACTTGCAGAACCTAGGGATCCACCTGTGGGCAAGCCCACTGGTCCTTGAAGTTCCCGAGACGCACCCCCACCGCACCTGTCTCCACCTGTGGAGCCCCAGCGTCATGCGGTGGACTCAGAGGAAGCGGGGGAAGATTTTTGATCCTGGGAACTGGCTGTCTGGTGCAGCTTTTTCCTTCTTCCCTCGTCTCTGTGCAGAAAGGAAGCGCCTTTGACCCGCTTGCTTTTCTGAAGCCGAAAGGACTGTACCTGAAAATACGGTGCTTTCTTAGGCTGTGAGACAACCGGAGGTAAAAAAATTTCTTCCCAGCTGTTGCTGTGGATACGAGGTCCCACAGACCATCCCCAAACAATTCCTCACCCTTATAAGGCAGAATCTCCATGTGCCTTTTAAAGTCAGCATCACCTGTCCCCTGCCGGGTCTCTAATACCCTCCTGGCAGAATGGACATTGCCTTAATTCTGGATGCCAGCTGGCAAATATCCCTCTGTGCATCCCTCATATATAAGACTACGTCTTTAATATGCTTTATGTTAGCAAAATATTATCTCTGTCTAGGGTATTAATATTGACAGGGTATCAGACCACGCTGCAGCAGCACTATTCATGCTGAGGCAATTGCAGGTCTCAGTATAGTACCTGAGTGTGTATATACAGACTTCAGGATAGCCTCCTGCTTTTTATCAGCAGGCTCCTTCAAAGTGGCCGTATCCTAAGACGGCAGTGCCACCTTTTTTGACAAACGTGTGAGCGCCTTATCCACCCCTAGGGGATATCTCCCAACGTGACCTATCCTCTGGCGGGAAAGGGTACGCCATCAGTAACTTTTTAGAAATGACCAGTTTCTTATCGGGGGAACCCACGCTTCTTTACACACTTCATTCACTCATCTGATGGGGGAACAAAACACTGGCTGCTTTTTCTCCCCAAACATAAAACCCCTTTTATGTGGTACTTGGGTTCATGTCAGAAATGTGTAACATTTTTCATTGCCGAGATCATGCAACGGATGTTCCTAGTGGATTGTGTATATGTCTCAATCTCGTCGACACTGGAGTCAGACTCCGTGTCGACATCTGTGTCTGCCATCTGAGGTAACGGGCGTTTTTTTGAGCCCCTGATGGCCTTTGAGACGCCTGGGCAGGCGCGGGCTGAGAAGCCGGCTGTCCCACAGCTGTTACGTCATCCAGCCTTTTATGTAAGGAGTTGACATTGTCGGTTAATACCTTCCACCTATCCATCCACTCTGGTGTCGGCCCCACAGGGGGCGACATCCCATTTATCGGCCTCTGCTCCGCCTCCACGTAACATTCCTCATCCAACATGTCGACACAGACGTACTGACACACCGCACACACACAGGGAATGCTCTGACTGAGGACAGGACCCCACAAAGTCCTTTGGAGAGACAGAGTATGCCAGCACACACCAGAGCGCTATATAATGCAGGGATTAACACTAACTGAGTGATTTTTCCCCCCCAATAGCTGCTTGTATACACATATTGCACCTAAATTTAGTGCGCCCACTCTTTTTAACCCTTTGAGCCTGAAAACTACAGGGGAGAGCCTGGGGAGCTGTCTTCCAGCTGCACTGTGAAGAAAAAATGGCGCCAGTGTGCTGAGGGAGTTAGCCCCGCCCCTTTTTCGGCCGACTTTTCTCCCGCTTTTTTTCTGGAATTCTGGCAGGGGTAATTTATCACATATATAGTCCTGGGACTATATATTGTGATGATTTGCCAGCCAAGGTGTTTATATTGCTGCTCAGGGCGCCCCCCCCCAGCGCCCTGCACCCATCAGTGACCGGAGTGTGAGGTGTGCATGAGGAGCAATGGCGCACAGCTGCAGTGCTGTGCGCTACCTTGTTGAAGACCGAGGTCTTCTGCCGCCGATTTTCTGGACCACTTCTTGCTTCTGGCTCTGTAAGGGGGACGGCGGCGCGGCTCCGGGACCGAACGATCGAGGTCGGGTCCTGTGTTCGATCCCCCTGGGAGCTAATGGTGTCCAGTAGCCTAAGAAGCCAAGCTATCTCCAGTCAGGTAGGTTCGCTTCTTCTCCCCTTAGTCCCTCGCTGCAGTGAGTCTGTTGCCAGCAGATCTCACTGTAAAATAAAAAACCTAAAATATACTTTCTTTCTAGGAGCTCAGGAGAGCCCCTAGTGTGCATCCAGCTCAGCCGGGCACAAGATTCTAACGGAGGTCTGGAGGGGGGTCATGGTGGGAGGAGCCAGTGCACACCAGGTAGTCCTAAAGCTTTCTTTAGTTGTGCCCAGTCTCCTGCAGAGCCGCTATTCCCCATGGTCCTTACGGAGTCCCAGCATCCACTTAGGACGTCAGAGAAATTTTGGCAAACAAAGGGTTAAACCCCCTGTTACACAGTGGTCGCCAGTGTGGGCATCACTGGTGGCTCAGCGCACCCCTCACAGCGTGACACTGCAGTGTGTACCCTTCTGAGCCCCCTGGAGCGCAGCCTGCACTCAGAGCTGCGCTCCAGCCCTTGTGCAGCCATTCCCGCCAGTGACCCGCTGATCAGGACACCAGTGCTGTACTCAACTCTTCAGTCTTCTGGCTCTGTTAGGGAGTGGCGGCGTGCTGCGGGAGGGTACGATGCGCCATGGAGTGGTTTGCAAATGGCTCCCCCAGGAGCACAGTGTCCCGTCAGAGAAATGGAACCATTAACTGAGGAAGTTGGGCAGTTCTCCCCCCTATGTCCCACCAAGCAGTCAGGCTGATGCCAAACAGCCCTGACTGAAAATAAAACATTCAACGTAAAACTCTTCAGGAGCTCCAAAGCATGACCGGCTCCTCCAGGCACATTATCTAAACAGAGTCTGGTAGGAAGGGTAGAGGGAGGAACCAGTCCACACTATTAATTTCTTAACGTGCCCATGGCTCATAGTGGACCAGTCTATACCGCATGGTACTAAATGTGGACCCCAGTATCCTCTAGGACGTAAGAAATCCTGTTTTCTTCATCTCATAGGGGACACTGGAGTCTTAATGACAGTGGGGCAGTTCCAAAGCTATGTATATGGGTGGGTAGCACTGGGACACCTGCAATACCACAAGGCCCAACTAAGCAGCACAGGCTGCAAAAGGTATCAAACCTGCAAGATCTGATAAAAATTAGTGATGAGTGGATTCGGTTTTACTCTGTTCTCAAAACGGCATCTTATTGGCTATCCAAAACACGTGACATCCGTGAGCCAATGAGATGCCGTTTTGAGAACAGAGTAAAACCGAATCCGCTCATCACTAATAAAAATAGGATAGCCAGGCAAAGCAGCCACTCTGCACAGCAGAAAAATGGAAACCCACAGAACGAGTCTAGCGAGCTGAAATAGACGTCGGAAAGATGCCAAGTAAGCCTGACTGGATGCAGACAGCTGGAATCCAGGCTAACAGGGGCTATTCCCACTCGTGGTTGTCCATGACACCCATAGAGTGGGAATAGAACCAGTGGCAAGGGCAGCAAGCCCGCAAGGGACTTCATTGCGCTGGCCCCCCTGCCGGCCAGCATTCTGGCAGTGGTATGCCATGACATACCATACACAATGCAGCCTGACAGATGGTCAAGCAGACCCAAACATCAAGATCTATTTGGAAGCAGGTTAGCGCCACTACACGGAGTTATACAAAACATCGGACATACGCAATTAATCCGTCTAGGTCACAGATGTGTACAGTGAAAATCACATCCTGGAAACTGGGTTCTTCTGTTATCGGGCCAACAAAGGTCTGATTGAAGTGAAACTCCAAAACATTAAAGCAAAAAAATCTGAGTGTGTGGAGTTTCACCCCAACCTTCTCAAAAACGGAATAGGGCTGCATTCAGTTACTTGTCTGGCAGAAGCCAAGCCCAGCAGCAACAGTTTTCCAAGTCAGGAAATTGAAGTCCACCAATTCCAGAGGCTCAAAGATGTACAACAGAGCAGAGAACTAAACTTCTAGTGACCCCCAGGGAATTCCAGCCAACAGTCCAGCCAGCAGTAGGAGGAGCAAACGAGGAAGTCTTAAAGAAAACATCAGCAAGTTATGTATTTCGCACTAAGACATTAAGACTTCCAGATCCTGCGATAATGTGCTTAAGTCCTGGTTTACAAACCCTTAACATGGTAGGGATAAAAGTCCTTGTAATGTCTGATCCTTAAGCGTGACTCAACTGCCAGGCCGATCCAACAAAAACACCATAAGTCTGGGTAGATCAGTGGTTCTCAACCACGGTCATCAAGTACCCCCAACAGTTCATGTTTTCCAGATCTCCTCACAGGATTGCAAATTAAATAATTTACTCCATCTGCAGGTCTTTTAAAAAGGTGTCAGTGAGGAATGAATACACCTGTGCACCAGCTAGGTGACCTGGAAAACATGAACTGGTGGGGGTACTTGACAGGTTGAGAACCACTGGAATAGATGAACGGCCCTTGTAAAAGTAGATCCTCACAGAGCTGGGATCGCCATGGTTTTCCATTAAGCAGGTATTGGTGATTTGATGGCATGTAGACTCAATCTAAGGTAGTCCCCATCGCAGTGTCAGCTGATGAAACAGTGGCAAGCCACCCTCTCTCAGATGTAGACCTCGTGACAGATAATCTGCTTCCCTTGACACCACGAATGAACACCAGATAGAGCTGCAGCGTAGCCTTCTGTGCTAAGGAGAATGCGTGTGAATTTCTCATGGCTGCTCTGCTTTAAGTTCCTCTGTTCATCTGTTCAACCCGTTTAATACACCTTACACTAGTCCAAATGAAAACTATGACCCAGATGATGAGAACTTGTAAAATTGATGATCAGAGCTTCAGGAGCAAGTCAGGGGAAAAAAATAATTAAAAAATATATATATAAAAATAGGATTTTAATTACCTACCAGTAAATCTTTTCTTGTAGTCCATAGAGGATGCTGGGGTCCACATTAGTACCATGGTGTATAGACTGGTCCACTAGGAGCCATGGGCACTTTAAGACTTTGATAGTGTGGGCTGGCTCCTCCCTCTATGCCCCTCCTACCAGACTCAGTCTAGAAACTGTGCCCGAGGAGACTGACATCTTCGAGAAAGGAATTGACACAGATAGTGGTGAGATTCACACCAGGTCACATACAAGGCAAACCAAGCTACCCAGCTTGCAAACAAAATTACTTACCCAAGTAACAGTACTAAACCAAGAACAAAGCAGTACTGAATGAACCATAGTAGGACCACGAAGCACTGGGCGGGTGCCCAGCATCCTCTACGGACTACGAAAAAGGATTTACCAGTAGGTAATTAAAATCCTATTTTCTTACTTCCTAGAGGATGCTGTGGTCCACATTAGTACCATGGAGATGTACCAAAGCTCCCAGAACGGGAAGGAGAGCGCGGAGGCTCCTGCAGAACCGATTGGCCTCTGAAGACCTGAAGTTCAGTCAAAGTATCGAACTTGTATAACTTAGCAAATGTGTTCGACCCTGACCAAGTGCCCGCTCGGAAAAGTTGTAAAGCAGAGAGCCACCCAGGAAAAACCCACCTTACGAGTAGAGTGGGCCTTAACAGATCTTGGAAACCGTAATCCTGCCATAGAATATGCATGCTGGATAGTGAGCCTGATCCAGCGAGAAATAGTCTGCTTAGAAGCAGAACACCCAACTTTCTTGGGATCATACAGGACAGAGTCCGATTTTCTGTGACAATCAGTCCTCGCCACATAGATCTTCAGAGCCCTTACCCAAAGACTTTGATGGAAATGAGGTGTCAGTAACCACTGGCACCACAATAGGTTGGTTGATATGAAAAGCTGACAACCTTCGGAAGGAACTGCCGACGCGTATGGAGTTCCGCTCTATCTGCATGGAAGATTAAATAGGGGCTTTTACAAGACAAAGCCCCCAACTGTCTAGCAGAAGCCAAAGCCAACGCCGCGAGTTTTCCACGTGAGAAACTTGACCTCAGCCTCACGTAGAGGCTCGAACCAATATGATTGCAGGAACTGCAATACCACATTAAGATCCCAGGGTACCGTAGGCAGCAAAGGGAGGCTTTTGTGCAGAACCCCTTTCAAGAAAGTCTGAACCTCAGGGAGGGTAGCCAGTTTCTGGAAGAAAATGGATAAGGCTGAAATCTGGACCTTTAGGGATCCCAAACGCAGGCCCATATCCACACCTGCTTGTAGGAAGATGAGAAACTGTCCAAGTTGAAACTCCACCGTAGGAAACTTCTTGGATTCACACCAAGACACATACTTTTTCCAAATGAGATGGTAATGTTTAGACGTTACTCCTTTCCTAGCCTGTATCCGGGTAGAAATAACCTTGTTCGGAATACCCTTCTGAGCCAAGATCTGGCATTCAACCTCCATGCTGTCAAAGATAGCAGTGATAAGTCTCGATAAGCGAATGGCCCCTGTTGCAGAAGGTCCTCTCAAAGAGGAAGAGGCCTCGGATGTTCCAGTAGTAACTCCAGAAGATTTGCGTACCAAGCACTTCTTGGCTAGTCTGGAGCAATGAGGATTGCCTGAACTCTTGTTCTCTTTAGGAGTTTTAGAATCCTTGGAATGAGTGGAAGTGGAGGGAACCCGTACACTGACTTGAACACCCACGGAGTTACCAGGGCATCCACCGCTGCTGCTTGTGGGTCTCGTGACATGGAACAGTACCTCCGAATCTTGTTGAGATGAGAGGCCATCATGTCTATTTGAGGTACACCCCAAAGACTTGTCACCTCCGTGAACACCTCCGGATAGAGGCCCCACTCTCCTGGATGAAGATTGTGCCTGCTGAGGAAGTCCGCTTCCCAGTTGTCCACTCCCAGAATGAAGATTGCCGACAGCGCCAGCACGTGCCTTTCTGTCCAGAGGAGGATTCTTGACACCCGACATTGCAGCTCTGCTCTTCGTTACGCCCTGTTGGTTTATGTAGGCCAGTCGTTACAATGTCAGACTGCACCTGAATGGCCTGTTCTTGCAGAAGGTGTGCCGCCTGTAGAAGACCGTTGTACACGGCTTAGTTCCAGGATGTTTATTGGAAGAATGGATTCCAGACTTGACCACCTTCCTTGGAAGGTTTCCCCTTGGGTGACCGCGCCCCAACCTCTGAAACTTGCATCCATGGTTAGAAGGATCCAGTTCTGAACCCCGAACCTGCGGCCCTCTAGAAGGCGAGGCAGATGTAGCCACCATAGGAGTGAGATCCTGGCTTTCGGCGGCAGACTTCTCTGGTGCATGTGTAGGCGAGAACCAGACCACCTGTCTAGGCGGTCCAGTTGGAAGTACCGTGCATAAAATCGTAGGAGGCAACCATCTTCCCCAGAAGGCGAATGCACTGATTGACAGTTACCCGGGCAGGCTTCAAGACATCCCGAACCATCGATTCTACCGGTGGAGAAAGTGTTGCTGGTGCAAATACCCTCTTCTGCACCTGCATGTTGAGGATCATCCTTAGGAAAGAATCTCCTCGTCGGCTCCATATGTGACTTTGGAAGATTCATGATCCATCTGTGAACCCTGAGTAGTCGAGTCGTGAGAGCAATGGTCTGCAACAACTTCTCCCTGGAGGACGCTTTTATCAGCAGATTGTTCAGGTATGGAATTATATTCACTCCCTGCGGAGAACCATCTCTGCCATAACCTTGGTGAACACCCTCGTGCTGTGGAGTGGCCAAATGGCAGTGCCTGGAACAGATAGTGACAGTCAACAGCGCAAATCTGAGATAAGCCTGGTGGGGCAGCCAAATCGGAATGTGGAGGTACATATCCTTGATATCCAGGGATACCAGAAAAACTCCCTCCTCCAGACCTGAGATCACCACACTCAGATTCCATTTTGAACTTGAATTCCTTCAGACTAGGGTTTAACGATTTCAGGTTCAAAAATCGGTCTGACCGAACCATCTGCTTTCGGTACCACAAATAGGTTTGAATAGTTACCCTCATTTTTCAGATGAGGTGGAACTGGAACAATGACATCTGACCGTTCCAATTTCTGAATGGCTTCCTGTAGGATAGCCCTTTCAGTCAGCAAAGCCTGATTTGAAGAATCTGTGAGGGGGGAGCTCTTGAAACTCCAGTCTGTACCCCTGGGACACAAGATCCTGTATCCAGTCCAGATCCACACCCAGATGTGACCGAAACATCTGAGTCTCGCTACCACCTGCACGTTCTCCAGGCCGTGAGGTCCACAGACATGCTGAGGATTTTGAGCAAACCTTGGCAGGCTTCTGTTCCTGGGAACCCGTGTGCAGGTTTTCAGGATTTTGCCCGGCCACCTCTGAAGAAAGTGGTAGGCGGCTTGGACTTCTAGCTTTTGCATCCCGAAAGGACTGCATTAAGGATGCAGAAAAGAATTTCTTCGGCGTCTGAGTGGCTGAGGGAAGAAAGGTCGACTTACCAGCAAGTTGCAGTTGAGATCCACGCATCCAATGCTTCCCCAAAGAGAGCCTGACCTGTGAAGGGTAGGTTCTCTACATTTCTCCTGGATTCCACGTCTGCCGACCATTGGCGCAGCCAGAATCCCCTGCGTGCTGAGACCGCCATGGAAGATGTCCTTGCATTCAGATGACCCAGGTCCTTCATGGCCTCCACCATGAAACCCGCAGAATCCTGTATGTTACGTAAAAACAATTCAATGTCACTTCTATCCATAGAATCTAAGTCCTCTAGTAATGTGCCCGACTACTTCACTATGGCTTTAGAAAGCCATGCACAGGCAATAGTGGGCCTTAACGCTACTCCTGAAGCAGTGTATATGGATTTTAGCGTAGTTTCAATCTTGCGGTCTGCCTTTTCTTTCAAAGTGGTAGATCCAGGAACAGTTAAAACCACCTTTTAAGACCGTCTAGATACAGAAGCGTCTACTATAGGTGGGTTTTCTCCTCAGGGAAAAGGAAAACCCACAAGAACCCTCTCTGGGATCTGGAATTTCTCTGGATTTTCCCAGGATTTTTCAAATAATGCGTTTAATTCTTTAGATGCAGGGAAGGTCGGAGGCTATTGTCTGTAAAGCAAGCCTCCTCTACCTGCTCAGGTGGTTTGTCAGTAATGTACAACACATACCTAATAGCCTCAATCATGAGTTGCAACCCTCTTGCCAGGGAAGCCTCACCCCACCTCATATCCGCATCACTGTCTGCCGTGTCAGAGTCTATGCCCGTGTCGACTTGCATAATCTGAGCAAGCGCATGTTTCTTTGGGTATACACACACCCGGGGATTTTGAGGTAGGGGGAACAGAACCAGACAAAACCTCCACAGATTGAGACTGAATCACAGATATTAAAACAATGTGCAATCATAGTAGAAATCTGGGATATCATTCCCTTAATGGAAGCTATCCACTGGATCTTGGATTCAGAAGGCTAAGACAAAATATTACATTCCTGTGTACATGGAATGGATTCCTCTGGAGAAGATACATATTCTGCCGCACAAGACACAGAGTCCCTGGACATGGTAATGTGAGAATTTGCACCCCCCAAGTACCTTCAGAGAGAGTAATGGAGCCAGCACCCACACAGCACCCCAGAAGGCAGATACAGAATCTGTGCCTGGCGCTGACTGTGTAACCTTAATAGATTACAAAGCTGTGACTAAACACTCTCTCCTTCCCCCCCTTCTACAACCCCCTGGTACCGCACAGGATAGCTGGAGTTGTGTGGAGAGGGTCAGCATCTCTCCGTGCTGATCTGCAGGGAGGGAAATGGCGCTGGTGAGCTGATGGGTCTGATATGAGAAGCTCCACCCCCAAACATGGCATGTCTTCCTGCATTTGTAGGATTATACTTGCCTGAGGTATATAGTGTCTAACAGCAGAACTAACGTCACTGATAGCAATTGTGACCAGTTTTCAAGGGTACATGCACTGACTCAGCGCACCCCTCACAGCGCCGCATCGTGTGTACCGCTGAGCCTTCCGGAGCGCAGGGTCAATACTGAGGAGCCACCCTGATGCCACCATTTACACCGGTTCCCTGCTTGTTGGGTTGCCAGTAATGGGGGGAGGCGGCATGCTGCGGGAGTGAGCAGTCTCCTCGGGGGCCAACGATGATCACCCTCAGTAGCTTAATGTCCTGTCAGTGGAGATAGGCCATTAACCTCGGGGGGAGGTGGGGGCTCCACCGGGCACATTTTCTAAAGAGTCTGGTAGGAGGGGCATAGAGGGAGGAGCCAGCCAACAAAGTAAAGTGTCCATGGCTCCTAGTGGACCCGTCTATACCCCACGGTACTGTGGACCCCAGCATCCACTAGGACGTAAGAAAGAAATTAAATGTGCAGGAGCTTCTCTGCACTGATACTCTGATAGAGATCTTTCAGACTGGGGATGATGGTGACCCCCTAGATATGAAGATTCACCATAATGGCATGATCTTAAAAACCCTGGGGGCCGAGGACTACCCGAACTTGAGGACTGGAAGCCAGTAATGGGAGTCCCGTAGAGCAAATCAGAAGTGCCTGAAGGAGGTTCACAAATGGAAACATGTAAATAGGAATCCTTGATGTCCATCTATACCAGGTATTCCATTAAAGCCTGACATTTACTGAATGGATGTATTCCATCTTTAATTTGTCGGTCAAACACAGGATAAAGGACTTGAGGTTGAGTATGGGACGCACAGACCCATCTGGCTTTGGAACCACAAAGGATGTTAGAGTAAAAAGATCGGCAAACCGGTAATGTAGGAATGGTGAGGGGCCTGTTAGGAAAACTATCCTGTAGCCCCAGGGTACCAGGTTTTGAACCCAAGTATGTGTGCAACCATATGTACTTGAAATGAAGCAGCCATGCTCCCACCATGGGAGCACCCAGGTGGGATGCAAGCCCATAATGCCAAGGGCATGTCAGCAGACCGAATAACAGGAGGCAGCTGCTCCCTGTCCCGAGACCACTGGTGACACAAGGAGCACCTCTGGCTCGACTTATAAGACCGGAGGGGACACCAAAGGAATGCCCTGAAAGGGATTTTAGAGGAGCAGGATCAGCTAAAGGTAGAAAGGTGGACTTGCCTCCCGTAGCTTGGGTTAACCCCTTGTCCAGTTTGAATACAGTCTATCAGTCTTCACTTTACCACTTTTTAAGGCTTAATACATCTGGGCCATAATTTGGCCACAGCAGTCTTTGTTTCACATCATTGTATGCAGTCGATAAAGATCAACTCCATATACAGTAATGAAGTTTCCTCACACCGTCATGCAGATTTTTCAGACAGTTGGAAAAACGGCACTTTGATAGTTTCAGTTCTAATTTGCATTTGACCTATTCAATGAAAGTGCAGTTTTTTTTGAGTGTCTGGAAAAGAAAAAAAAACAGCACTTGTCGGAAAACACCTGGATCTGCAAGTTACTCGTCGATACACGTGTTTTTCAAAAAGGTGGCTGTTTGACAGTTTGCCACTGATGCAGATATGACTTGTGATCAAGTCAAATCTGCATCTGTCGAAATGCTGTCCGTTTCTGGCCAGCATTGAATAGGGAGGTGTCGGATCCTCTGTCGGAGAGGATCCATCAATTAAATAAACCCCTAATAGCCATTAAGATTATAGCAACTAACCTTGTCTGAAAACTAGTGTAGGATTACTCCTTAGTTCAGAAAATCTACGAAACTCATTTGAATTCACTAACACTTATGTCACCTATATTTAATAAATACCTTGTTACTGCAGTTTTAGTTATTATCTAGTACAGAATAAAGAGCTGTCTGACATCTCTCCAAAACAGACTAGAGTGATTCAGCATCAGGAGATCACACAAGCAGTCACATGGTCAGATTACTCCCAGTTTAGCCAGCGGTGGATACAGAGCACTTAGATCAAGCAGGGGAAATAGGTGCAATGCCCCAGAGTAAGGCTGAATAGGGCAAAACCATATCATGTAACACATTTGGCTAACCTCTCCTTATTTCTGAATAAATTAATTAGAACCTTGTAAGGGTCGTAAGACATGACAGGATGTGAGCTAAAACTTCATTAAAAAAATAAATAAAAGCAGAGATTCCCTCTGCACAAGACAAGTACATTATGCAATTATGCAGGTCCCCGACCTGTTTAAGGGATACAAGTTATAGTTGCTATGGTGCCCACTAATTACTACAGAAACACGCCAAGTTATAAGCTATACAATATGGACCGGAACTGTTCATACAGTGACACATTCTCAAAATAAAGCAGCAGTGAAACATTAGCTGTAGCATTTGACTCAAGAACTAGATTCCTTAAACAAAGGGAGTAACAATCATCACCAGGCTTTTATGTCACCTGGTGGATAGTCAAAAACAGTTTATGCATTGGCACTTGTTCCTACAAGTTCCTAGGATTGTAATACAGGCATTTACACATTACTCACAGGCACTGCAAGTTACTTTACAATAACTATGGACAATTAAAGGATTAGAGTTTCCTAAGGTAATGTTATTTTAATGGCAAGGTGCTGCATTGCAATAATTACATTAGAAGGTCCAGTCCCCAATCCCAACTGCCTTACCTGACTGGGCAGCTGACGGAGTGCTGGATTGCCCAGAAAGCTCAGAGTCCTGAGTGCTCCACGGTCTGTCCCAGCCAGTGAGGCTAAGAGACTGCAAACCAAGGCACAAATCGTTTGTATCAGGAAGGCCACGGGGCGACTGATCATGTGATGTAGGGAAGAGCATCCTGCTTGCTGTTGCTCCCTCTGTATCTGGAAACTCTGCTCAAAATAAATGTAAAAAACAAATGCTTTTATGTACTGGATCTATTAGACATTAAACAACTTCCACCTGCAGCAGGTAGCACCCACTGCTATGTAACTAAAGCACTGCATTACCCACACCCCAATTCTGCCTTGCTTGCTACATAAATATTTCAGCAAGCAACACTTGTTTTTGCATCATATGGAGGCATCAGGGAGAAAATTAGATTCAGAAGGTCTGATATAGACTCTGCAGCTGTCAAGATAAAATGAGCAGAGACTCCTGCGCACATAGATGCAGACACTTTGCTTCCAGTGGCCCTGCCTTCATCCCTCTCCCAGCACCCCTCCCACGCATCATCCTGGATAGACTCCAAGCCTGAATCAGCAGCAGCAACATAGGGCTTCACCATTGTGCTAGCATAATCTGCTTGGAATATAGACAGAGAGCCTGGTCATTGAGCTACTGTAATGATCACTAATTCTGAGGTTCAGTCTGATGAATGGATTTTAGACCATATTAAAATGTTTTGTGCCCTAATCTTCATGACTACATACAACATTTTAGAAATTTGTACAAGTGTCTCTCTCTCTCTCATGTGCCAGATGAAGTTGGTTAGTCCCACGACAGGCTCTACAATACACCCTGGTCAAAGATCAGGTCATTTATATCAAGTATGTAACAACCCCTTTATTACAGAAGCATTTTTGGCACTAAATTTATGCCAAAACACAAGTATCTATAGTTGGAAGATTACAAGTGGTTTCTAGAAATATTTGAAACTGCAGTTTAATCTGCATGAAGTATGGCATTCCAAATACAGAATGTGAAAAAATTATTTTGATAATCCAAAAACTGCGCAAAGACACTAAGGCAGCTCTATAGAATAAATACATCAAGTGGGTGTCTCTACACATACACCCCAATAGTGACTAGAACAAACAGAGAAACGGTGTAAAAGAATCCCACTGAGCACCTTTCACCACAGTCACATGGTAAACAAAAGATATACAAACGCTCTTTATTCGTCAGTTTCTCCTCAGACAGTATCCAGTCAAATATTTGTCAAACAGCATGTGAGGAAAAACAGAGCAAATCATGTGCAGAAACATAACATTTTAATTCCACAGAATATACATTAAGCAGATAAAAAAATAAAAAAAAACTCCAATTGGTCTGGGTGCTGAAGTACAGAACAATTACCAGAGGCAATGTGAAGCGGCATAGGTCAGTTCAAACAGATTTTGAATATCACCAGTTTACTCCCGGGTAGGTAATCTGGGAAAGTCTCACTCCAGAAGAGGTCAGCTCCAACAGTCCACAGGCCCAGCAGGAGTCCAGAGATAGCCAACGCGTTTCAACCCTATTCCTTGGGACTTTATCAAGGCAATTAATTTGAAAGTTCTTCACTGGGTTTAAAAACCCCTCCTATCCAATAATAATCCTCCAAGCACAAGCGTGACTCATTGCAATGGTGACATCACCACAGTTGTCATAGCGACCTTCTCTCAACAATTCCTCCATGTGACATAACTCCCGCCGGATATAGCACTAAACTGGATCCCCTCCGGATCCTTAAGGTCTGCGGGAACTCAGCTACTCATAGAAATTAAACTATCCCCCTGTAGATATGGTGACGGCGCTGATGTGCGTCATGACAGTGGCGAGCGTCATCACGTCACTGCAAGAAACCCAGGATTCCGGTAGTGACGTGATATGACGAGAGTCACTGTACCGACGACCACGACACTACAGACCTCCACCGTACAATAGCTTAATTCCGGAAGGGATTTAACTTGTGCCCTCCCGGCGTTTGCCATGACGATCGAGAGGCTGCGAGTCTCCGTACTACAGCAGCCAGACCCTGGAAGTGACGTGACGCACATCAGTGCAGTCACCATAGCTACAGGTGGATAGTTTAATTTCCATCAGTAGCTGAGTTCCCACGGACCTTAAGGATCTGGAGGGGATCCAGTTTAGTGCTATATCCGGCGGAAGTTGTCAGATGGAGGCATTGAGATAAGGTTGCCATGACAACCGTGGTGATATCACCATTGTAATGAGTCACACTTGTGCTTGAAGGATTATTACTGGATAGAAAGGGTTTTTAAACCCAGTGAAGAACTTTCAAATTCATTGCCTTGATAAAGACCCAAGGAATAGGGTCGAAACACGTTAGCTATCTTTGGACTATCTCTGGACTCATGCTGGGCCTGTGGACTGTTGGAGCTGACCTCTTGCTGGAGTGAGACTTTCCCAGATTACCTACCCGGGAGTAAATTGGTGATATTCAAAATCTTTGTTTGAATTGACCTAGGCCGGTTCACATTGCCTCTGGTAATTGTTCTGTACTTCAGCATCCAGACCAATTGGAGTTTCTGCTTAACGTATATTATGTGGAATTAAAGTGTTATGTTTCTGCACATGATTTGCTCTGTTTTTTCCTCACATGCTATTTGACGGGATACTGCGAGGAGAAATTGACGAATAAGGAGCGTATTGTATACCTTTTGTTTACCATATGACTGGTGAAAGGCACTCAGTGGGATTCTTTTACACCATTTCTGTTTGTTCCATTCCAAATACAGGTTGAGTCTCCCTTATCCAAAATGCTTGGGACCAGAGGTATTTTGGATATCGGATTTTTCCGTATTTTGGAATAATTGCCTAACATAATGAAATATCATGGTGATGGGACCTAAATCTAAGCACAGAATGCATTTATGTGACATATACACCTTATACACACAGCCTGAAGGTCATTTTAGCCAATTTTTTATAATTTTGTGCATTAAACAAAGTGTGTGTACATTCACACAATTCATTTATGTTTCATATACACCTTATACACAGCCTGAAGGTCATTTAATACAATATTTTTATAACTTTGTGTATTAAACAAAGTTTGTGTACATTGAGCCATCAAAAAACAAAGGTTTCACTATCTCACTCACTCAAAAAAGTCCGTATTTCGGAATATTCCATATTTCGGAATATTTGGATATGGGATACTCAACCTGTACAGCCTTCTCATTCAGTGTTGCAATGTGAGCTCACATTGCATTTGCTGCTTTTAGTAAATTCACTTTGCAATATACTGTTAAGGGGTATGGCTAAGACGACTTGGAAAAGGTCAGTGACTATCTACCCCAAAAAGTAAATACGCACAAGGCAGACAGACATTGCAAAAAAACAACAACTGGATTTTGGTACTTACCGGTAAATCCTTTTCTCAGATTCCAAAGGGGACACTGGAAGGCTTAAGACCGTGGGGTATAGAAGGTGATCGATGGAGCTGGCACTTTAATAAAGTGACTGGCTCCTTCCCCTCTATGGCTCCCCTCCAGACCAGTTAGAAAAATTGAGCCAGAGGAGAGACGGAAGACCAGATGACAGGTGGTGAATTGAAGGTAACAGAACATGAAACCAGAAAGGCAACTATAAAACCAGGTAAATGGAGAATATACCAACATGTATATGTGCATAACAGTCACTACAAAATGATAAGTAGCATACAATACAGCAGGAAAGAAGCTCTGGGTGGCGTTCCAGTGTCCCCTGTGGAATCAAAGAAAGGGATTTAGTGGCAAGTACCAAAATCCAGTTCTCCTTCATCCACTAGGGGACACCGGAAGGCTCAAGACCGTGTGGACGTCCCAGAGCTCCCTTGTTGGGCGGGAGAGTGCTGAGAACCCTGCAAAATCGCACAACCAAATTCAGAGGTTGAAGTGGCAAATGGATCAAACAGTTAAAACTTAAGAAAAAGTATTCCGGCCTGACCAAGTAGCTGCCCTACATAAGTGGGTCAATGGGACTCCCCCTGGCAGCCGCCCATGAGGTACTGACCTAGTAGAGGGGGCAGAAAGATGGGTGAAGCTGTTGTGATTAAGCCACATAAGCTTAACCAAATAGTAAAAAAATCGAACCTAACATGATAGCGTCTGTTTGGAAGCAAGATGAGCAGAGTCAAAGAACAAGGTCTGCACTTCCAGTATCTGGGCCAGCTTCTTCTGGAAAAAGATGGAAAGCGCTGACACCTGTACTTTCAACGAGCCCAAACACAGGCCTGATGCAAATCCAGAATGAAGGAAAAACAAACAGTCTGGACATCTTCAATGATGTAGGGGACACATTACAAGTCTCGCACCAAGTAAAGTATGCTTTCCAGATCCGGTAATAATGTTAACTTCCTTCCTGGCCTGAATCACAACCGGAACAATCGTAGAAAAACCTTTATTCCTCAGAATTGCCATTTTAACAGCCAAGCCGTCAAACATAGCGCCTTAAGTCTGGTTAGACGAAAGGGCCTTGAAGTAGCAGATCCTCTCGTAGTGGAAGAGGTCATGAATTGGGGCGATTCACCAGTTGTTTGAAAACTTGGTGATTGAGTTCCCATTCTCCCGGGTGGAAATCCTTGCAACTGAGGTAATCTGCCTCCCAGTTGTAGACACCCAAAATGAACACAGCAGATATCACCTCTACAGAAGATTTAGCCCCACAGGAGAACACGCAAAACCTCTCACCACCGCTCTGCTGCGAGTGTCTCCCTGTCGATTTATGTAAGCCACGGCAGTGGAGTTGTCCGATTGGACACAGCTCGATTCTGCAATAAAGGAAAAGCTAACTGGAAAGCATTGTAGATTGCACTTAGTTCAAGAATGTGGATAGGCAATGCTGCCTCTTGCCGAGTCCATGGACCTTGGAACGAATGATCTAAGGTCACCGCTCCCCAACCTCTTAAACTGGCATCTGTAGAAAGAACCCAGTTTGAGATTGCGAACCATCTGCCCTTTGACAGGTTGGGCTATATGGTCCACCAAAGAAGGGAATACAGAGTTTTGGGAGCGAGCTGTACTCTGGTGAAGGAACAGATGTGATCCTAACCATTGGGACAGGTGGTCCAATTGGAACACCCTGGAGTGAAACCTTCCAAATGGTAGAGCCTCGAAGGCAGCCAACATCCGTCCCAGGAGACATGCATAAGTAAAGCAACTCTGCGATGTTGGAGGACCTGTCACACCATGGTTTGAATTGAGTGAATCTTGTCCTGAGGGAGGATAATCTGCTGCAGAACAGTGTGCAAAATCTCCAGAAATGTAATCCTGTGTGTGGTGAAGCAGATATTTTTGGAAGCTGAGGATTCACCAGTGTTGGATAGTTGATAAGTTGAAGCAATGTCCCTGATCAAGATATCTTTGGAATGAGCTTTGCTCAGTAAGTCGTCGAGGTAAGAAATTATATTTACTCCCTGGGTGTGCAGTAATTCCACAATAACTGCCATCACTTTTCTCTGAATACCCTTGGAGCCAAGGACAGGCCGAAGGGCAAGACTTGGAATTGGTAATGCGCATCCTGAATAGCAAACCGGAGATATTCCTGGTGGGGGGGTCCAGATGAAAATATGAAAATAGGCATCCTTGATGTCTATGGATACCATGAACTCTCCCGCCTCTAGTCCAGCAATAACCAAAGGGAGTCCATCTTGAATCTGAACGTTAACAAAAAGGAATTGAGAGACTTCAAGTTCAGGATTGGTCTGACAGCCGTCCGGCTTCGGAACCACGAATAGGCTGGAGTAAAACCCTTGTTTGAGTTAATGAGGTATGGACAAAATGATTACTGATGTCTGTTTTTGAATGGTCTCCTGCAAAACGTCATCTTTGTACAGAAACTGGCAAACCTGTTCTGAAGAAACGGGGAGGAGGTTGAAATTGGAAGTCTATTTTGTAGCCCTGGGTGACTACCTCCTGAACCCAGACATCCGAGCAAGTCTTCCTCCAGACATAACCAAAGTTCCGTATATGGGCTCCCACAATGGGATCCCCCCCGGAAGGAGGGAAACCCGTCCATGCACTCTGTTTTGTGGTAGGCTTGGTCTCCTGGTTGGTAGAGGCTGACGCAACGGCACAACCTCAACCTCTGGACCTTCCTTAAAATTTGTTTGGAACTCGAAAGGATGGGCCCAAGTAGGTCTTACGAGGAGCTGGAGTGGCTGACAGTAGGAACATAGCTTTTCCTCCAGTCGTCTTGGAAAGTAGTTTGTCCAAATCTGGACCAAACAAACTCACCAGTGAAAGGAATGGCCTCAACTGCCTTCTTAGACTCTGGGTCTGCTTGCCATTGTTGGATCCATAAAGCTCTGCCATTGTCTGATCCATCAGACTGTAAAACTGCAGGTAAAAACCTCTTTTGAAGTTAAGGTATTAGTAAAAAAAAAAAAAAAAAAAAAGGCTTTGGTGAGCCCATGACCTTGGTAAGTCTGTCAACTGACTTCGCTTAGGTTTGTGCCCACGCCGGTTCTGACATGGATGTTAGGACTGGGCTTTGTGAACTAGCAGCCTCTCTATCCTTACGAGAAAATGTCAGTTCTGCATATATATCGAACATAACCCCGGTTAACTGAGCTGGACTCTTGTTCCGAGGAAACCAGGTCTGCTATAGAAACCTGTTCACAAGTATCACAATATAGGGACATCAGACTATCCCTGCGTAAATTTAGCATTACATTTTTTACAAGTCTAAAGCTTCTGAGAAGCTTTGGATGATGCACCCTTTCCTGCCACTGTATACAGGATAATGCAGAAGAGACAAGAGTGTAAAGTAGTAAAGCAAGTCACCGGAAACTGCAGAGGAAGTAGCGTCACATCTGCCTCTATAGCACTGTTGCATAAACCACGCAGGCACGACTGCGCATCCCCCAGTGATTTAGGGAGATGTGCCTTAAAATGCCCCCACAATCTGTGCCTCCCGCACTCACTCCTCTCGAACCTCTGGTGTAGCTGCATCCGCTTCCCACTGCACGTGGAAAGGGCAGGGATAGATAATGCGGCCGCTGAAGACAGTCACACTGAACTGAAGCCGGCGCCGCCTCACACCGACGGAAAGATGCAGTTCTGCTGGGAGCTCCGCCCCTTCCACTGCCTGTGGCATTGGCACCCTTAAACAAAAGTGCTCAGAGACTTTTGTAGCGGCGGGCGGCACCCTGAATCAGATCACTCTTGTGGTACCAGGAGGGACCTCTACAATATGTTAACACATCAGTAGAATAAACAGTCCTGTGCTTGTGTCACCCAGCGCTCTGCTAGTCAGAGCGCTGGGATAATACGGAATTACTGCCATGCTGACCAGGTTTGACACTTAGCTAAACACAAAAGGCGGTGTCAGGTGACCTCCTTTGGGGAAAATACGCAGGGACTGGGATCCCTGTAGCCAGGGACCATGGCTCCAGTTTAGGGCAACTGTGACAGAGTCCCACCAGTTAGCTCCTGTGGTGCAGGCAGGCAGGCGCAGTAATCTGTTCTCTTTGGAAAAATTCCTTTTGCACTATTAAGCAGCTGAACTCTGGAGCAGCCCAGAGAGACAGCTGGCTCCCTTGGGCACATTTCTAAAACTGGTCTGGAGGGGGGGAGGGGGCATAGAGGGGGAGAAGCCAGTCACATTAAATTCTTAAAGTGCCGCCTCCATCTATCACCATCTATACCCCACAGTCTTATGCCTTCAAGTGCCCCCCTAGTGGATGAAGGAGAAAGGCCGACAATTTTAAGGTTTGTGTAGTTTACGCCGTAAAGTGACTGGGAACCCCAATTAATACACCACTTCGCTCGCCACGCTCTGCTACCACTGTGCTTGGCACATATTCCCAATCGCAGCCCACATGGGGAAAAAAAAAAAAAAAGTTAACCTTTTCACGTGTCGCCTAATGCCTGTCGACCACTGTTAAGCAGGTTACACATTTGATTTTTTGAACGATCACTTCATTTACTAGATCGTTCATTTCGTTAAACTTTCTCGATTAAATTTTAAGAGCGTTGAATAGCGCTGGGAATTAGCACCCAAGGCTATTCAATACAGCGCCCTATGACACCCAACAGGATTTCTCCTCGCATCCCCGGAAAAAGGTGGGAGGGGGTTGGCATAGTCTACCTAGACCTGCAGGATGAACAGTTTCCAAACCATTGCATGCACTGTATGTCCACCTGCAGTAGCAACACTCCAGTGTGTGCAGCTCACTATTCCTGTACCCCCATTTCTATAGTCAATGAAGTGCGTCTCAGTTCACTTTCCTCTAACTTTTGCTACACTCCATGGAAGGGGGGCACCCTGCATCTGAGCAATTCAGTTGCTGCTCCGGTCGAGCGCCCATTATTTCTGTTAGTCCCCGCCTGAGGGACGAGGGGGTGTAGTAGAAGTGTGAAAACTCCAGCTTTTCTACTTTCTAGCCCCTTCCAATAGTTGGAGGAGTTTAGTTTTTTTTGCACCGCTAAACCAGGCCTATTTAGGCCACAATCAGTGCGAAAACTAGCAAGCGCCCAGCACAGGAACAATTGCACATGGTCCCATCTAAAGGGACAGGCAATATGCAGTAAAAAAAAAAAAAAAAACACACAAACAAAAAATATATAATTTTAATCACATTTGGAATTTAGGCCCAAATGTATTAAGCCTTAAAAAGTGATTAAGGTGGAGAGAGAGAGTCATCGAGCTCCCTGACAGGTCACAGTAGGGGTAAAATAAAAAAAAAATAAGAATTTACTTACCGATAATTCTATTTCTCGGAGTCCGTAGTGGATGCTGGGGTTCCTGAAAGGACCATGGGGAATAGCGGCTCCGCAGGAGACAGGGCACAAAAAGTAAAGCTTTTCCAGATCAGGTGGTGTGCACTGGCTCCTCCCCCTATGACCCTCCTCCAGACTCCAGTTAGGTACTGTGCCCGGACGAGCGTACACAATAAGGGAGGATTTTGAATCCCGGGTAAGACTCATACCAGCCACACCAATCACACCGTACAACTTGTGATCTAAACCCAGTTAACAGTATGATAACAGAGGAGCCTCTGAAAGATGGCTCCCTAAACAATAACTCGAATTAGTTAACAATAACTATGTACAAGTATTGCAGATAATCCGCACTTGGGATGGGCGCCCAGCATCCACTACGGACTACGAGAAATAGAATTATCGGTAAGTAAATTCTTATTTTCTCTATCGTCCTAGTGGATGCTGGGGTTCCTGAAAGGACCATGGGGATTATACCAAAGCTCCCAAACGGGCGGGAGAGTGCGGATGACTCTGCAGCACCGAATGAGAGAACTCCAGGTCCTCTTTTGCCAGGGTATCAAATTTGTAGAATTTTACAAACGTGTTCTCCCCTGACCACGTAGCTGCTCGGCAGAGTTGTAATGCCGAGACCCCTCGGGCAGCCGCCCAAGATGAGCCCACCTTCCTTGTGGAATGGGCCTTAACAGATTTAGGCTGTGGCAGGCCTGCCACAGAATGTGCAAGTTGAATTGTGTTACAACTCCAACGAGCAATCGACTGCTTAGAAGCAGGCGCACCCAACTTGTTGGGTGCATACAGTATAAACAGCGAGTCAGATTTTCTGACTCCAGCCGTCCTTGAAATGTATATTTTTAAAGCTCTGACAACGTCCAACAACTTGGAGTCCTCCAAGTCGCTTGTAGCCGCAGGCACTACAATAGGCTGGTTCAGGTGAAACGCTGATACCACCTTAGGGAGAAAATGCGGACGCGTCCGCAGCTCTGCCCTATCCGAATGGAAAATTAAATAAGGGCTTTTATAAGATAAAGCCGCCATTTCAGATACTCTCCTGGCGGAAGCCAGGGCCAGTAACATAGTCACTTTCCATGTGAGATATTTCAAATCCACATTTTTTAGTTGTTCAAACCAATGGGATTTGAGGAAATCTAAAACTACATTTAGATCCCACGGTGCCACCGGAGGCACCACAGGAGGCTGTATATGCAGTACTCCTTTGACAAAAGTCTGGACCTCAGGGACTGAGGCCAATTCTTTTTGGAAGAATATTGACAGGGCCGAAATTTGAACCTTAATAGATCCCAATTTGAGACCCATAGACAATCCTGATTGCAGGAAATGTAGGAAACGACCCAGTTGAAATTCCTCCGTCGGAGCACTCCGATCCTCGCACCACGCAACATATTTCCGCCAAATGCGGTGATAATGCTTCGCGGTGACTTCCTTTCTTGCCTTAATCAAGGTAGGAATGACTTCTTCTGGAATGCCTTTTCCTTTTAGGATCTGGCGTTCAACCGCCATGCCGTCAAACGCAGCCGCGGTAAGTCTTGAAAGAGGCAGGGACCCTGTTGAAGCAGGTCCCTTCTCAGAGGTAGAGGCCACGGATCGTCCGTGACCATCTCTTGAAGTTCCGGGTACCAAGACCTTCTTGGCCAATCCGGAGCCACTAGTATCGTTCTTACTCCGCTTTGCCGTATGATTCTCAATACCTTTGGTATGAGAGGCAGAGGAGGAAACACATACACCGACTGGTACACCCAAGGTGTTACCAGCGCGTCCACAGCTATTGCCTGCGGATCTCTTGACCTGGCGCAATGTCTGCTGAGGAAGTCTGCTTCCCAGTTGTCCACGCCCGGGATGAACACTGCTGACAGTGCTATCACGTGATTCTCCGCCCAGCGAAGGATCCTGGCAGCTTCTGCCATTGCACTCCTGCTTCTTGTGCCGCCCTGTCTGTTTACATGGGCGACTGCCGTGATGTTGTCCGACTGGATCAACACCGGTCTTCCTTGAAGCAGAGGTTCCGCCTGGCTTAGAGCATTGTAGATTGCTCTTAGTTCCAGAATGTTTATGTGAAGAGACTTTTCCAGGCTCGACCACACTCCCTGGAAGTTTCTTCCTTGTGTGACTGCTCCCCAGCCTCTCAGGCTGGCGTCCGTGGTCACCAGGATCCAATCCTGTATGCCGAATCTGCGGCCCTCCAATAGATGAGCCCTCTGCAACCACCACAGAAGAGATACCCTTGTCCTTGGAGACAGGGTTATCCGCAGGTGCATCTGAAGATGCGACCCTGACCATTTGTCCAACAGATCCCTTTGGAAAATTCTTGCATGGAATCTGCCGAATGGAATTGCTTCGTAAGAAGCCACCATATTTCCCAGGACTCTTGTGCATTGATGTACAGACACCTTTCCTGGTTTTAGGAGGTTCCTGACCAGGTCGGATAACTCCTTGGCTTTTTCCTCGGGAAGAAAAACCTTTTTCTGAACCGTGTCCAGAATCATCCCTAGGAACAGCAGACGAGTTGTCGGCATTAATTGGGATTTTGGAATATTCAGAATCCATCCGTGCTGCTTTAGCACCTCTTGAGATAGTGCTAATCCCATCTCTAGCTGTTCTCTGGACCTTGCCCTTATTAGGAGATCGTCCAAGTATGGGATAATTAATACGCCTTTTCTTCGAAGAAGAATCATCATCTCGGCCATTACCTTTGTAAAGACCCGAGGTGCCGTGGACAAACCAAACGGCAGCGTCTGAAACTGATAGTGACAGTTTTGTACAAGGAACCTGAGGTACCCCTGGTGTGAGGGGTAAATTGGAACGTGGAGATACGCATCCTTGATGTCCAAGGATACCATAAAGTCCCCTTCTTCCAGGTTCGCTATCACTGCTCTGAGTGACTCCATCTTGAACTTCTTTATGTACAGGTTCAAGGACTTCAGATTTAGAATAGGCCTTACCGAGCCATCCGGCTTCGGTACCACAAATAGAGTGGAATAATACCCCTTCCCTTGTTGTAGAAGAGGTACCTTGACTATCACCTGCTGAGAGTACAGCTTGTGAATGGCTTCCAAAACCGTCTCCCTTTCGGAGGGGGGACGTTGGTAAAGCAGATTTCAGGAAACGGCGAGGTGGATCTGTCTCTAATTCCAACCTGTACCCCTGAGATATTATCTGCAGGATCCAGGGATCTACCTGCGAGTGAGCCCACTGCGCGCTGTAATTTTTGAGACGACCGCCCACCGTCCCCGAGTCCGCTTGAGAAGCCCCAGCGTCATGCTGAGGCTTTTGTAGAAGCCGGGGAGGGTTTCTGTTCCTGGGAAGGAGCTGCCTGTTGCTGTCTCTTCCCTCGACCTCTGCCTCGTGGCAGATATGAATAGCCCTTTGCTCTCTTATTTTTAAAGGAACGAAAGGGCTGCGGTTGAAAAGTCGGTGCCTTTTTCTGTTGGGGAGTGACTTGAGGTAGAAAGGTGGATTTCCCGGCTGTAGCCGTGGCCACCAAATCTGATAGACCGACTCCAAATAACTCCTCCCCTTTATACGGCAAAACTTCCATATGCCGTTTTGAATCCGCATCGCCTGTCCACTGTCGCGTCCATAAAGCTCTTCTGGCCGAAATGGACATAGCACTTACCCGTGATGCCAGTGTGCAGATATCCCTCTGTGCATCACGCATATAAAGAAATGCATCCTTTATTTGTTCTAACGACAGTAAAATATTGTCCCTGTCCAGGGTATCAATATTTTCAATCAGGGACTCTGACCAAACTACCCCAGCACTGCACATCCAGGCAGTCGCTATAGCTGGTCGTAGTATAACACCTGCATGTGTGTATATACTTTTTTGGATATTTTCCATCCTCCTATCTGATGGATCTTTAAGTGCGGCCGTCTCAGGAGAGGGTAACGCCACTTGTTTAGATAAGCGTGTTAGCGCCTTGTCCACCCTAGGAGGTGTTTCCCAGCGCTCCCTAACCTCTGGCAGGAAAGGGTATAATGCCAATAATTTCTTTGAAATTATCAGCTTTTTATCAGGGGCAACCCACGCTTCATCACACACGTCATTTAATTCTTCTGATTCAGGAAAAACTATAGGTAGTTTTTTCACACCCCACATAATACCCTGTTTAGTGGTACCTGTAGTATCAGCTAAATGTAACGCCTCCTTCATTGCCAAAATCATATAACGTGTGGCCCTACTGGAAAATACGGTTGATTTGTCACCGTCACCACTGGAATCAGTGCCTGTGTCTGGGTCTGTGTCGACCGACTGAGGCAAAGGGTGTTTCACAGCCCCTGACGGTGTTTGAGGCGCCTGGGCAGGCACTAATTGATTGTCCGGCCGCCTCATGTCGTCAAACGACTGCTTAAGCGAGTTGACGCCATCCCGTAATTCCACAAATAAAGGCATCCATTCTGGTGTCGACCCCCTAGGAGGTGACATCCCCATATTTGGCAATTGCTCCGCCTCCACACCAATATCGTCCTCATACATGTCGACACACACGTACCGACACACAGCAGACACACAGGGAATGCTCTACACCAGGGCTGGCCAAACCGGTCCTCGAGATCTACCAACAGTTCATGTTTTCCAGGCCTCCTGGAGATCTGTAGAATTGTCAGTTAGGAATGAATGCAGCACATCTTAATTAGTAATGACTACACCTGTGCTCTTGCAAGGTGGGCTGGAAAATGTGAACCGTTGGTAGATCTCGAGGACTGGTTTGGCCAGCCCTGCTCTACACGAAGACAGGACCCACTAGCCCTTTGGGGAGACAGAGGGAGAGTCTGCCAGCACACACCAAAAAAGCGCTATATATGACAGGGATAGCCTTATAATAAGTGCTCCCTTATAGCTGCTTTATATAAATCAAAATATTGCCATTAAATTTGCCCCCCCTCTCTGTTTTACCCTGTTTCTGTAGTGCAGTGCAGGGGAGAGACCTGGGAGCCGTCCTGACCAGCGGAGCTGTGAGAGGAAATGGCGCCGTGTGCTGAGGAGAAAGGCCCCGCCCCTTTTCCGGCGGGCTCGTCTCCCGCTATTTTGTGAATCCAGGCAGGGGTTAAATATCTCCATATAGCCTCTGGGGGCTATATGTGAGGTATTTTTAGCCTTTTAATAGGTTTTCATTTGCCTCCCAGGGCGCCCCCCCCCAGCGCCCTGCACCCTCAGTGACTGCGTGTGAAGTGTGCGGAGAGGAAAATGGCGCACAGCTGCAGTGCTGTGCGCTACCTTTAGAAGACTGCAGGAGTCTTCAGCCGCCGATTCTGGACCTCTTCTTACTTCAGCATCTGCAAGGGGGCCGGCGGCGCGGCTCCGGTGACCATCCAGGCTGTACCTGTGATCGTCCCTCTGGAGCTGATGTCCAGTAGCCAAGAAGCCAATCCATCCTGCACGCAGGTGAGTTCACTTCTTCTCCCCTCTGTCCCTCGTTGCAGTGATCCTGTTGCCAGCAGGAATCACTGTAAAATAAAAAACCTAAGCTAAACTTTCTCTAAGCAGCTCTTTATGAGAGCCACCTAGAATTGCACCCTTCTCGGCCGGGCACAAAAATCTAACTGGAGTCTGGAGGAGGGTCATAGGGGGAGGAGCCAGTGCACACCACCTGATCTGGAAAAGCTTTACTTTTTGTGCCCTGTCTCCTGCGGAGCCGCTATTCCCCATGGTCCTTTCAGGAACCCCAGCATCCACTAGGACGATAGAGAAATAAGAATTTACTCACCGGTAATTCTATTTCTCGTAGTACGTAGTGGATGCTGGGAACTCCGTAAGGACCATGGGGAATAGCGGGCTCCGCACAAGACTGGGCACTCTAAAAGAAAGATTAGGTACTATCTGGTGTGCACTGGCTCCTCCCTCTATGCCCCTCCTCCAGACCTCAGTTAGGTAAACTGTGCCCGGAAGAGCCGACACAATAAGGAAAGGATTTGGAATCCCGGGTAAGACTCATACCAGCCACACCGTACAACTCGTGATACTATACCCAGTTAACAGTATGAGTAATGAGTTATGAATATGGCTCATAACAATAACCCTTTAGTTAGGCAATAACTATATACAAGTTTTGCAGACAATTCGCACTTGGGATGGGCGCCCAGCATCCACTACGGACTACGAGAAATAGAATTATCGGTAAGTAAATTCTTATTTTCTCCGACGTCCTAGTGGATGCTGGGAACTCCGTAAGGACCACGGGGATTATACCAAAGCTCCCAAACGGGCGGGAGAGTGCGGATGACTCTGCAGCACCGAATGAGCAAACTCAAGGTCCTCCTCAGCCAGGGTATCAAACTTGTAGAATTTTGCAAATGTGTTTGAACCAGACCAAGTAGCAGCTCGGCAAAGCTGTAAAGCAGAGACCCCTCGGGCAGCCGCCCAAGAAGAGCCCACCTCCCTCGTGGAATGGGCTTTAACCGATTTAGGATGCGGCAGTCCAGCCGCAGAAAGCGCAAGTTGAATCGTGCTATAGATCCAGCGAGCAATAGTCTGCTTTGAAGCAGGAGCACCCAGCTTGTTGGGTGCATACAGGATAAATAGCGAGTCAGTTTTCCTGACTCTAGCCATCCTGGAAACAGATTTTCAGGGCCCTGACTACGTCCAGCAACTTGGAATCCTTCAAGTCCGAGTAGCCGCAGGCACCACAATAGGTTGGTTCAAATGAAACGCTGATACCACCTTAGGAAGAAATAGGGAACGAGTCCTCAATTCCACCCTATCCATATGAAAAATCAGATAAGGGCTTTTACATGACGCCGCCAATTCTGATACACGCCTGGCCGAAGCCAAGGCCAACAGCATGACCACTTTCCGCGTGAAATATTTTTGCTCCACGGTTTTAAGTGGCTCAACCAATGCGACTTTAGGAAATCCAACACCATGTTGAGATCCCAAGGTGCCACAGGAGGCACAAAAGGGGGCTGAATATGCAGCACTCCTTTAACAAAAGTCTGAACTTCAGGCAGTGAAGCCAGTCGTTTTGGAAGAAAATCGACAGAGCCAAAATCTGGACCTTAATGGAACCCAATTTTAGGCCCATAGTCACCCCTGACTGTAGGAAGTGCAGAAATCGACCCAGCTGAAATTCCTCCGTTGGGGCCTTCCAGGCCTCACACCAAGCAACATATTTCCGCCATATGTGGTGATAATGTTTTGTGGTCACATCCTTCCTAGCTTTAATCAGCGTAGGAATGACTTCCTCCGGAATGCCCTTTTCCTTTAGGATCCGGTGTTCAACCGCCATGCCGTTAAACGCAGCCGCGGTAAGTCTTGGAACAGAAAGGGCCCCTGCAGTAGCAGGTGCTGTCTGAGCGGCAGAGGCCAAGGGTCCTCTGAGATCATTTCTTGAAGTTCTGGGTACCAAGCTCTTCTTGGCCAATCCGGAACAATGAGTATAGTTCTTACTCCTCTCATTATTCTCAGTACCTTGGGTATGAGAGGAAGAGGGAACACATAAACCAACTGGTACACCCACGGTGTCACTAGAGCGTCCACAGCTATCGCCTGAGGGTCCCTTGACCTGGCGCAATCTCTTTTTAGCTTTATGTTGAGGCGGGACGCCATCATGTCCACCTGTGGCCGTTCCCAACGGTTCACAATCAGCTGGAAGACTTCTGGATGAAGTCCCCACTCTCCCGGGTGGAGGTCGTGCCTGCTGAGGAAATCTGCTTCCCAGTTGTCCACTCCTGGAATGAACACTGCTGACAGTGTTATCACGTGATTCTCCGCCATCGAAGAATCCTTGTGGCTTCTGCCATTGCCACCCTGCTTCTTGTGCCGCCCTGGCGGTTTACATGGGCGACCGCTGTGATGTTGTCTGACTGAATCAGAACCGGTTGGTTTTGAAGCAGGGGTTCTGCTTGACTCAGGGCGTTGTAAATGTCCCTTAGTTCCAGAAAATTTAAGTGTAGGGAAGTTTCCTGAGTTTTCTTCCCTGTGTGACTGCCCCCCAACCTCGGAGGCTTGCATCCGTGGTCACCAGGACCCAGTCCTGTATGCCAAATCTGCGGCCTTCGAGCAGATAAGCACTCTGCAGCCACCACAGCAGAGACACCCTGGCCCTCGGGAACAGGGTGATTAACCGATGCATCTGGAGATGCGATCCGGACCACTTGTCCAACAGATCCCACTGGAAGATCCTTGCATGGAATCTGCCGAAGGGACTTGCTTCGTAAGAAGCTACCATCTTTCCCAGGACTCGCGTGCAGTGATGCACCAACACCTGCTTTGGTTTCAGGAGGACCCTGACCAGAGATAATTCCTGGGCCTTCTCCTCCGGGAGAAATATCTTCTTCTGTTCTGTGTCCAGAATCATGCCCAAGAACAGCAAACGCGTCGCAGGAATCAGCTGCGACTTTGGGATATTCAGAATCCAGACGTGCTGATGCAGCACTTCCTGAGATAGTGCCACGCCGACTAGCAACTGCTCTTTGGACCTCGCCTTTATAAGGAGATCGTCCAAGTACGGAATAATCATGACTCCCTTCTTTCGGAGGAGCATCATCATTTCGGCCATTACCTTGGTAAATACCCACGGTGCCGTGGACAGACCAGACGGCAACATCTGGAATTGGTAATGACAGTCCTGTACCACACCCTTGAGGTACTTTGAACTTGAACTTTTTTATATAAATGTTCAAGGATTTTAAATTTAGAATGGGTCTCACCGAACCGTCTGGTTTCGGTACCACAACATTGTGGAACAGTAACCCCGTCCCTGTTGGAGGGGTACCTTGATTATCACCTGCTGAAGATACAGCTTGTGAATTGCCGCCAGTACTACCTCCCTTTCTCTGAGGGCAGCAGGCAAGGCTGATTTGAGGTAACGGCGAGGGGGAGTCACCTCGAACTCCAGCTTGTATCCCTGTGATACTACTTGCAGAACCCAGGGATCCATCTGTGAGCGAGCCCACTGGTCGCTGAAGTTCCGGAGACGCACCCCCACCGCACCTGGCTCAGCCTGTGGAGCCCCAGCGTCATGCGGTGGACTTAGAGGAAGCGGGGGAAGATTTTTGATCCTGGGAACTGGCTGTCTGGTGCAGCCTTTTTCCTTCTTCCCTTGCCTCTGGCAGAAAGGAAGCGCCTTTGACCCGCTTGCTTTTCTGAGGCCGAAAGGACTGTACCTGATAATACGGTGCTTTCTTAAGCTGTGAGGGAACCCGAGGTAAAAATTTTGACTTCCCAGCTGTTGCTGTGGATACGAGGTCCGAGAGACCATCCCCCCAAACAATGCCTCACCCTTATAAGGCAGAATCTCCATGTGCCTTTTAGAATCAGCATCACCTGTCCACTGCCGGGTCCATAATACCCTCCTGGCAGAAATGGACATTGCATTAATTCTGGATGCCAGCCGGCAAATATCCCTCTGTGCATCCCTCATATATAAGACGTCTTTAATATGCTCTATGGTTAGCAAAATAGTATCCCCGTCGATGGTAACACTATTATCTGACAGGGTATCAGACCACGCTGCAGCAGCACTACACCTCCATGCTGAGGCAATTGCAGGTCTCAGTATAGTACCCGAGTGTGTATATACAGACTTCAGGATTTCCTCCTGCTTTCTATCAGCAGGCTCCTTCAAGGTGGCTGTATCCTGAGACGGCAGTGCCACCTTTTTTGACAAACGTGTGAGCGCCTTATCCACCATAGGGGATATCTCCCAACATGACCTATCCTCTGGCGGGAAAGGGTACGCCATCAGTAACTTTTTAGAAATTACCAGTTTCTTATCGGGGGAAACCCACGCTTCTTCACACACTTTTCATCTCATCTGATGGGGGAACAAAACACTGGCTGCTTTTTCTCCCCAAACATAAAACCCCTTTTTAGTGGTACTTGGGTTAATGTCAGAAATGTGTAACGCATTTTTCATTGCCGAACTCATGCAACGGATGCCCCTAGTGGTTTGTGTATATATGTCTCAACCTCGTCGACACTGGAGTCAGACTCAGTGTCGACATCTGTGTCTGCCATCTGAGGTAGCGGCCGTTTGAGCCCCTGATGGCCTTTGAGACGCCTGGGCAGGCGCGGGCTGAGAAGCAGGCTGTCCCATGGCTGTTACGTCATCCAGCCTTTTATGTAAGGAGTTGACACTGTCGGTTAATACCTTCCACATATCCACCCACTCTGGTGTCGGCCCCGCAGGGGGTGACATCACATTTATCGGCACCTGCTCCGCCTCCACATAAGCCTCATCAAACAAGTCGACACAGCCGTACCGACACCGCGAATGCTCTGACAGAGGACAGGACCCCACAAAGTCCTTTGGGGGGGGGGGGGGGGAAGAGAGAGAGAGAGAGAGAGAGCGAGAGAGAGAGAGCGAGAGAGAGAGAGCGAGAGAGAGAGAGCGAGAGAGAGAGAGAGAGAGAGAGAGCGAGAGAGAGAGAGCGAGAGAGAGCGAGAGAGAGCGAGAGAGAGCGAGAGAGAGCGAGGGAGAGCGAGGGAGAGAGAGAGAGAGAGAGGGAGAGAGAGAGAATGCCAGCACACACCACAGCGCTATTTAATCAGGGATTTACACTAATAGAAAGTGAATTATCCCTATAGCTGCTTTTTATATACAGTTTTGCGCCTAAATTTAGTGCCCCCCCTCTCTTTTTAACCCTTTGAGCCAGGAAACTGCAGGGGAGAGCCTGGGGAGCTGTCTTCCAGCTGCACTGTGAAGAGAAAATGGCGCCAGTGTGCTGAGGGAGATAACTCTGCCCCTTTTTCGGCTGACTTCTCCCGCTCTTATTGTATTATGGCAGGGGATTTTTACACATATATAGCTTATTAGGCTATATTATGTGTTGTTTACCAAAGTTAAAGGTATTCTAATTGCAGCCCAGGGCGCCCCCCCCCCAGCGCCCTGCACCCATCAGTGACCGGAGTATGTAGTGTGCATAGGGAGCAATGGCGCACAGCTGCAGTGCTGTGCGCTACCTTAATGAAGACCGAAGTCTTCAGCCGCCGATTTCCAGGACGTTCTTCTTGCTTCTGGCTCTGTAAGGGGGACGGCGGCGCGGCTCCGGGACCAGACGACCGAGGCTGGGCCTGTGTTCGATCCCTCTGGAGCTAATGGTGTCCAGTAGCCTAAGAAGCCCAAGCTAGCTGCAAGCAGGTAGGTTCGCTTCTTCTCCCCTTAGTCCCTCGTAGCAGTGAGTCTGTTGCCAGCAGATCTCACTGAAAATAAAAATAAGAATTTACTTACCGATAATTCTATTTCTCGGAGTCCGTAGTGGATGCTGGGGTTCCTGAAAGGACCATGGGGAATAGCGGCTCCGCAGGAGACAGGGCACAAAAAGTAAAGCTTTAGGATCAGGTGGTGTGCACTGGCTCCTCCCCCCATGACCCTCCTCCAAGCCTCAGTTAGGATACTGTGCCCGGACGAGCGTACACAATAAGGAAGGATTTTGAATCCCGGGTAAGACTCATACCAGCCACACCAATCACACTGTACAACCTGTGATCTGAACCCAGTTAACAGTATGATAACAGCGGAGCCTCTGAAAAGATGGCTCACAACAATAATAACCCGATTTTTGTAACTATGTACAAGTATTGCAGATAATCCGCACTTGGGATGGGCGCCCAGCATCCACTACGGACTCCGAGAAATAGAATTATCGGTAAGTAAATTCTTATTTTCTCTATCGTCCTAGTGGATGCTGGGGTTCCTGAAAGGACCATGGGGATAATACCAAAGCTCCCAAACGGGCGGGAGAGTGCGGATGACTCTGCAGCCCCGAATGAGAGAACTCCAGGTCCTCCTTAGCCAGGGTATCAAATTTGTAGGATTTTACCAACGTGTTTGCCCCTGACTAAATAGCCGCTCGGCAAAGTTGTAAAGCCGAGACCCCTCGGGCAGCCGCCCAAGATAAGCCCACCTTCCTTGTGGAATGGGCATTTACATATTTTGGCTGTGGCAGGCCTGCCACAGAATGTGCAAGCTGAATTGTATTACACATCCAACTAGCAATAGTCTGCTTAGAAGCAAGAGCACCCAGTTTGTTGGGTGCATACAGGATAACAGCAAGTCAGTTTTCCTGACTCCAGCCGTCCTGGAACCTATATTTACAGGGCCCTGACAACATCTAGCAACCTGGAGTCCTCCAAGTCCCTAGTAGGCGCAAGGCACCAAAATAAGCTGGTTCAGGTGAAACACTGACACCACCTTAGGGAGAGAACTGGGGACGAGTCCGCAGCTCTGCCCTGTCCAAATGGACAACCAGATATGGGCTTTTTTGAGAAAAAAAAACCACCAATTTGACACTCGCCTGGTCCAGGCCAGGGCCAAGAGCATGGTCACTTTTCATGTGAGATGCTTCAAATCCACAGATTTGACTGGTTTTAAACCAATGTGATTTGAGGAATCCCAGAACTACGTTGAGATCCCACAGTGCCACTGGAGGCACAAAAGGGGGTTGTATATGCAATACTCCCTTGACAAACTTCTGGACTTCAGGAACTGAAGCCACTTCTTTCTGGAAGAAAATCGACAGGGCCGAAATTTGAACCTTAATGGACCCCAATTTGAGGCCCATAGACACTCCTGTTTGCAGGAATCGACCGAGTTGAAATTTCTTCGTGGGGCCTTTCTGGCCTCACACCACGCAACATATTTTTGCCACATGTGGTGATAATGTTGTGCGGTCACCTCCTTTCTGGCTTTGACCAGGGTAGGAATGACCTCTTCCGGAATGCCTTTTTCCCTTAGGATCCGGCGTTCAACCGCCATGCCGTCAAACGCAGCCGCGGTAAGTCTTGGAACAGACATGGTACTTGCTGAAACAAGTCCCTTCTTAGCGGCAGAGGCCATAAGTCCTCTGTGAGCATCTCTTGAAGTTCCGGGTACCAAGTCCTTCTTGGCCAATCCGGAGCCATGAGTATAGTTCTTACTCCTCTACGTCTTATAAGTCTCAGTACCTTAGGTATGAGAAGCAGAGGATGGAACACATACACCGACTGGTACATCCATGGTGTTACCAGAACGTCCACAGCTATTGCCTGAGGGTCTCTTAACCTGGCGCAATACCTGTCCCGTTTTTTGTTCAGACGGGACGCCATCATGTCCACCTTTGGTATTTCCCAACGGTTTACAATCATGTGGAAAACTTCCCGATGAAGTTTCCATTCTGCCGGGTGGAGGTCGTGCCTGCTGAGGAAGTCTGCTTCCCAGTTTCCATTCCCGGAATGAAACACTGCTGACAGTGCTATCACATGATTTTCCGCCCAGCGAAAAGTCCTTGCAGTTTTAGCCATTGCCCTCCTGCTTCTTGTGCCGCCCTGTCTATTTGCGTGGGCGACTGCCGTGATGTTTTTCCCACTGGATCAATACCGGCTGACCTTGAAGCAGAGGTCTTGCTAAGCTTAGAGTATTATAAATTTACCCTTAGCTCCAGTATATTTATGTGGAGAAAAGTCTCCAGACTTGATCACACTCCCTGGAAATGTTTTCCTTGTGTGACTGCTCCCCAGCCTCTCGGGCTGGCTTCCGTGGTCACCAGCATCCAATCCTGAATGCCGAATCTGCGGCCCTCTAGAAGATGAGCACTCTGTAACCACCACAGGAGAGACACCCTTGTCCTTGGATATAGAGTTATCCGCTGATGCATCTGAAGATGCGATCCGGACCATTTGTCCAGCAGATCCCACTGAAAAATTCTTGCGTGAAATCTGCCGAATGGAATTGCTTCGTAGGAAGTCACCATCTTTACCAGGACCCTTGTGCAATGATGCACTGATTTTAGGAGGTTCCTGACTAGCTCGGATAACTCCCTGGCTTTCTCTTCCGGGAGAAACACCATTTTCTGGACTGTGTCCAGAATCATCCCTAGGCACAGCAGACTTGTCGTCGGGATCAGCTGCGATTTTGGAATATTTAGAATCCACCCGTGCTGTTGTAGCAGTATCCGAGATAGTGCTACTCCGACCTCCAACTGTTCCCTGGACTTTGCCCTTATCAGGAGATCGTCCAAGTAAGGGATAATTAAGACGCCTTTTCTTCGAAGAAGAATCATCATTTCAGCCATTACCTTGGTAAAGACCCGGGGTGCCGTGGACAATCCAAACGGCAGCGTCTGAAACCGATAGTGACAGTTCTGTACCACGAACCTGAGGTACCCTTAGTGAGAAGGGCAAATTTTGGACATGGAGGTAAGCATCCCTGATGTCTCGGGACACTATATAGTCCCCTTCTTCCTGGTTCGTTATCACTGCTCTGAGTGACTCCATCTTGATTTGAACCTTTGTAAGTGTTCAAATTTTTTTTTTTTTTTTTTTTTTTTTAGATTTAGAATAGGTCTCACCTAGCCTTCTGGCTACAGTACCACAATATAATGTGGAATAATACCCCTTTTCTTGTTGTAGGAGGGGTAATTTGATTATCACCTGCTGGGAATACAGCTTGTGAATTGTTTCCCATACTGCCTCCTTGTCGGAGGGAGACCTTGGTAAACCAGACTTCAGGAGCCTGCGAAGGGGAAACGTCTCGACATTCCAATCTGTACCCCTGGGATGCTACATGTAGGATCCAGGGGTCCTGTACGGTCCCAGCGTCATGCTGAGAGCTTGGCAGAAGCGGTGGAATGGGCTGCCTGCTGCAGTCTTCTTCCCTTTCCTCTATCCCTGGGCAGATATGACTCTTATAGGGACGAAAGGACTGAGGCTGAAAAGACGGTGTCTTTTTCTGCAGAGATGTGACTTAGGGTAAAAACGGTGGATTTTCCAGCAGTTGCCGTGGCCACCAGGTCCGATGGACCGACCCCAAATAACTCCTCTTCCTTTATACGGCAATACACCTTTGTGCCGTTTGGAATCTGCATCACCTGACCACTGTAGTGTCCATAAACATCTTCTGGCAGATATGGACATCGCACTTACTCTTGATGCCAGAGTGCAAATATCCCTCTGTGCATCTCGCATATATAGAAAATGCATCCTTTAAATGCTCTATAGTCAATAAAATACTGTCCCTGTCAAGGGTATCAATATTTTTAGTCAGGGAATCCGACCAAGCCACCCCAGCTCTGCACATCCAGGCTGAGGCGATCGCTGGTCGCAGTATAACACCAGTATGTGTGTATATACTTTTTATGATATTTTCCAGCCTCCTGTCAGCTGGCTCCTGGACGGCCCTATCTATAGATGGTACCGCCACTTGTTTTGATAAGCGTGTGAGCGCCTTATCCACCCTAAGGGGTGTTTCCCAACGCGCCCTAACTTCTGGCGGGAAAGGGTATACTGCCCATCAATTTTCTATCGGGGGGAACCCACGCATCATCACACACTTCATTTAATTTATCTGATTCAGGAAAAACTACGGTAGTTTTCACATCCCACATAATACCCTCTTTTGTGGTACTTGTAGTATCAGAAATATGCAACACCTCCTTCATTGCCCTTAACGTGTGGCCCGAATAAGGAATACGTTTGTTTATTTACCGTCGACACTGGATTCAGTGTCCGTGTCTGTGTCTGTGTCGACCGACTAAAGTAAACGGGCGTTTTAAAACCCCTGACGGTGTTTCTGAGACGTCTGGACCGGTACTAATTGTTTGTCGGCCGTCTCATGTCGTCAACCGACCTTGCAGCGTGTTGACATTATCACGTAATTCCCTAAATAAGCCATCCATTCCGGTGTCGACTCCCTAGAGAGTGACATCACCATTACAGGCAATTGCTCCGCCTCCTCACCAACATCGTCCTCATACATGTCGACACACACGTACCGACACACAGCACACACACAGGGAATGCTCTGATAGAGGACAGGACCCACTAGCCCTTTGGAGAGACAGAGGGAGAGTTTGCCAGCACACACCAAAAACGCTATAATTATATAGGGACAACCTTATATAAGTGTTTTCCCTTATAGCATCTTTTATATATTTCTAACGCCAAATTAGTGCCCCCCCTCTCTGTTTTAACCCTGTTTCTGTAGTGCAGTGCAGGGGAGAGCCTGGGAGCCTTCCCTCCAGCCTTTCTGTTTGGGAAAATGGCGCTGTGTGCCGAGGAGATAGGCCCCGCCCCTTTCGGCGGGCTCGTCTCCCGCTCTTTAATGGATTCTGGCAGGGGTTAAATATCTCCATATAGCCCCCGGAGGCTATATGTGAGGTATTTTTAGCCAAAAAAGGTTTTCATTTGCCTCCCAGGGCGCCCCCCTCCCAGCGCCCTGCACCCTCAGTGACTGCCGTGTGAAGTGTGCTGAGAGGAAATGGCGCACAGCTGCAGTGCTGTGCGCTACCTTAAGAAGACTGAGGAGTCTTCTGCCGCCGATTCTGGACCTCTTCTCGTTTCAGCATCTGCAAGGGGGCCGGCGGCGAGGCTCCGGTGACCATCCAGGCTGTACCTGTGATCGTCCCTCTGGAGCTAATGTCCAGTAGCCAAAGAAGCCAATCCATCCTGCACGCAGGTGAGTTCACTTCTTCTCCCCTAAGTCCCTCGTTGCAGTGATCCTGTTGCCAGCAGGACTCACTGTAAAATAAAAAACCTAAGCTAAACTTTTCTAAGCAGCTCTTTAGGAGAGCCACCTAGATTGCACCCTTCTCGGCCGGGCACAAAAATCTAACTGAGGCTTGGAGGAGGGTCATGGGGGGGAGGAGCCAGTGCACACCACCCGATCCTAAAGCTTTACTTTTTGTGCCCTGTCTCCTGCGGAGCCGCTATTCCCCATGGTCCTTTCAGGAACCCCAGCATCCACTAGGACGATAGAGAAAAACCTAAATACTTTCTTTTCTAGGAGCTCAGGAGAGCCCCTAGTGTGCAACCAGCTCGGGCCGGGCACAGTTTCTAACTGGGGTCTGGAGGAGGGGCATAGAGGGAGGAGCCAGTGCACACCAGATAATCTTTAGAGTGCCCAGTCTCCTGCGGAGCCCGCTATTCCCCATGGTCCTTACGGAGTTCCCAGCATCCACTAGGACGTCAGAGAAAACAGACTAGCGTTGATTTGTTAGTACCTTATCAGATATACTAAGAAGTGATAAAAGTGGTAAAGTGAGCCAGTGGAGAAGTTACCCATGGCAACCAATCAGCATTGACGTAACATTTATAATTTGCATACTATAAAAAAGTATACAGAGCAGCAGACTGGTTACCATGGGCAACTTCTCTACTGGCTCACTTCTCCACTTTTATCACGGCTTAGTACATGTCCCTCTCAGTCACCTTACAAGTCTGATCACTAGTTAGGAGTCAAAGTAAAAACATTGAAGTAATTCCATCACAATTCGCCATATCAAAATCTGTGAAGGTTATGTCCTCAATGAGTATTTTGTTTGCAAACTCTTCGTTCTGTACTACTATATGGGTTTTTAGGGTATTCTAGATTACAACTAAACTACCCTTCCCTTCCCGGAGCCCAACCCTAACTTTCCTCCCCACAGCCTAACCAGCATATAAGAAAAGTCTGAATGCATACAGTCCATTCACAACACCAGTGTAGCAGATCCACACAGAGGACATGCTACTTGTTAGTAGCAATTTGTTGGTCTAGGGTCAGAAATACCCACTGAACACATTTGCACCTGTTGCTACATATTTAACCCTAAAGCTACATTGACATTGTTAAAGCACTGTTATACACTGAGATTTATAGCCTTTCCTGTACAGGGTTAATAGTCTGAATACAGTGCTAAAGACTGATCAGTTCAAGGTGGAGGGAGGGGGGAGCCCATGTCACACTGCCTTAAGGGGCCTACACTAAATATAGTCCATATCAGTAGAAAACCGAGCATATCGCACCATGTGTAGGCAGCACACACTTTCTGCAAAGTATTCTTGCGACTAGTGGGCCATGACCCCGACTGAATGGGCATGGAATTTCAAGTAGTGGATAGGACTGTAAACATACCAAAAGCACACTAAGGGTGTGTACTCTGAAGGAAAGAAAACATGGCTGCCAAGATGTCTTACACCAGGGTCCCTTCAGGAGGCTGGGTTTAAGTGTAAAGTTGATGGTGATGAATGCATCTGCCAATGATAAACTGTCCAATTGATCGCAAAATGTGAAATACCCATTAAGTCCTATACATAATAGCAGCAGTGCTTAAAATTCATTTTACATGACATTGAACATTTTTTTAGGACTAATGATTAATGCTTGTACGAAAAAACCTGTTCCATGTAGCAACTCATGTTCTAACCCACTTAGGTACACTATATGCTGCACATTCTGGATATTCACATCAACATATTTACATTGTGTAATGTGATTTTTTTTAGCATTTTCAGTACCATCAATAAAGCCACACTTCCAGTTGCAATCCAGTCTCCTCTCAGCCAGGTATGACAAGGAAGGGATTTGCAACATATTTGCAGATGCGACCGACTCAAAAGGTGGATGTTCTGTTTAGCATGCTATATCGTCTCCTGGATTGGCTCTCTCCAGGTCACTGCTAGTTTGCTGTGCTCTATGGGGGTGAAAGGGGGCTATGAAGGGCAGCAAGTGTAAACTTGCCATTTTAAGTGGGGGAATTTTATGGCGCTACCTGACACAGCTATTCAATTAAGATTGGACCAGAGTGCTACAGGAACCAATTTGTTCTCCCCTTCCTGAGGAGAGAGCAGAAAGCCGTGACGTTATGCTTCCCACTCCCAAACAGCAATTCCAACAGCACGCACAGTTATTTAGATGTGTGCTTTGGGCGCAACAAAGTAATGGGTATCTGCATCACTTGAGCCCATCTGCAAAACTACTGAATAGCTCCATTGGGCGCCAATTAGTTACTGGCACACAAACAATTGAATTCCCCCTAAGAGGCTTCATAAGGAATCTTGTAATCTTGTACTACCACACAAGTGTGCTCCTGTAGTATGCATTTTTCCCATGCATATCAACTGTCACAGGTTTAGATTCTTCAGTGCAAAGTCAGCGTGAGGAAACTTGCCTTTCTCATATGTCCTAGAGGATGCTGGGGTCCACTTCAGTACCATGGGGTATAGACTGTTCCACAGGAGCCATGGGCACTTTAAGACTTTAAGGGTGTTAACTGGCTCCTCCCTCTATGCCCCTCCTCCAGACCTCAGTTTAGAAAATGTGCCCAGGCAGACTGGATGCACTCCAGGGGAGCTCTACTGAGTTTCTCTGAAAGACTTGTTGGGTTTTTTTATTTTCAGGGAGGACTGCTGGCAACAGTCTCCCAGCTTCGTGGGACTTAGGGGGAAGTAGTAGGAACCAACTTCATGAATAGTTTCATGGCTCTGCTTCTGGCTGACAGGACACCATTCGCTCCTGAAGGGTACTGAACGCTAGCTGTGGCTATGTGCTCACTCCCACAGCCCGCCGTCACCCCCCTTACAGAGCCAGAAGTCAGGTGTGAGAAGAAGAATCTTCAGTCATCGTGACGGCTAAAAGGTACCGTGCAGCAGGTGGAAACGCTGCGCGCCATGCTACCCACACACAGGCACTGCAGAGCGTGGGGGGGGGGGGGGGGCTGGGCAGCATGAAAACTACTAAACTGGCACTAATAAAGGGCACAAGATGCTGAGGCACAGTCCTACCCCCGCCAGTATAAATATCAGTATCTAAGAATCTGAGGGGAAAAGTGCCATTCCAGGGGCGGGGCTTCCTCCAGTCAGCCAGCACACTGCTCAGCACCATTTTCTCTCCCTCCAGGCTGCAGAGAAGAACAGCAAAAGAAAAGGATTACCAGCGCTGGCTGATAATGTATGAATGATTGGTACTATACATCCGAATGGCTTAGTGAACATAAAACCACATTTATTCCACATATAAAAACACAAAAATAAAATAAAATTGAGAAATAATTAATGATATGCCACAATATGCCAGAGTTGATTTACATATCCACATAAACGGCTAATGACAGAGGACCAATGTTACTGGAAATGTCCATCACTAATCGGTTAATTTGCATAATTACTACATTTTATTTATATGGCGCCACAAGTGTTTCGCAGCGCCGTACAAAGGACAGTACAGGGAGACAAAACTTAGCATAACAGTAAATAAATAACAAAAATTAAGTGCAGGTAACAAAGATCACCACAATTCTCAAAACATAATACAGCTTAGATGTAAGTAGCGAAGGAGTAATCATTGTACTACTTGGGGCTGGCGGCCATAGATAGAGAGGGGCCATTTACCAGCAGGAGAAAAAGCAGGTAAAGATGGTCGCTGAGTGAAGTGTGTCAAGAAGAGGGCTTAGACAAGAGGAAAGAGGGCCCTGCTCTGAAGAGCTAACAATCTAGTGGGGAGGGGCAACAGACAGATGACATGAGGTGCAAGTAAGGAGGTAGAAGCCTGATGGTGGTATGCGAGCAAAGCAGAGATGTCCAAGGCATAGGGCAGGGGGATGGAGGAGCAGCCTAAGGACTAGGTTATGCATTGGAGGGGTACGCTTTGATAATTATCGGCATAAAGCTGATAATTTGCAGGTATGAGGTATTTACCAGTGATCCTCACTTGCTCCTGAGGAAGCTGGACCATATAAACCAGCAAAACGCGTTGAGCTATTTTACCTGCCTTGACATTGATTACCACCATTGGCATTCATCTGACACTCTGGCACACTATTATTGGACATTCCAACTGCAGTATCCACCCACTCTGGACATTTCCCTTACGATAAAGGAGGAAACCTGACCCAGCCATTTATTAGGTGGACAATATCTGCATTCAGGATCACTGGTAAATACCTCATACATGCAAATTAATCGATTATCGGCTTAATGCAAATTAACAGATTAGTGACATTAGTCCTGTCATTAGCAGTTTATGTGGACATCTAAATCATCAACTCAGGCATATTGTGGCATATACTAATTTTTATTAATTATTAATTTCTCAATTTTATTTTTTGATTTATGTGTTTTTATATGTGGAATAAATGTGGTTTTATATTCACTAAGCCTTTCGGATGTATAGTACCCATCATTAATACATGATCAGCCAGCGCTGGTAATCATTTTCTTTTGCTGTATATTTATCCACCAGGGGATTTACCACCCCTTTTGCCATCTGCTATTGACAGCGTACCCCTTAAAGAATGCTGGTCCTCCTCCACTACTGAACCAAGCATCAGGGTGAAAGATAGAGAGGGGGGGCACGGTGAATTTTGGTGCTATATATTGTGTGATATTATAAAAGCACTGCAGGACTGTGGGCATTTTGTGTTCAGACATTTTATTACTGGCGCTGGGTTATGAACTGCCAAATCCTGTGTCCTTCTGACAGATTTTACTGTAGGTCTGTCCCCTATAAGTCCCAGAGTGTCTGTGGTGTGGTTGTGCACGTGTGGGACATGTCTGAGGCGGGGAGCTCTTCCCCTGAGGGAGCCATTTTAGGGACAGAGTTGCAATGTGATGGTGCTGCCGGCACACCACGAGCCTGAATGGGTGAAAGAATTATGTGATAGTGTGAATCATATCAGTAAGAGATTAGATAAGTCCGAGTCTCATGCAGAAAGCTGGAGAAAATCAGAGGATGTGATTTTTCATAGTTCTGCCTTGTCATCCACAGACGCCTCCTCTGGGTCACACTAGAGACCTTTTGCTCAAATTGTACAAACTGATACCGACAGACTCGGATCCCTGTGTCGACGATAGTGATTCCAGGGGAATAGATCCTAAACTGGCGAAAAGCATTAAATACATGATTGTTGCTATGAAGGTGGTCTTGGAAGTTACGGAAGCCCCTCCGGTACCTCAGGAGAAGGCTTATTTTTAGAAGGAAAAGAAAATTCATGTAACTTTCCCCCCTTCTCACGAGCTAAATACTCTATGAGGGAGTTTTGGGAATCTGAAATTTCTTTTCAGGGTTTGTCAAAGGATTCAGGTTGCTTATCCTTTCCCGGCAGAGGACAGGAAAAGATGGGAGTCACCCCCCTGTCATGGTTAACTAAAAAGGTGATTCTCCCTGCACCTGGGACGGCTTCACGGAAAAAAAAAAAAAAAGCCGGCGGACCGCAAGATGGAGACTACATTAAAGTCTATTTATGTGGCCAATGGTACGCTGCTCAGGCCCACCATTGCTTGCGTGTGGTGCCATCGAAAAATGGTCAGATAACTTGTCATCTGAAATGGACATGTTAGATAGAGACAAGATACTCCTAACGTTAGGTCATATATAAAGACGCTGCTATATACATGCTAGAAGCCATGAAAGATATTGGACTCTTGGGTTCAAAAGCCGCTACCATGGCAGTCTCAGCTTGGAGGGCGTTGTGGATTCGCCAGTGGAATGCTGACGCAGATTCCAAAAGAAATATGGAGGCTCTCCCGTACAAAGGTGAGGCCTTGTTTGGAGATGGGCTGGATGCGTTGGTCTCTGCGGCTACCGCAGGTAAGTCGACATTCTTGCCTTATGATCCTGCACCGGCGAAAAAGACATCACTCAAAGTCCTTTCGGCCCAAATACAAAAAGGCCAAAGGCTCCCCTTTCTTTGCAGGAAGGGGAAAGAGGAAAGAAATCCGCAGAGCCTCCAGGATCGCAGGAGCAGAAATCAATCTCTGCTTCTGCCAAATCTGCAGCATGACGCTGGGGCTCCCTCACAGGAGTCCCTCGGGTGGGAGCACGTCAAACTTTTCAGTCAGATCTGGCTTCAATCTGGTCTGGACCCATGGGTCTTACAAATAGTGTCCCTGGGATACAAGCTGGAGTTTCAAGATGTTCCCCCATGCAGATTTTTCAAATCACCCTTGCCAGCTTCTCTTCCAGACAGAACTAGTAACAGCTGCAAATCAAAAATTATGTCAGGATCAAGTCATTGTCCTAGTACCCTTGTCACAGCAAGCAAAAGAATTTTATTCAAGCCTCTTCGTAGTTCCGAAACCGGACAGCTCGGTCAGACCAATTTTAAACCTGAAGAATCTAAATCTTTACCTGAAAAGGTTCAAGTTTTAGATGGAATCTGAGAGCAGTGATTTCCAGTCTGGAGAAAGGGGACGTCATGGTGTCTGTAGACAAAAGATGCTTACTTGCATGTTCCCATTTATCCTCCTCACCAAGCTTATCTGAGATTCGCAGTACAGGATTGCTATTACCAGTTCCAGACGTTTCAGTTCAGACTCTCCACGGCACTGAGGGTATTCACCAAGGTGATGGCAGCAATGATGGTCCTCCTTCGACAGCAAGGAGTCAATATAATTTCTTACCTGGACGATCAGATAAAAGAGATCCAGGGAAAAGTTGGTGCAGAACATTGCACTCTCCCCGTCAGTACTCCAACACGGTTGGATCGTAAATTTTCCAAAGTCGCAGTTGGAACAGACAACAAGATTGTCTTTTCTGGGGATGATACTGGATACAGAAAGTACAGAGGATATTTCTTCCAGTGGAAAAGGCTCTGGAAATACAAAGAATGGTCAAACAAATTTTTAAACCAGCAAGAGTGTCGATACAACAATGCATTCGGTTGTTGGGAAAGATGGTAGCGGCCTACGAGGCCATACAGTTTGGCCGATTCCATGCCAGAGTATTCCAGTGGGACCTGTTGGACAAATGGTCCGGATCCCACCTACACATGCACAAGACTATAATCCTGTCCTCCAAAGCCAGAATTTCGCTCCTGTGGTGGATACACAGTTCTCACCTACTAGAGCAGGCATTCCCAACCACGGTCCTCAAGGCACACCAACAGTGCAGGTTTTAGCGATATCCAGGCTGCAGCACAGATGGTTAAATCAAAATAACAGAGCTACTAATTAGGTCACCTGTGCTGAAGCCTGGATATCACTAAAACCTGCACTGTTGGTGTGCCTTGAGGACCGTGGTTGGGAATGCCTGTACTAGAGGGATGCAGGTTTGGGATTCAGGACTGGGTCCTAGTAACCACGGATGCAAGTCTCCGAGGTTGGGGAGCAGTCACGCAGGGAAAAAAAGCTTCCAAGGAAAACGGTCAAGTCAGGAAAGCTGTCTTCACATAAATGTTCTGGAATTGAGACCCATTCACAACGGCCTTCTACAAGCGGGACATCTTCAAGATCAACCCGTACAGATCCAGTCGGACAATGTACCAGCAGTCGTGTACATAAACAGTCAGGGCGGAATGAAAAGCAGAGCGGCAAAGGTAGAGGTGACAGATCCTCCTCTGGGCAGAAAGACATGCAAAAGCTCTGTCGGCAATTTTCATTCCGGGAGTGGACAACTGGGAAGCAGACACGACCTCCATCCAGGAGAGTGGGACCTCCACCAAGAAGTCTTCGCAGAGGTGACCAGTCTTTGGGGAGTTCCTCAAGTAGACATGATGGCATCTAGTCTCAACAGGAAGCTTCAGAGATATTGTTCCAGGTCGAGAGACCCTCAAGAAATAGAAGTGGATGCTCTTAGTGACCCAGTGGGTGTTTGTCGGTGTATGTCTTCCTTCCACTAATACCAAAAGTTCTCAAGATCATCAGAAGAACAGGGGTTTGAGCGATCTTTACTGTCCCAGACTGACCAAGGAGGGCTTGGTATCTAGATCTTCAGGAGTTTCTAATAGAAGATCCTCAGCCCTCTTCCTCTTTGCGAGGACCTGCTGCAGCAGGGGCCGTGCGTGTATCAAGACTTACCGCGGCTTGTTTGACAGCATGGCTGTTGAGCGCCAGATCCTAGCCTGAAAGGGTATTCCCAAAGACGTCATACCCACTTCAGGCCAGGAAAGGAGTAACGTCTAAACATTACCATGGTATTTGGAGAAAATGTGCATCTTGGTGTGAATCCAAGATGGCTCCTATGGAAGTTTCAGTTGGGATGTTGTCTCCATTTTCTGCAGGCAGGTGTGGATGCGGGCCCGATATTGGATTCAATCAAGGTCCAGATTTCGGCCTTAGTCTTTCAGAAACAATTGGCCTCCCTTACAGAAGTTCAGATGATCGTGTAAAGGGTACCTCTATTTGTGCCCCCGGTGGTACCATGGACCTTAATGTGGTGTTGCAGTTCCTTCAAACTAATTGGTTTGAACCTCTACAGGAGATAGAATTGAAGTTTCTCACTTAGAAATTGGTGATTTTAGCCTTGGCATCCACAAGGCGGGTGACTGAGTTGGGGGCCTTGTCTCACAAGAGCCCTTACCTGATCTCCCACGAAGATAGGGCAGAGTTGAGAACAACAATTTCTTCCAAAGGTGGTTTTGTTTCTCTATATAAACCAGCCTATTGTGGTGCCAGTGGCTACTGACACCTTCACCGAGTCAAAGTCTCTTGATGTGGTTAGAGCTTTGAAAATTTATGTCGCAAGAACAGCTCGGATACAGAAAACAGAAGCTCTGTTTGTCCTGTATGCTCCCAACAAGATTGGGTGTCCTGCTTCCAAGCAGACTATTGCACGCTGGATCAGAGGGACGATTCAGCATGCTCATTCCACGGCAGGATTGCCGATACCGAAGTCGGTAAATGCCCATTCTACTAGAAAGGTGGGCTCATCCTGGGCGGCTGCCCGGGGGGTCTCGGCATTACAACTTTGCCAAGCAGCTACTTGGTCAGGGGCAAACACATTAGCAAAGTTTTACAAGTTTGACACCTAGGCAGTTGAGGACCTCAAGTTTGGTCAATCGGTGCTGCAGGGTCATCCGCACTCTCCCGGCCATACTGGAGCTTTGGTATAACCCCATGGTACTGAAGTGGACCCCAGCATCCTCTAGGACGTATGAGAAAACAGGATTTTAATACCTACCAGTAAATCCTTTTCTCCTAATCCGTAGAGGATGCTGGGCACCCGACCCAGTGTGTATTTACCTGCAGTTGTTAGTTTGTTGTTACACGAGTATTGTGTTATGATTATTTTTAGCATGTTGCTGCAATTGTTCATGCCTGTTGGCATGTGTTAAGTTGAATGCCATGTTGTGCGGCATGGTTGAGGTGTGAGCTGGTATGAATCTCACCTTTAGTTTAAAAGTAAATCATTTCCTTGAAATGTCAGTTTCCCTGGGCACAGTTCCTATACCGAGGTCTGGAGGAGGGGCATAGAGGGAGGAGCCAGTTCACACCCTTGAAAAGTCTTAAAGTGCCCATGGCTCCTGCGGAAGTCTACACCCCATTGTACTGAAGTGGACCCCAGCATCCTCTACGGACTAGGAGAAAAGGATTTACCGGTAGGTATTAAAATCCTGTTTTTTACTATATACCGGCCACTTATGGTCGCCATCTGTCAGACATTGAATAATAACAACAAAAAAAAACACACATTAAATTCAATTTGTGAATAGTCACATCTAATGCAAGATAAGTATCTGCAGATGGCAAACCTGTTCACAGAAGTGCCTAGCATGGAGCCAAATCTTACACTACATGAATTGGTGACTGAAGAAAGTACCTTGTAGGTGATCACATTTACCCTTTGCATTGGGAGTGGTGCAGACACCAGTGAAGTCCAGAGAATTGTCCAGCATGGCGTTTATCCGACGAAAAATGTCAGCATTGCTGCATGTAGAAAGTGCTGGGGTATCAGAAGGGCAACCCCAGCAATCTTTACTTCTCCCTAAATCATCCTTCTGCAAAGAAAAAAAAAAAGCCAGGATTTCATGTCAGATAGTCTAGAGGGGGAAAAAGAAGAAAAAAAAAAAAAAAAAAAACACACACCACACAGGTAATTACAGTTCAGTGAATTCTACAGACTTACTAAACCTTATGGGATTAGCTCAATTACAGAACGGGAGACAGGCAAAAGGGAAGATAAACACAAAAGAACTCACAAATCCCCCACCTTTATTACTGACAAGTAGCATCCAGAGGCCACTGCTTGTAATTGAAGTGTGGAAACACCATAATGACAGCAAGTTGTGGCTATGGCGTGAGAAAGTTATATGCAAGAACTATCAAATATAGTGGTGGATGCTCAATTAGCTTAGGATATCATTCAGGTGCTTGAAAGGGAGGGGTATTTCTAAGCAAGGAAAAAAAAATAAATAAGTTTTTAAACCTACCGGTAAATCCTTTTTCGCCTAGTCCGTAGAGGATGCTGGGGACTCCGTAAGGACCATGGGGTATAGACGGGCTCCGCAGGAGACATGGGCACTATAAAGACTTTAGATGGGTGTGCACTGGCTCCTCCCTCTATGCCCCTCCTCCAGACCTCAGTTAAAGAACTGTGCCCAGAGGAGACAGACAGTACGAGGAAAGGATTTTTGTTAATCTAAGGGCAAGATACATACCAGCCCACACCATACAACTTGGAAAGTACAAACCAGTCAGCAGTATGAAACAAAACAGCATCAGCCAGAGACTGATCAAAACTGTAACATAACCCTTATGTAAGCAATAATAAGAATTTACTTACCGATAATTCTATTTCTCGGAGTCCGTAGTGGATGCTGGGGTTCCTGAAAGGACCATGGGGAATAGCGGCTCCGCAGGAGACAGGGCACAAAAAAGTAAAGCTTTACTAGGTCAGGTGGTGTGCACTGGCTCCTCCCCCTATGACCCTCCTCCAGACTCCAGTTAGGTACTGTGCCCGGACGAGCATACACAATAAGGGAGGCATTTTGAATCCCGGGTAAGACTCATACCAGCCACACCAATCACACCGTACAACTTGTGATCTAAACCCAGTTAACAGTATGACAACAGAAAGGGCCTCTTAAAGATGGCTCCTTAACAATAACCCGAATTAGTTAACAATAACTATGTACAAGTATTGCAGATAATCCGCACTTGGGATGGGCGCCCAGCATCCACTACGGACTCCGAGAAATAGAATTATCGGTAAGTAAATTCTTATTTTCTCTATCGTCCTAAGTGGATGCTGGGGTTCCTGAAAGGACCATGGGGATTATACCAAAGCTCCCAAACGGGCGGGAGAGTGCGGATGACTCTGCAGCACCGAATGAGAGAACTCCAGGTCCTCCTTTGCCAGGGTATCAAATTTGTAAAATTTTACAAACGTGTTCTCCCCCGACCACGTAGCTGCTCGGCAGAGTTGTAATGCCGAGACCCCTCGGGCAGCCGCCCAAGATGAGCCCACCTTCCTTGTGGAGTGGGCTTTTACAGTTTTAGGCTGTGGCAGGCCTGCCACAGAATGTGCAAGTTGAATTGTGTTACAAATCCAACGAGCAATCGACTGCTTAGAAGCAGGTGCGCCCAACTTGTTGGGTGCATACAATATAAACAGCGAGTCAGATTTTCTGACTCCAGCCGTCCTTGCAATGTATATTTTTAAGGCTCTGACAACGTCCAACAACTTGGAGTCCTCCAAGTCGCTAGTGGCCGCAGGCACCACAATAGGTTGGTTCAGATGAAATGCTGATACCACTTTAGGGAGAAAATGCGGACGAGTCCGCAGTTCTGCCCTATCCGAATGGAAGATTAGATAAGGACTTTTATAAGATAAAGCCGCCAATTCAGATACTCTCCTGGCAGAGGCCAGGGCTAGTAACATAGTCACTTTCAATGTGAGATATTTCAAATCCACCTTTTTCAATGGTTCAAACCAATGGGATTTGAGGAAATCTAAAACTACATTTAGATCCCACGGTGCCACCGGAGGCACCACAGGAGGCTGTATATGCAGTACTCCCTTGACAAAAGTCTGGACCTCAGGGACAGAGGCCAATTCTTTTTGGAAGAATATTGACAGGGCCGAAATTTGAACCTTAATGGATCCCAATTTGAGACCCATAGATAATCCTGATTGCAGGAAATGTAGGAAACGACCCAGTTGGAATTCCTCCGTCGGAACCCTCCGATCCTCGCACCACGCTACATATTTTCGCCAAATGCGGTGATAATGTTTCACGGTGACTTCCTTCCGTGCCTTAATCAAGGTAGGAATGACTTCTTCTGGAATGCCTTTCCCTTTTAGGATCTGGCGTTCAACCGCCATGCCGTCAAACGCAGCCGCGGTAAGTCTTGAAAAAGACAGGGACCCTGCTGTAGCAGGTCCCTTCTCAGAGGTAGAGGCCACGGTTCGTCCGTGAGCATCTCTTGAAGTTCCGGATACCAAGTCCTTCTCGGCCAATCCGGAACCACTAGTATTGTTCTTACTCTTCTTTGCCGTATGATCTTCAATACCTTTGGTATGAGCGGCAGAGGAGGAAACACATACACTGACTGGTACACCCAAGGAGTTACCAGTGCGTCCACAGCTATTGCCTGTGGATCTCTTGACCTGGCGCAATATTTGTCCAGTTTCTTGTTGAGGCGAGACGCCATCATGTCTACAATTGGTCTTTCCCAACGGTCTATTAACATGTTGAAGACTTCTGGATGTAGACCCCACTCTCCCGGATGAAGATCGTGTCTGCTGAGGAAGTCTGCTTCCCAGTTGTCCACGCCCGGGATGAACACTGCTGACAGTGCTATCACGTGATTCTCCGCCCAGCGAAGAATCTTGGCAGCTTCTGCCATTGCACTCCTGCTTCTTGTGCCGCCCTGCCTGTTTACATGGGCGACCGCCGTGATGTTGTCCGACTGAATCAACACCGGCTTTCCTTGCAGGAGAAGTTCCGCCTGGCTTAGAGCATTGTAGATTGCTCTTAGTTCCAGAATGTTTATGTGAAGAGACTTTTCCAGACTCGTCCATACTCCCTGGAAGTTTCTTCCTTGTGTGACTGCTCCCCAGCCTCTCAGGCTGGCGTCCGTGGTCACCAGGATCCAATCCTGAATGCCGAATCTGCGGCCTTCTAATAGGTGAGCCTTCTGCAACCACCACAGAAGTGACACCCTTGTCTTTGGTGACAGGGTTATTTGCAGGTGCATCTGCAGATGCGACCCTGACCATTTGTCCAACAGATCCCTTTGGAATATTCTTGCATGGAATCTGCCGAATGGAATTGCTTCGTAAGAAGCCACCATTTTTCCCAGGACTCTTGTGCATTGATGTACTGACACTTTTCCTGGTTTTAGGAGGTTCCTGACCAGATCGGATAACTCCTTGGCTTTTTCCTCTGGAAGGAAAACCTTTTTCTGAACCGTGTCCAGAATCATTCCTAGGAACAGCAGACGAGTTGTCGGGATTAAATGGGATTTTGGAATATTCAGAATCCACCCGTGTTGTCTTAGCACCTCTTGAGATAGTGCTAAAGCTGTCTCCAGCTGTTCTCTGGACCTTGCCCTTATTAGGAGATCGTCCAAGTATGGGATAACTAATACGCCTTTTCTTCGAAGAAGAATCATCATCTCGGCCATTACCTTGGTAAAGACCCGAGGCGCCGTGGACAATCCGAACGGCAGCGTCTGAAACTGATAGTGACAGTTTTGAACAATGAACCTGAGGTACCCCTGGTGTGCGGGGTAAATCGGAACGTGTAGATACGCATCCTTGATGTCCAAGGATACCATAAAGTCCCCTTCTTCCAGGTTCGCTATCACTGCTCTGAGTGACTCCATCTTGAACTTGAACTTTTTTATGTAGAGGTTCAAGGACTTCAGATTTAGAATAGGCCTTACCGAGCCATCCGGCTTCGGTACCACAAATAGAGTGGAATAATACCCCTTTCCTTGTTGTAATAGGGGTACTTTGACTATCACCTGCTGAGCGTACAGCTTGTGAATGGCTTCCAACACCCTCTCCCTTTCGGAAGAGACGGTTGGTAAGGCAGACTTCAGGAAACGATGAGGAGGATCCGTCTCTAATTCCAACCTGTACCCCTGAGATATTATCTGCAGGATCCAGGGGTCTACCTGCGAGTGAGCCCACTGCGCGCTGTAATTTTTGAGACGGCCCCCCACTGTCCCCGAGTCCGCTTGAGAGGCCCCAGCGTCATGCTGAGGTTTTTGCAGGAGCCGGGGAGGGCTTCTGTTCCTGGGAAGGAGCTGCCTGTTGGTGTCTCTTCCCTCTTCCTCTGCCTCGTGGCAGGTACGACAAGCCCTTTGCTCTCTTATTTTTGTAGGAGCGAAAAGGCTGCGGTTGAAAGGTCGGTGCCTTTCTCTGTTGGGGAGTGACTTGAGGTAAAAAAGTGGATTTCCCGGCAGTAGCCGTGGCCACCAAGTCTGATAGACCAACTCCAAATAACTCCTCCCCTTTATACGGCAAAACCTCCATGTGACGTTTTGAATCCGCATCGCCTGTCCACTGTCGTGTCCATAAGGCTCTTCTGGCTGAAATGGACATAGCACTCACCCGAGATGCCAGTGTGCAAATATCCCTCTGTGCATCACGCATATAGATAAATGCATCCTTTATTTGTTCTAACGACAGTAAAACATTGTCCCTATCTAGGGTATCAATATTTTCAATCAGGGATTCTGACCAAACTACTCCAGCACTGCACATCCAGGCAGTTGCTATAGCTGGTCGTAGTATAACACCTGCATGTGTGTATATATTCTTTTGAATAACTTCCATCTTTCTATCTGATGGATCCTTAAGTGCGGCCGTCTCAGGAGAGGGTAACGCCACTTGTTTGGATAAGCGTGTGAGCGCCTTGTCCACCTTAGGGGGTGTTTCCCAGCGCGCCCTAACCTCTGGCGGGAAAGGGTATAATGCCAATAACTTTTTTGAAATTATCAACTTTTTATCAGGAGCAACCCACGCTTCATCACACACGTCATTTAATTCTTCTGATTCAGGAAAAACTGTTTGTAGTTTTTTCACACCATACATAATACCCTGTTTTACGGTATCTGTAGTATCAGCTAAATGTAACGTCTCCTTCATTGCCAAAATCATATAACGTGTGGCCCTACTGGAAAATACGTTTGAATTTCTACCGTCGTCACTGGAATCAGTGCCCGTGTCTGGGTCTGTGTCGACCGACTGAGGCAAAGGGCGTTTTACAGCCCCTGACGGTGTTTGAGGCGCCTGGACAGGCATTAATTGATTGTCCGGCCGCCTCATGTCCTCAACTGACTGTTTAAGGGAAGATAAACCATCACGTAATTCCACAAATAAAGGCATCCATTCTGGTGTCGACCCCCTGGGGGGTGACATCTGCATATTTGGCAATTGCTCCGCCTCCACACCAATATCGTCCTCATACATGTCGACACCACGTACCGACACACACCGCAAACGCACAGGGAATGCTCTAATGAAGACAGGACCCACTAGCCCTTTTGGGGAGACAGAGGGAGTCTGCCAGCACACACCACAAAGCGCTATATATACAAGGGATATCCTTATATTAAGTGCTCCCTTATAGCTGCTTTAATATATATATATATATAGCCATTAATGTGCCCCCCCTCTCTGTTTTACCCTGTTTCTGTAGTGCAGTGCAGGGGAGAGACCTGGGAGCCGTTCTGACCAGCGGAGCTGTGACAGAAAATGGCGCCGTGTGCTGAGGAGATAGGCCCCGCCCCTTTTTCGGCGGGTTCTTCTCCCGCTATTTTTCCAGTCAGGCAGGGGTTAAATATCTCCATATAGCCCCTATGGGCTATATGTGAGGTATTTTTAGCCTTGTATAAGGTTTATATTTGCCTCTCAGAGCGCCCCCCCCCAGCGCTCTGCACCCTCAGTGACTGCCCAGTGAAGTGTGCTGAGAGGAAAATGGCGCACAGCTGCAGTGCTGTGCGCTACCTTATGAAGACTGAGGAGTCTTCAGCCGCCGGTTTCCGGACCTCTTCACGCTTCAGCATCTGCAAGGGGGTCGGCGGCGCGGCTCCGGGACCGGACTCCACGGCTGGGCCTGTGTTCGATCCCTCTGGAGCTAATGGTGTCCAGTAGCCAAGCAGCAAATCCACTCTGCATGCAGGTGAGTTTACTACTTTCCCCCTAAGTCCCACGTTGCAGTGATCCTGTTGCCAGCAGGACTCACTGTAAAGAAAAAAACCTAAACTAAACTTTCTCTAAGCAGCTCTTTAGGAGAGCCACCTAGATTGCACCCTTCTCGTTCGGGCACAAAATCTAACTGGAGTCTGGAGGAGGGTCATAGGGGGAGGAGCCAGTGCACACCACCTGACCTAGTAAAGCTTTACTTTTTTGTGCCCTGTCTCCTGCGGAGCCGCTATTCCCCATGGTCCTTTCAGGAACCCCAGCATCCACTTAGGACGATAGAGAAAACTATATATAAGTCCTGCAGAATTTAGTCCGCACTGGGACAGGCGCCCAGCATACTCTACGGACTAGGAGAAAAAGATTTACCGGTAGGTTTAAAATCTTATTTTCTCTTACGTCCTAGAGGATGCTGGGGACTCCGTAAGAACCATGGGGATTATACCAAAGCTCCAGACCAGGCGGGAGAGTGCAGATGACTGCAGCACCGATTGAGCAAACATGAGGTCCTCCTCAGGCCAAGGTAACAAACTTGTAGAATTTAGCAAAAAACTGTTTGAACCCGACCAAGTAGCCGCTCAGCAAAATTGCAATGCCGAGACACCTTGGGTAGCTGCCCAAGAAGAGCCCACCTTCCTAGTGGAATGGGCCTTTACCGAATTTGGTACCAGCAATCCAGCCGTAGAATGAGCCTGCTGGATCGTGTTACAGATCCAGCGAGCAATAGTCTGCTTAGAAGCAGGAGCGCCAACTTTGTTAGCCGCATACAGGACAAACAGTGCCTCTGTTTTCCCAGCCTCGAGCCGTCCTGGCTACATACATTTTTTAGGCCCTGACTACATCAAGGGACTTGGAATCCTCCCAGTCCCCCATAGCCACAGGCACCACAATAGGTTGTTTCATATGAAATCACGAAACAACCTTAGGCAGAAATTGAGGGCGAGTTCTCAACTCTGCTCGATCCACATGGAAAATCAGATAGCGGCTCTTGGGAGACAAAGCCGCCAATTCGGACACCAGCCTTGCAGATGCCAAGGCCAGCAACATGACCACTTTCCAAGTGAGAAATGTAAAATTCAACCGTTTGAAGAAGTTCAAACCAGTGTGATTTTAGGAACTGTAACACCACGTTAAGGAGGCTGGATGTGCAGTACTCCCTTCACAAAAGTTTGGACTTCCGGGAGAGAAGCCAATTCCTTCTGAAAGAATATTTTGATAGGCTCCATTAAGGTACAGATTTCGGCCCTAACTTTAAGCCCATATCCACCCCTGTTTGTGGAAAGTGGAGAAAAAGGCCAAGGTGGAAATCTTCCGTAGGAGCATTCTTGGCTTCACACCAAGATATATACTTCCTCCAGATACGGAGAGTGTTTCGTAGTCACCTCCTTCCTAGCCTTTATCAGAGTAGGGATGACTTCCTCCGGAATACCTTTCCCAGCTAGTATTCGGTGTTCAACCGCCATGCCGTCAAACGTAACCGCAGTAAGTCTTGGAACACGCAGGGCCCCTGCTGCAACAGGTCCTCCCTGAGAGGAAGAGACCACAGATCTTCTGTGAGCATGTCCTGAATATCTGAATACCAGGCCCTTCGAGGCCAATCTGGAACAATGAGTATTGGCTGCACTCTTTTTCGTCTTATGATTCTCAATATTTGAGATGAGTTGAAGAGGAGGGAATACATAGACCGACTGGAACACCCATGGTGTCACCAGGGCATCTACCGCTACTGCCTGAGGGTCCCTTGACCTGGCACAATACCTCCGAAGCTTCTTGTTGAGGCGTGACGCCATCGTGTATTTGTGGAAGTCCCCAACGACTTGTTATCTCTGCAAAAACTTCTTGATGAAGTCCCCACTCTCCTGGATGGAGATGGTGTCTGCTGAGGAAGTCTGCTTCCCAGTTGTCCACTCCCGGAATGAAGACTGCTGACAGAGCGCTTACGTGATTCAGCCCAGCGAAGAATCCTGGTGGCTTCCGCCATTGCCACTCTGCTCCTTGTCCCGCCTTGGCGGTTTACATGAGCCACGGCTGTGACGTCTGATTGAAATCAGCACCGGTAGGCCACGAAGATTCACCGCTTGTCGTAGGCAGTTGTATATGGCCCTCAATTCCAGTACGTTGATGTGTAAACAAGCCTCCTGGCTTGACCATAGTCCCTGAAAATTTCTTCCTTGTGTGACTGCTCCCCATCCTCGGAGGCTAGCGTCCGTGGTCACCAGAACCCAGTCTTGAACGCCGAACCTGCGACCCTCGAGAAGGTGAGTACTCTGCAGCCACCACAGGAGAGATACCCTGGCCCTGGGAGACAGGCTTATTTTCTGATGTATTTGTAGATGGGACCTCGACCACTTGTCCAGAAGGCCCCACTGAAACGTCCTCGCATGGAACCTGCCGAAGGGGATGGCCCCGTAGGTCACCACCATTTTTCCCAGTACTCGAGTGCATTGATGGACTGACTTTTTGGTTTTAGCAGGTCCCTGACCATGTTCTGGAGTTCCTGGGCTTTTTCCATTGGGAGGAAAACCCTCTCCTGTTCCGTGTACAGAATCATGCCTAAGAAAGATAGCAGAGTTGTTGGAATCAACTGTGACTTTGGTAGCTTTAGAATCCAGCCATGCTGCTGCAGCACTCCCCGGGAGGGCGACACTTTTCAGCAACCGATCTCTCGATCTCGCTTTTATCAGGAGATCGTCCAAGTACAGGATAATTGTGACTCCCTGCCTGCGCAGGAGCACCATCATTTTTGCCATTACCTTGGTGAAAATCCTCGGGGCCGTGGAAAGCCCAGACGGCAATGTCTGAAACTGGTAATGACAGTCCTGTACAGCGAATCTCATGTACGCCTGATAAGGGGGGATACATGGGGACATGAAGGTATGCATCCTTTATGTCTAGAGACACCATAAAATCCGCCCCTTCCAGGCTGGAGATAACTGCCCGGAGCGATTCCATCTTGAATTTGAACTTTTTCAAGTACAGGTTTAGGGATTTTAGATTCAGAATGGGTATGAGAGCCATCCGGTTTCGGGAACACAAAAAGAGCTGAATAGTACCCCTTCCCCTGTTAGACTACAGGAACCTTGATAATCACTTGCTGTTGACAGTTTTTGAATTGCAGCTAAAACTAATTTCCCTCTCTGGGGGAGAAGCTGGTAAAGCAGATTTGAAAAATCGGCGAGGAAGCACCTCTTTGAATTCCAGCTTGTAGCCTTGGGATACAATTTCCATCGCCCAAGGATCCACGTCTGACTGAACACAGACCTGGCTGAAGAGTCAAAGACGTGCCCCCACTGGCGCGAACTACCGCAGCGGAGCCCCAGCGTCATGCGGTGGATTTAGTAGAAGCCGGGGAGGACTTCTGCTCCTGGGAACTAGCCGAAGCAGGCATTCTTTTCCCTCTACCTTTACCTCTGGCGAGGAAGGAAGGAAGGAAAAGCCCCGACCTCTTCTGGACTTATGCGACCGAAAGGACTGCATCTGATATTGTGGTGTTTTCTTTTGCTGTGGGGGAACATAAGGTAAAAAAGTAGATTTACCCGCAGTAGCTGTGGAAACCAGGTCCGCGAGACCCTCCCCAAATAAAACCTCACCCTTGTAAGGCAAAACTTCCATATGTCTGAGTCGGTATCACCCATACAGTCCCCCAATAAGGCCCTTTGGAGCGACAGAGTATCCCAGCACACACCCAGCGCCACCAGACACTGGAATAAAATCCCAGTCAGTACAGCGCTTTTATATAAATATACTTACAGCGCCAAATAAATGTGCCCCCCCTCCCTCTTTTTTGCCCTCTGTACATGTGTTCAGCAGGGGAGAGTCCGGGGTGCCAGCTTCTCTGCAGCGTGCTGTGGAGAAAATGATGCTGGTTAGTGCTGAGGGATCAAGCTCCACCCCCCTCAACGGCAGGCTTCGGTCCCGCTCAAATCCATATACTGGCGGGGGATTTTGCAATATACAGCCTCCGCAGTATATATCTATGCCAGTGTCCCTAGAGGTTTCATAATTGCTGCCCAGAGCCCCCCTATACAGTGCCACCAGTGTGTGTGTGTAAATGCAGGAGCAATGGCGCGCAGCATTACCGCTGCGCGTTACCTTATTGAAGATCTGAAGTCTTCAACCGCGTTTGAAGTCTTCTTTCTTCTCATACTCACCCGGCTTCTATCTTCCGGCTCTGTGAGGACGGCGGCGCGGCTCCGGGACGAACGGTGAAGGCGAGACCTGCGTTACGACCCTCTGGAGCTAATGGGTTTCCAGTAGCCTAAGAAGCAGAGCCTATCATTTAAGTAGGTCTGCTTCTCTCTCCTAAGTCCCACGATGCAAGGAGCCTGTTGCCAGCAGTGCTCCCTGAAAATAAAAACCTAACAAGAGTCTTTTACAGAGAAACTCAGTAGAGTTCCCCTGCAGTGCACCCAGTATCCTCTGGGCACAGGATCTAACTGAGGTCTGGAGGGGCATAAAGGGAGGAGCCAGTGCACACCCATCTAAAGTTCTTTATAGTGCCCATGTCTCCTGCGGAGCCAGTCTATAACCCATGGTCCTTACGGAGTCCCCAGCATCCTCTAGGACGTAAAAGAAGAAAAAAAAAAAAACACACACCAAACAATGTTTCCCCCAGCACCATGAATGATAGCAGTAACCAGATTTAAATCCCATACAATATCTTAGAATTCAGAGATCTTGATTACATATATCTGCGCAAATGTATGTGTAAACCCCGAAGCTGCATCAAGGCCTCTGTATATATTAGGGGTCCCTAGTGCTATATCTAGGTGCAGGGCGCCACAATAAAAAAAAACAAAAAAAAAAAAAAAAAACACACACAAGCCAGACAGGTCAGGGCAGCATACCAGTGGGGAAAAAAATAAGAATTTACTCACCGGTAATTCTATTTCTCGTAGTCCGTAGTGGATGCTGGGAACTCCGTAAGGACCATGGGGAATAGCGGGCTCCGAAGGAGGCTGGGCACTCTAGAAAGATTTATGACTACCTGGTGTGCACTGGCTCCTCCCACTATGACCCTCCTCCAAGCCTCAATTAGGACACTGTGCCCGGACGAGCTGACATAATAAGGAAGGATTTAGAATCCCGGGTAAGACTCTTACCAGCCACACCAATCACACCGTACAACTCGTGATACAATATCCAGTTTAACAGTATGAAAACAACTGAGGCTCTCAACAGATGGCTCAACAATAACCCTTAGTTAACAATAACTATTTACAAGTATTGCAGACAATCCGCACTTGGGATGGGCGCCCAGCATCCACTACGGACTACGAGAAATAGAATTACCGGTGAGTAAATTCTTATTTTCTGACGTCCTAGTGGATGCTGGGAACTCCGAAAGGACCATGGGGATTATACCAAAGCTCCCAAACGGGCGGGAGAGTGCGGATGACTCTGCAGCACCGAATGAGAGAACTCCAGGTCCTCCTCAGCCAGGGTATCAAATTTGTAGAATTTTGCAAACGTGTTTGCCCCTGACCAAGTAGCTGCTCGGCCAAGTTGTAAAGCAGAGACCCCTCAGGCAGCCGCCCAAGATGAGCCCACCTTCCTTGTGGAATGGGCATTCACAGATTTTGGCTGTGGCAAGCCTGCCACAGAATGTGCAAGCTGAATTGTACTACAAATCCAGCGAGCAATAGACTGCTTAGAAGCAGGCGCACCCAGCTTGTTGGGTGCATACAGGATAAACAACGAGTCAGATTTTCTGACTCCAGCCGTCCTGGAAACATATTTTCAGGGCCCTGACAACGTCTAGCAACTTGGAGTCCTCCAAATCCTTAGTAGCCGCAGGCACCACAATAGGCTGGTTCAGGTGAAATGCTGACACCACCTTAGGGAGAAACTGGGGACGAGTCCTCAATTCTGCCCTATCCATATGGAAAATCAGATAAGGGCTTTTACATGATAAAGCCGCCAATTCTGACACTCGCCTGGCTGAAGCCAAGGCCAATAACATGACCACTTTCCACGTGAGATATTTCAGATCCACGGTTTTTAGTAGCTCAAACCAATGTGATTTTAAGAAACTCAACATCACGTTGAGATCCCAAGGTGCCACAGGAGGCACAAATGGGGGCTGAATATGCAGCACTCCTTTCACAAATGTCTGAACTTCAGGTACTGAAGCTAGTTCTTTTTGAAAGAAAAATCGACAGAGCAGAGATCTGTACTTTAATGGAGCCTAGTTTTAGGCCCATATTCACTCCTGCTTGCAGGAAATGCAGAAATCGACCTAGTTGAAATTCCTCTGTTGGGGCCTTTTTGGCCTCGCACCATGCAACATATTTCCGCCATATGCGGTGATAATGCTTTGCCGTAACATCTTTCCTGGCCTTAATAAGCGTAGGAATGACCTCTTCCGGAATACCCTTTTCCTTTAGGATCCGGTGTTCAACCGCCATGCCGTCAAACGCAGCCGCGGTAAGTCTTGGAACAGACAGGGCCCCTGCTGTAGCAGGTCCTGTCTGAGCGGTAGAGGCCACGGGTCCTCTGAGAGCATCTCTTGAAGTTCCGGGTACCACGCTCGTCTTGGCCAATCCGGAACCACGAGAATGGTGTTTACTCCTCGCTTTCTTATTATTCTCAATACCTTTGGTATGAGAGGCAGAGGAGGGAACACATAAACCGACTGGTACACCCACGGTGTCACTAGAGCGTCTACAGCTATCGCCTGAGGGTTCCTTGACCTGGTGCAATATTTTTAACTTTTTGTTGAGGCGGGACGCCATCATGTCCACCTGTGGTTTTTCCCAACGGTTTACCAGCAGCTGGAAGACTTCTGGATGAAGTCCCCACTCTCCCGGGTGGAGGTCGTGTCTGCCGAGGAAGTCTGCTTCCCAGTTGTCCACTCCCGGAATGAACACTGCTGACAGTGCTAGCACATGAGTCTCCGCCCATCGGAGAATTCTTGTGGCTTCCGCCATCGCCATCCTGCTTCTTGTGCCGCCCTGTCGATTTACATGGGCGACTGCCGTGATGTTGTCTGACTGGATCAGCACCGGCTGGTGTAGGAGCAGGGATTTTGCTTGACTTAGGGCATTGTAGATGGCCCTTAGTTCCAGAATATTTATGTGTAGGGAAGTCTCCTGACTTGTCCATAGTCCTTGGAAGTTTCTTCCCTGTGTGACTGCCCCCCAGCCTCGAAGGCTGGCATCCGTGGTCACCAGGACCCAGTCCTGTATGCCGAACCTGTGGCCCTCTAGAAGATGGGCACTCTGCAGCCACCACAGTAGCGACACCCTGGTTCTTGGAGACAGGGTTATCAAGCGATGCATCTGAAGATGCGATCCGGACCACTGGTCCAACAGGTCCCACTGAAAGATTCTGGCATGGAACCTGCCGAAGGGAATTGCTTCGTAAGAAGCCACCATCTTTCCCAGGACCCGCGTGCAGCGATGCACTGATACCTGTTTTGGTTTCAGAAGGTCTCTGACTAGAGATGACAACTCCCTGGCTTTCTCCTCCGGGAGAAACTTTTTTCTGGACTGTATCCAGAATCATTCCCAGGAACAGTAGTCGTGTCGTTGGAACCAGCTGCGACTTTGGGATATTCAGAATCCAGCCGTGCTGGTGCAGCACCTCCTGAGATAGTGCTACTCCCACCAACAACTGTTCCTTGGACCTCGCTTTTATCAGGAGATCGTCCAAGTACGGGATAATTAAAACTCCCTTTTTTCGAAGGAGTATCATCATTTCCGCCATCACCTTGGTAAATACCCTCGGTGCCGTGGACAGTCCAAACGGCAGCGTCTGGAATTGGTAATGGCAATCCTGTACCACAAATCTGAGGCACTCCTGGCGAGGATGGTAAATGGGGACATGCAAGTAAGCATCCTTGATGTCCAGGGATACCATGTAATCCCCCTCTTCCAGGCTCGCAATAACCGCCCTGAGCGATTCCATCTTGAACTTGAATTTTTTTATGAATGCGTTCAAGGATTTCAAATTTAAAATGGGTCTCACCGTACCGTCCGGTTTCGGTACCACAAATAGTGTGGAATAGTAACCCCGGCCTTGTTGAAGTAGGGGTACCTTGATTATCACCTGCTGGGAATACAGCTTGTGAATTGCCGCTAGCACCGCCTCCCTGTCTGAGGGAGCAATCGGTAAGGCAGATTTTAGGAACCGGTGGGGTGGAGACGCCTCGAATTCCAGTTTGTACCCCTGAGATACTATTTGAAGGATCCAGGGATCCACCTGTGAGCGAGCCCACTGATCGCTGAAATTCTTGAGGTGGCCCCCCACCGTACCAGGCTCCACCTGTGGAGCCCCACCGTCATGCGGCGGACTTAGCAGAAGAAGCGGGGGAGGACTTTTGCTCCTGGGAACCTGCTGTCTGTTGCAGCCTTTTTCCCCTACCTCTGCCTCTGGACAGAAAGGACCCGCCTTTTCCACGCCTGTTTTTCTGGGTCCGAAAGGACTGAACCTGATAAAACGGCGCCTTCTTAGGCTGTGAGGGGACATGGGGTAAAAATGCTGACTTCCCAGACGTTGCTGTGGAAACTAGGTCCGAGAGACCATCCCCAAATAATTCCTCACCTTTATATGGCAACACTTCCATGTGCCTTTTAGAATCTGCATCTCCTGTCCACTGGCGAGTCCATAAGCCTCTCCTAGCAGAAATGGACAATGCACTAACTTTAGATGCCAGTCGGCAGATTTCCCTCTGTGCATCTCATATATAAGACTGAGTCTTTGATATGGTCTATGGTTAACAGGATCGTGTCTGTCTAATGTGTCAATATTTTCTGACAGTTTATCTGACCACGCAGCGGCAGCACTGCACATCCAAGCTGACGCAATAGCTGGCCTAAGTATAATGCCTGAGTGTGTATATACAGACTTCAGGATCGCCTCCTGCTTTCTATCAGCAGGTTCCTTGAGGGCGGCCGTATCCGAAGACTGTAGTGCCACCTTTTTTGATAAACGTGTGAGTGCTTTATCCACCCTAGGAGGTGTTTCCCAACGTGACCTATCCTCTGGCGGGAAAGGGAACGCCATTAGTACCTTCTTAGGAATTACCAATTTTTTATCAGGGAAAGCCCACGCTTCTTCACACACTTCATTTAATTCGTCTGATGGGGGGAAAACTATGGGTAGTTTTTTCTCCCCAAACATAATACCCTTTTTAGTGGTACCTATATTTATATCAGAAATGTGTAACACCTCTTTCATTGCCTCAATCATGCAGTGAATGGCCTTAGTGGGCATCAGATTAGACTCATAGTCGTCGACACTGGTATCAGTGTCGACATCTGGGTCTGCGGTCGCGGGCGTTTTAGAGCCCCTGATGACCTGTGCGACGCCTGGACAGGCACGAGCTGAGAAGTCGGCTGTCCCACATTAGGCATGTCGTCAAATTTCTTATGTAAGGAGTCTATACGTGCACTCATTTCTTTCCATAAGTTCAACCATTCAGGTGTCTGCCCCGCAGGGGGTGACATCCCTTCTAAAGGCATCTGCTCCGTCGCCACATAATTATCCTCATCAAACATGTCGACACAGCCGTACCGACACCGCACACACACAAGGAATGCTCCACAGAGGACAGGACCCACAAAAGCCCTTTGGGGGGACAGAGTGAGAGTATGCCAGCACACACCAGAGCGCTATATAATGCAGGGACTAACTGAGTTATGTCCCCTATAGCGGCTTTTTCTATATAATTATATACAGCGCCTAAATTTAGTGCCCCCCCTCTCTTTTTTTACCCTTTTCTGTAGTGTAGACTGCAGGGGAGAGCCAGGGAGCTTCCTTCCAGTGAATCTGTGAAGGAGAAATGGCGCCAGTGTGCTGCAGGAGATAGCTCCGCCCCTTTTCCGCAGCCTATTCTCACGCTTTTTTCTGGATTCTGGCAAGGGTATTTTCCACATATATAGCCTCTAGGGCTATATATTGTGGTATTTTTGCCAGCCAAGGTGTTATAATTGCTTCTCAGGGCGCCCCCCCCCCCAGCGCCCTGCACCCTCAGTGACCGGAGTGTGAAGTGTGTGAGAGGAGCAATGGCGCACAGCTGCAGTGCTGTGCGCTACCTTGGTGAAGACGGATGTCTTCTGCCGCCGATTTTCCGGACCTCTTCTTGCTTCTGGCTCTGTAAGGGGGACGGCGGCGCGGCTCCGGGACCGAACACCAAGGACTGGGCCTGCGGTCGATCCCTCTGGAGCTAATGGTGTCCAGTAGCCTAAGAAGCCCAATCCGGCTGCAAGCAGGCGAGTTCGCTTCTTCTCCCCTTAGTCCCTCGCTGCAGTGAGCCTGTTGCCAGCAGGTCTCACTGAAAATAAAAAACCTAAATCTATACTTTCTTTCTAAGGGCTCAGGAGAGCCCCTAGTGTGCATTCAACCTCGGCCGGGCACAAAATCTAACTGAGGCTTGGAGGAGGGTCATAGTGGGAGAAGCCAGTGCACACCAGGTAGTCATAAATCTTTCTAGAGTGCCCAGCCTCCTTCGGAGCCCGCTATTCCCCATGGTCCTTACGGAGTTCCCAGCATCCACTAGGACGTCAGAGAAAAACAAAAAACCACCCAATAGATTAGGGTTTAAGAAGTTGACGCTATAGAGAAAGCGATACAAAAATCAGATGTACCATATATGCTCGAGTATAAGTCGACCCGAATATAAGCCGAGGCACCTAATTTTACCACAAAAATAACTGGGGAAAATTGACTAGTATAAGCCTAGGGTGGGAAATGCACGGTGCCAGGGTTTTCATGCTCAGGTTGTCATGCGGTAGGTGTTATGCTTGTTGCCAGGGGGGTAATGCTTTTTGCTAGGGCTGTGCCCCCAGTGCCACATACCCCCACAGTGCCAGAAACACATGCCCCCAGTGTCATTTAATAAAGATAAAGGCCACAGATATTAAAATAATTATTTACTCACCGGTAATTCTATTTCTCGTAGTCTGTAGTGGATGCTGGGAACTCCGTAAGGACCATGGGGAATAGACTGCTCAGCAGGAGACTGGGCACATCTAAAGAAAGAATTAGGACTATCTGGTGTGCACTGGCTCCTCCCCCTATGACCCTCCTCCAAGCCTCAGTTAGTACACTGTGCCCGGAAGAGCTGACAATAAGGAAGGATTTTGAATCCCGGGTAAGACTCATACCAGCCACACCAATCACACTGTATAACTCGTGATAGGAACCCCGGTTAACAGTATGATAACAAAAGGAGCCTCTGAAAAGATGGCTCGCAATAATAACCCGATGTGTAACAATAACTATTTACAAGTATTGCAGACAATCCGCACTTGGGATGGGCGCCCAGCATCCACTACGGACTACGAGAAATAGAATTACCGGTGAGTAAATTCTTATTTTCTCGGACGTCCTAGTGGATGCTGGGAACTCCGTAAGGACCATGGGGATTATACCAAAGCTCCCAAACGGGCGGGAGTGCGCGGACGACTCTGCAACACCGAATGAGAGAACTCCAGGTCCTCCTCAGCCAGGGTATCAAATTTGTAGAATTTTGCAAACGTGTTTGCCCCTGACCAAGTAGCAGCTCGGCAAAGTTGTAAAGCCGAGACCCCTCGGGCAGCCGTCCAAGATGAGCCCACCTTCCTTGTGGAATGGGCTTTTACAGATTTAGGCTGCGGTCGTCCTACCGCAGAATGCGCCAGCTGAATAGTGCTACAAATCCAGCGCGCAATAGTCTGCTTAGAAGCAGGAGCACCCAGTTTGTTGGGTGCATACAGGATAAACAGCGAGTCAGTTTTCCTGACTCCAGCCGTCCTGGAAGCATAAATTTTCAGGGCCTCGACTACGTCCAGTAACTTGGAATCCTCCAAGTTCCCAGTAGCCGCAGGCACCACAATAGGCTGGTTCAAGTGAAACGCTGATACCACCTTCGGGAGAAACTGAGGACGAGTACTCAATTCTGCCCTATCCATATGGAAAAATCAGATAAGGGATTTTATAGGACAAAGCCGCCAATTCTGACACACGCCTGGCCGAAGCCAGGGCCAACAGCATGACCACTTTCCACGTGAGATATTTCAAATCCACAGTCTTAAGTGGTTCAAACCAATGTGATTTCAGGAACTCCAAAACCACATTGAGATCCCAAGGTGCCACTGGGGGCACAAAAGGAGGCTGAATATGCAGAACTCCCTTGACAAAAGTCTGAACTTCAGGCAGGGAAGCCAGTTCTTTCTGGAAGAAAATCGACAGGGCCGAAATCTGGACCTTAATGGACCCCAATTTGAGGCCCGTCACCCCTGTTTGCAGGAAATGCAGGAATCGACCCAGTTGAAATTCCTCCGTTGGGGCCTTCCTGGCCTCACACCAAGCAACATATTTTCGCCAAATGCGGTGATAATGGTTTGCGGTGACATCCTTCCTGGCTTTGATCAGGGTAGGAATGACTTCCTCCGGAATACCCTTTTCCTTCAGGATCCGGTGTTCAACCGCCATGCCGTCAAACGCAGCCGCGGTAAGTCTTGGAACAGACAGGGCCCCTGCTGCAGCAGGTCCTGTCTGAGCGGCAGAGGCCAAGGGTCCTCTGAATGCATCTTTCGAAGTTCCGGGTACCAAGCTCTTCTTGGCCAATCCGGAACCACGAGTATAGTTTTCACTCCTCGCCTTCGTACTATTCTCAGTACCTTGGGAATGAGAGGCAGAGGAGGAAACACATAAACCGACTGGTACACCCACGGTGTTACTAGAGCGTCCACAGCGATCGCCTGAGGGTCCCTTGACCTGGCGCAATATCTTTTTAGCTTTTTGTTGAGGCGGGACGCCATCATGTCCACCTGTGGTCTTTCCCACCGGTTTACCAGCATTTGGAAGACTTCTGGATGAAGTCCCCATTCTCCCAGGTGGAGGTCGTGCCTGCTGAGGAAGTCTGCTTCCCAGTTGTCCACTCCCGGAATGAACACTGCTGTCAGTGCTAACACATGATTTTCCGCCCATCGGAGAATCCTTGTGGCTTCTGCCATTGCCTTCCTGCTTCTTGTGCCGCCCTGTCTGTTTACATGGGCGACCGCCGTGATGTTGTCTGATTGGATCAGTACAGACTGGTTCTGAAGCAGGGGCCTTGCTTGGCTTAGGGCATTGTAGATGGCCCTTCGCTCCAGAATATTTATGTGAAGCGAAATCTCCTGATCTGACCACAGTACTTGGAAATTTCTTCCCTGTGTGACTGCCCCCCAGCCCCGAAGGCTGGCATCCGTGGTCACCAGGACCCAGTCCTGTATTCCGAATCTGCGGCCCTCTAGTAGATGAGCCCTCTGCAGCCACCACAGCAGCGACACCCTGGTCCTTGCCGACAGGGTTATCCGCTGTTGCATCTGGAGATGGGACCCGGACCATTTGTCCAACAGGTCCCACTGGAAAGTCCTTGCGTGGAACCTTCCGAATGGAATTGCTTCGTACGAAGCTACCATTTTTCCCAGGACTCGTGTGCATTGATGTACCGACACCTGTCCCGGTTTTAGGAGGTCTCTGACTAGAGATGACAACTCCTCGGCTTTTTCCACTGGAAGAAACTTTTTTCTGGTCTGTGTCCAGAATCATTCCCAGGAACAGAAGACGTGTCGTCGGGACCAGCTGTGACTTTGAAATATTGAGAATCCAGCCGTGCTGTTGTAGCACTTCCCGAGAAAGTGCTACCCCCACTACCAACTGTTCTTTGGACCTCGCCTTTATCAAGAGATCGTCCAAGTACGGGATAATTAAAAATCCCTTCTTGCGAAGGAGTATCATTTCGGCCATTACCTTGGTAAAGACCCTCGGTGCCGTGGATAACCCAAACGGCAGCGTCTGGAACTGATAGTGACAGTCCTGTACCACAAATCTGAGGTACTCCTGGTGAGGGGGGTAAATGGGGACATGTAGGTACGCATCCTTGATGTCCAGGGAGACCATGTAATCCCCCTCATCCAGGCTCGCAATAACCGCCCTGAGCGATTCCATCTTGAACTTGAACCTTTTGATATAAGTGTTCAAGGCTTTTAAATTTAAGATGGGTCTCACCGAACCGTCCGGTTTCGGTACCACAAACATTGTGGAATAGTAACCCTTTCCTTGCTGAAGGAGGGGTACCTTGACAATCACTTGCTGTGAATACAGTTTTTGGATAGCCACCAACACTGCCTCCCTGGCAGAGGGAGTTGCTGGTAAGGCAGATTTTAGAAAACGGCGGGGGGGGGGGGGGGGGGGGAGACGTCTCGAATTCCAGCCTGTACCCCTGAGATACTACTTGAAGGGTCCAGGGATCCACCTGTGAGAGAGCCCACTGTGTGCTGAAATTTCTGAGACGGGCCCCCACCGTACCCGGGTCCGCCTGTGAAGCCCCAGCGTCATGCTGTGGACTTACCGGACGCGGGGGAGGACTTTGCTCTTGGGAACTGGCTGTATGCTGCAGCTTTTTCCCTCTACCTTTGCCTCTCGGCAGAAAGGACGCGCCTCGAGCACTCTTGTGTTTTTGGGGCCGAAAGGACTACTTGATAATACGGTGCTTTTTGCTGTGGGGTAGCTTTTGAATCGGCATCACCTGACCACTGCAGAGTCCATAACCCCCTTCTGGCGGCAATGGACATTGCACTTATTTTTGATGCCAGCCGGCAAATATCCCTCTGTGCATCACGCATGTATAAGACAGCGTCTTTTATATGCTCTACTGTCAGCAAAATATTGTCCCTATCCAGGGTATCAATATTATCCAACAGGGAATCTGACAACGCAGCAGCACTGCACATCCATGCTGATGCAATCGCTGGTCACAATATAATGCGCGTGTGTGTGTGTGTGTGTGTGTGTGTGTGTGTGTGTGTGTGTGTGTGTGTGTGTGTGTGTGTATATATATATATATATATATATATATATATATATATATATATATATATATTTTATATAGCTTTTAGGGTAGCTTCCTGCTTTCTATCGGCAGGATCCTTTAGGGCAGCCGTATCCGGAGACGGTAGTGCCACCTGTTTTGATAAACGTGTAAGCGCTTTATCTACCCTAGGGGATGTTTCCCAACGTGACCTATCCTCTGGCGGGAAAGGGTACGCTGCCAATAACCGTTTAGAAATTATCAATTTCTTATTGGGGGGGGGGGGGGGGCGGGGGGGAGTCCAGGTTTCCGCACACACCTCATTTAATTCCTCAGATGCAGGAAAAACTACTGGGAGTTCTCACCGAACATAATACCCTTTTTTGTGGTACCTGGGGTACTATCAGAAATGTGTAATACATTTTTCATTGCCTCAATCATGTAACGGGTGGACCTATTGGAGGGTACATTAGTCTCATCGTCGTCGACACTGGAGTCGGTATCCGTGTCGACATCTGTGTCTGCCATCTGAGGTAGCGGGCGTTTTAAAGCCCCTGATGACATTTGAGACGCTGGAACAGTCACAAGCTGAGTAGCCGGCTGTCCTATGTCGTCAAACCTTTTATGTAAGGAGCTGACACTGTCACGTAATTCCTTCCATAAGTCCATCCACACAGGTGTCGACCCTTCAGGGGGTGACAACACACTTACAGGCATTTGCTCTGCCTCCACATCATTTTCCTCATCATACATGTCGACACAGCGGTACCGACACAGCACACACACAGGGAATGCTCTGACAGAGGACAGGACCCCACAAAGCCCTTTGGGGAGACAGAGGGAGAGTATGCCAGCACACACCAGAGCGCTATATACCACAGGGATATCACCTATAAAGTGTGTTTTCCCCTTATAGCTGCATATATATTATACTGCGCCTAAATTTGTGCCCCCCCTCTTTTTTAACCTTTCTGTAGTGCAGGACTGCAGGGGAGAGCCAGGGAGCGATCCTTCCAGCGGAGCTGTGAGGGAAAATGGCGCCAGTGTGCTGAGGGAGATGGCTCCGCCCCTTTTTCGGCGGGCTTTCTCCCGCAATTTTAAGATTTCTGGCAGGGGTTCATATACACCTATATAGCCTCTGGGGCTATATATGGTGTCAGTTTGCCAGCCAAGGTGTTATTTATTGCTGCTCAGGGCGCCCCCCCCCAGCGCCCTGCACCCATCAGTGACCGCAGTGTGTGGTGTGCATGAGGAGCAATGGCGCACAGCTGCAGTGCTGTGCGCTACCTTGGAGAAGACAGAAGTCTTCAGCCGCAGATTTTCCGGACCTTCTTGCTTCTGGCTCTGTAAGGGGGACGGCGGCGCGGCTCCGGGAACTGACGACGAGGTTGGGTCCTGTGTGCGATCCCTCTGGAGCTAATGGTGTCCAGTAGCCTAAGAAGCCCAAGCTACCACCACTTAGGTAGGTTCGCTTCTTCTCCCCTTAGTCCCTCGGTGCAGTGAGCCTGTTGCCAGCAGGTCTCACTGTAAAATAAAAAACCTAAATTATACTTTCTAGGAGCTCAGGAGAGCCCCTAGTGTGCATCCAGCTCAGCCGGGCACAGAAATCTAACTGAGGCTTGGAGGAGGGTCATAGGGGGAGGAGCCAGTGCACACCAGATAGTCCTAATTCTCTCTTTAGATGTGCCCAGTCTCCTGCGGAGCCGTCTATTCCCCATGGTCCTTACGGAGTTCCCAGCATACACTAGGACGTCAGAGAAAAAACATTACACAAACTGACTAAGAGTGAGAGTCAGTGTGTTTAGCAGCCAGTGCCCCCGACAGACTCTGCTCCATCTCTAACACAGAGTGCGGGCAGCGATGGCCCGGGTACAATGTGTTCCAGGGCCGGGCAGCGGGAGTTGCGGACTCCCCAAGCATGGCAGCAAAGGCAATGTCTTTCCAGGCAGCGGGACGGGCTGGAGTTGCAGGAGGACCTTGTCCGGGGGCATACATACCCACACTCCCTCAGTCACACACCTATAAAAGCCACCCGTCAATAACCAGAGGCTCCACCCTCACCTCTGTTGGCTGACTCGAGTATAAGCAGAGGGGGGCTTTTTCAGCATAGAAAAAATGCGCTGAAAAAGTCGGCTTATACTCGAGTATATGGGGTAATCAAAATAAGAAATAGTGTTGAAGAAATTAGGTGATAAGTGTTAATGTAAGGGTATGCCACTCTAAAGCCATCCAGAACTGCCAATCCAGGGGCACCACATCCTGCACCTCCACAACCCCAATCTGGGTCTATGTTTAACCAGTGTCAAAGTCAGAAAAATATCTCTATGCACACTGCCATATTTGCACCTCACAGGTCCGTGCTGCGCATGCGTACGCTCTCCCGTACGTGCACATACTCACAGTCGCGGGCACCCGCAGGCGCACGGTATGCGCATTTACGGTAGAGTTTATGTGATCGCAGCGTGCGACTCAATCGTTACATATTTTCACCATATAGCGTATTTTATAGATAATGGTCCCTTTGATAGATTCTGAAAGTTTAGGTAACATAGCATGTTCCTGGACAGAGAAATCCCTCTTTGTATTGTACGAAGGGTCTAACAGGGGTCATACAGTGGTGTTTGGTACCCATCGGAAGAGTATTTAAATAGCAATATTCCGGTGTTGGTTTGGAGCGGATTAATCGCTCGTGCGAATAGTTATGGACATAAGAAGTTTATGTCCATTTACTATTATTTACCCTTACTTAGTCATGCGGCGGGAAACCCAGTATCCCACCCACCTGAGCTGTTGGAAATAGTCACAGCCCACCTGTATGAATCAACCTATGACCTTTTGTTATAATGCAAAGCCGAATTCCTGTGTCCAATGAACAATAAGAATATAGGGACCATTGTACTGTAGTGTGTGCAGAGTATATAAGGGTCACCGTCCCCAGGCCAGCCAGTACTCACTCTCTCTTCAACAGTTATCGCTGATAATTGGAGGACTGGATTCCGGTTGCGCCTGCGTGTGTTCCCCGTATGGTATGTTTCTCTGTTGCCACTTTGTTTCTCATATGTTGTTAGCCATTCTCACTTAGTCTCTGTATTTATAATGCGATCGTTCTCTATTGTGCATGTTACTGTCTAGATACTCTGTTAGAATTATATGTTAGTTTGTAGCGTATGACTTGTGAACTGTTTCCCCTTTTGAAGTAACTTAAGACTTGTTAGTAAAAGGCTTTGGACCCTTAACGGTAGCGTGTGTTCATTATATTGCAAGGGGTAATAGGAGCGTCTCTTTCGCTCAAACAGCTTTAATATTAACAAGGTTAAGCAGCGTTCTATCGCTACAGTGTTTTAATACAAGGTTTACAGCGTAAGAATATCTTTCCTGTGTGTCACATACAAGTTTTACTGATTGTTATCCAGTGAGCGTCTGCGCCGCTCGTGATCTCCTCGTGGTCCCGAGCGTCCGCTACGCAAATAACGTAGCATTACGGTAGTCGCTCACCTATTGTGTGCCCGATACCAACAGCGTATTCTCGCGAGCGTGTGTCGCTCGAGCGGCTCGCTCCCGATACAGCGTCCGCTACGCTAAGAGCGTACCCTTACGGTACTACATACTCCAATAGCGTACAAAGTCTCTTAACCTCTTAGAGTGTTTAATACGGTAATTAAATCGACTCTCAATTGGGGCCTCGTCCTCCCTCCACACATCCATCCGCACTAGCTAAAACACACTTTATCTGTCAGCAAAGGGCGGGAACGCAGTATCCTTTCGTATCCGTATTGGTGGTGAGGGATACAGTAGTGCTGACTAGATAAGCGTCTGTTTCGCTACGCTGTAGGAGTGCTGGGGTGGAATCCGGAACCGGAGGTAAGAATACGCTATTATCATTTAAAACTATTTATTTCTGCTTTTGCATACGCACACACGCATGCACGCATCTACATTGTTCTAACTCACTTTCTTGTTGCCATTAGAATTGACTATTAGACACGTGCTGAGGAATCTGGTGCTATTTAGTTAAGATTACAAAGGAAAATTGTTAAGGGTATAAGTGTAAAGAACACACACACAGCATAGCAAACACTGTGTGGTAAGCGATTTCAGTTGAGTATTGTTTACATTGATAGAAGCGTGTTGATTGTGTCGCTGTGGGCGTATCTGCACTCTGTGCATAAGTGTCTCGGACAACGTGCAAAAGCACGTACGTGACGCAAAGGCATACGCACGTGGCGTGTTTTACGCAACGGAACGTACACATACGCCCATTGAGACTCAAATCACACAATAATCTTGTTTAGGGTGGGCGGTATAGTATAGCCACCTGGTAAATAGCACACAGTTGTTCAGTTCAGTTTTACTAAAAGTATTAGTGAAAAGAAAACCTTTTTCTACTGCAAACCCAGGGATTAGACTCCTACCTGTATGAAAGGAATTTCTGTACAGAAAGATTAAAAGTGTATTTGATTGAATAGGAGTGAGTGTGGAATTTAAGGTATTGTTTTTGTGAACCCACAAATCGGGATCCCGTCGGAGACCACATCAGGTGAGTGGACACTTGGTGGCGTGGGACTGGCTTGCCCGCGTTAACATTATATAAGGTAAAGGAGCAAGTAGTTTCCGCAGACAAAAGGACTGCGAGGTATTTAAGCGCAGCCCCAGGGGTTTTGCGTAGCACCCATATAGTCAAGGTAAAGCTCCGGCTGAAGGTTTCGCAGCCTAAACAACCGATTCCATTGGTCGTAAAGCGTATAAATATTTAGTTATTTATGCGCTGTGCGACTGGACCGCACGTAAGTGTGTGCATTAGTTTGTTACCTTGATACCCATCGACAATTTATTGTGGGATCATAAACGCTATTTGCACATACGAACGTGATTTGTGTAGGTTTTTGTTATTTTAAGGGAGTTTCGCTGTTCACTAAGCAAATCTCTAACGACCAATACTTGCTGGGGAGGGATCATATACTCCCACATGCCCCAGTAAATAGAGGTTACAAAAGATCCCACGGATTGGATAGGCCAATTGGGGCGCAGAGTGAGTGAAAGCACTAGTTGAACTTTCACCGTCGCCTTACCGCGGGCAATTTGGTCTGTTTGTCAGAATTAGCTAAGACAGCAATATCTGCAAACGATGGGGGCCAGTTGTTCAAAGAAGGGACGTCCAACAAGGGTTCACGTTGGTGGTTGTTGGCCCAAAGGGTCCGCACGGTATATAATGTGTGAAAAATACGGAACTCACACACAGGTATTATGCAATGAGTGGGAACGTATGACAGAGGATGATGGGGAACAGTTTCCCCGGGTAGGCAGTCTGAACCCTGAGGTATTGCAGAACTTAAGAAAAAGGATAGGTCTAATCAAATCTGCAAAGCAGAGGATCAGACATTATGATTGTTTACTGATATGGCAACAGGAAAGTGAAATACAACAGGAACTAGCCCAAAAAGCTAATTCCCATCCAGGTAGAAATCTAATAGCAACGGCACCACCACCATATATAGCAGGGGACAAAGTGGCTGCAGAGAATGACATGCGGGTTTGCGATAAGGGTGCACTTAATAAATGTATTAGTAATGACAAAATTAAGATGAAAGTAAATGCAAATGTTGACACTAACCCTAACCCATGCAAGTTGTATCCTATGTTAAACTTCCCCCAGGAATACGACCAAGAAGATGAGCCCACAACGATTTCAGCTCTCTCTCTAGCGGCCACCATAAGCGATACTCCAGTAGGCATCGCCCAACCACCTAGGGAGGCATCAAAAGCACATAGCTCAGGGACAGGTGAGGCTGTATCTACAGGTAAGTACGGCACTGTACAATATGCTGAAACTATTGCACCATACACTGAAGAATCAAACCAGAGTGAAGTAGTTCTAATTAACCCTGTTAGAGTAATAGCGGTCCCCAATGGTAAGACTGACGCAAATGGAGCCACACCCATTAGAAATATTGCAATGCACTGTCCCTGGTCACGAGCAGAATTAAGAACAATTCTGTCTGAATTTCCTGATCCCAGGAAAGATTTAGCCGCATGCCAAAGGTTCATTAAAGACCTAGGAAATTCCACTGAACCAAACAAAGATTGGAGAACACTACTGCGGGCATGTCTGCCCTCTAGTGTTGACCCTATTAAGTTTATAGCTGACTGTAAACTAGATCAGGAGGTTCCCCTTACGGATGCATACAATCAAGAAAATGTAATCAGAATCAATCTGCAACTGGGAATATATTTCCCAGCCGTAGTAAAATGGAATAAAATATTCTCCATTAAACAAATGGAAAGGGAAACTGCCCCCGAATATTTCCACAGAGCATTAGAGGAAATGGCTAAGTACACTGGGATCATGGACATTGAGACAAATATACACCATAGAGAGGTAGCGGTGTCCGTATTGATGGACGGTTTAAAGGAGGTATTAAAAAGTAGGGTACAAACTGCTCAACCCAACTGGAGAGGTATGTCGGTGGCCGCCTTAAGAGAGACTGCTGCTGGGCACGACAGGAATATTACAAGACACAGGGAGTCACAAAGTGATAAACTGATGGCAATAAGTATCCAGGCCCTCACAACAAGGCCGCCTCAGTCCAGATCACAGGTCCCTGGTGGTAAGCCGCATGTGGTAAAATGTTACAATAGTAGGGAAGGACATTTTGCACGTAATTGTACCAATAACTCATATAATGCACATAAAAACCCTAGACAACGACATGACACACGACATTGGGAGCAGGGTCCACAGAGGCGGAGCTATGAGCCACATGCAGGGGAAACAAAAAGATACCCCCCGAACAGAGACTGGCAAGCCTCTGGTAGTTCCCAGCTAACTCCCTCACAAGTAGTTGCTGCCAGCGGGATTCAGGGAGGTCACCATACCCAATAGGGGTGTGGCCATACCTGTAATCTGCAGCCAGTAAAATTGATTGCAAGTCTTGGGAGTGAACCAGAAATTGCAATCAATGTAGCTGGTAAATCATTAAACTTTCTTGTAGACACAGGGGCGGCCAAATCAGTGATAAATTCGACGGTGGGCATGAGAACCACTGGTAAGACAATTCCAGCCATAGGGGTAACGGGAGTAGTCCAGCACTACCCTGTTAGCAAACCAGCCGAGATTACAATAGGGCCTTTACATACCAAGCATTCCTTTTTGCTGGCTGCATCGGCACCGACTAATCTCCTGGGAAGAGACTTACTGTGTAAAATGGGGTGCGTCATTTATTGTACTCCTGAAGGTGTATTCTTGGACATACCTGAGAATCACGCTCAGGAAGTGCGAGACATGTTAGACTCCCCGTCAAAATTAATGTCACATACCATTATGACAAATAGGACTCCCTCCCAAGTAGAAGAAATGACATCTCAGATACCAGAGTCACTTTGGACAAAAGATGGACAGGACACTGGATTAATGGCAAACGTAGCTCCGGTAGTTGTACAAGTAAAAGATGGTAGGATAGCTCCAAAAATCCCACAGTACCCTCTGAAGCCAGAGGTGGAGTTAGGAGTGTATCCCGTAATAGAGCGCTTGCTACAACAGGGCATTCTGGTAAGAACGTCCAGCACTGCCAATAGTCCCATCTTCCCTGTTAAAAAGAGTGGGGGGAGGGGTTACCGGCTAGTGCAGGATCTAAGGGGGATTAACAAAATAGTTGAGAGTCAGTTCCCCGTAGTGCCAAATCCAGCTGTCATCCTAATGCAAATCCCTCCCACTGCGAATTTTTTCACTGTTATTGACCTCTGCTCCGCTTTCTTTTCGGTACCTCTGCACCCTGACAGTCAAAATTTGTTTGCATTCACATACAGAGGAGTCCAATACACATGGACTCGATTACCACAAGGTTTCATAGATAGTCCAAGTATATTTTCTCAGGCTTTGCATGATTGTTTACAGTCTTTCCAACCAGTGAGTGGATCAGTATTAATACAGTACGTGGATGATCTACTACTGTGTTCTGATTCATTGGAAGCATCTCTGAAGGATACGAAACAGCTCCTGTTTCATCTTTCAGACACAGGACACAAGGTTTCCAAAGACAAGTTGCAATTATGCCAAACTAAGGTAAAATATTTGGGACACTGTCTAACACAAGGACTGAGACACCTGACCGCTGATAGAATTCAAGCAATTAGAGACATGACTGCCACAAACCCAGCAACAGATCAGAACATTTTTAGGAATGTGTGGGTATTGCCGTAACTGGATCCCAGGGTTTTCCATCCTAGCGTTACCCTTGCAGGAAATGGTCTCCTCAAACAAACCTGATCGGATTTCGCATACAGACGAGTCTGAGACAGCATTTGAGAGACTTAAACAGTGCCTAACGCAGGCACCAGCATTGGGTATGCCTGACTATGGGAAACCCTTTGAACTATACGGAACAGAAAGTGCTGGTTGCGCGGCAGGTGTACTAACCCAAAAGCACGGTGATGCCAGCAGGCCGGTAGCATACTACAGCGCTCAGCTAGATACGGTAGCGCGATCCCTCCCCACATGCTTGCGAAGTGTTGCTGCGATAGCATTGCTAGTAACGAAAAGCGAAGACGTCGTGCTAGGTCACAACCTCACAATTCATACACCACATGCAGTGTCAGCCTTGTTGAATTCTGCCCAAACCAGACACGTCTCATCAGCGCGGTTTACAAAATGGGAATTGGCACTAATGGCCCCCGTAAACATCACCATAAGGAGATGCAGTGCATTAAATCCGGCAACATATCTCCCAGGTGTGCCTGGACAGGCACAAAGGGTGGAAGATGAGTGGTGGGGAAGGAGGATTTAACACAAAGGAAGACACATGATTGTATGGAATATTTGACCCAAAATTTTACCGCAAGGCCTGACATCAGTGACAACCCACTGGAAGATGCAGAACTTACGTTCTACACGGACGGTAGTTGTCATAGACAGTCAGACTCGGGAGACTTGTGTACTGGGTACGCAGTCGTAGATGACCAAGGCACCATAGAAGCGGAACCGCTAGGCCCACCTCACTCAGCCCAGGTTGCTGAACTGGTCGCCCTAACCAGAGCATGTGAATTGGCTAAGGGCAAATCAGCCAATATCTACACCGATTCTAGATACGCATTCGGGGTAGTCCATGATTTCGGAGCCCTATGGCGCCTCAGAAATTTCATGACGGCAGCTGGTACACCGGTAGCGCATGCAGCCCACATAAAAAGGCTTCTAACAGCGATACAGGAACCCGACAGAGTGGCTGTTATCAAATGTAAAGCACATACATATAGCCAAGACCCAGTATCGCTTGGTAACAGCCGAGCAGACGAAGCAGCTAAGTTAGCAGCTGCTACCCCCAGACAGACAGACACCACACAACTGATGGTATTTAATACCATCAACACACAGAAGTTGTGTGAGATGCAAAATTTGCGTTCCACACAGGAAAAGGCAGTCTGGAAGGCAAAGGGATATGGCCAGGAGTCCTCAGGACTCTGGACGGATGGACAAGGTAAACCAGTGGCCCCCAGAGCGTACCTTCCATGTTTAGCTGAGGCAGCTCACGGGCTGACTCATCTGGGCAGGGAAGGGATGTGCAAGTTGGTAAGAGCATATTGGTGTGCCCCAGGATTCTCATCTCATGCGAGTAAAAGAGCAATGTCATGCCTTACCTGTTTGAGAAAGAATATTGGAAAGGCAATACCTACAGAACCATCCCATATCCCACCTGCCGGCGGCCCTTTCCAGGTAATACAGATTGACTTCATTCAATTACCCCCTTGTCGAAATTTGAAATATGTACTTGTTTGTATAGATGTTTTCTCAAATTGGGTCGAAGCATTTCCTGCGGCCACAAATACCGCTATGTTTACTGCTAAGAAAATTGTGCAGGAATTTGTATGTAGATATGGTATCCCTAGAATAATTGAGAGTGATAGGGGTACCCATTTTACAGGTGATGTCTTTCAAGGAATGTGTAAATTGATGGGAATTGATAGCAAGCTGCACACTCCGTACCGTCCACAGGCGAGTGCGAAAGTGGAAAGAGTGAACAGCACTATTAAAAATAAGCTGAGTAAAGTGATGGCAGAGACAGGATTGACATGGCCAGAAGCTTTACCCATTGTACTGTACAGCATCAGAACCACTCCCAGGTCCCCTCTTAATCTGTCCCCCTTTGAAATCTTGTTTGGTCGACAACCGCATGTTATGATTAACCCTCAGGATGATTTGAAGTGTAACAATGAAGTAACTGTAAAATACTTGATTAACATGAGTAAACAGTTAAGGAATCAAAATGATAATCTGAAGTTGGTGATTCCTGATTTACCAGGTAGTAATTGTCATGACATTGAACCTGGGGATTATGTAATGATACAGAATTTTCTACGCTCAGGTTGCCTTGTTGACAGATGGGAAGGACCATACCAGGTCTTATTGACTAGCACTACAGCATTGAAGGTTGCTGAGAGAGAGACTTGGGTTCATTCATCCCACTGCAAGAAGGTTGCTGATCCAGAGAAGTCCCGTGATAAGGAACAGACGGTAGAGGTTGTATCACTGGAGTGTCTGTTCCAGGAGGACTAAGGCGGCACCTGAGCATCGAGAACCACAAGATCAAAAGCAGTTGTCGATCCCCAGTTCCCTTTTATTGTTTTTATCCAACTTCCCATCCCCTCTCCTTCAAATTATTTTTCCCCCTTCTCATTCTTCTCCGTTTCCTCCTACAAGATGGACTTGCCCCAAGAGACTGTGATCCGGATTTTCCTGTTGACCATGATGTTGACCAGAGCAGTCTGTTCCGGCGAGAGTACCATGGAGTTCGAGAGAGGTTCTGGAATGGATTCTGATGACAGAGATGGAGGCGTAGTTTTCCCAAGAACAACTTAACCAACAAGTAAAGGCGAGTATCAGAAAACGATCCGATAGCATTGACCACAGAAGGAATTGTGATGGATTGTTAGCTGAAGAAAACTGTATCTGTAGGCTCTGTGACAATGTCATTGAGGATGGGTGTATTAAGAAATGCCAATCCAGTTTTAATATCCATATGGACCGGCATCCCTTGAGTGACTATCACTCTTTAGTGGGTAATGTGCTTAATAAAACAGATTGTTGGGTATGCTCTCAAGTACCTCAAGGTCATAGCAAATCAGGGCTAGTACCATTTCCTTTAACGATAGGGGAGGTACTTGAGCTAAGTGGTGGGAGACCGGTGGACAGGAGGTTTAATATCTCCAGCCCTCCTAGTTTGAAGCTCCACCAATACCATGTGGATAGGTCCCTATTATGTTTCAACATCTCCAATCCCCGAAAGCCGGGAAATTGGGAAGTGTCATGGAGTAACCACACCATGACCTTTTCGCATAGAGCAGATAGAATGCCTACAGATACAGAGCTTGTACGCCACATAGCCAGTAGAGGAAAATCTTTCCGGTATAGGTATACCTTAGGAAATAGGATTATTAAAGTTGGAGAGGTATCACCAGGATACTGTGCACATATCGTACAACCTGATACGTGTACTAAGCAGATGGAAGAATTAGGGTTAGGAGATTTCACATGGAAGGTGTGTAATATGGTTATGTCCTACTCCGTCCCATATGTTCTCCCCGATGATGCATATTTCATATGCGGGAGAAAGGCGTACAAGTGGCTTGCCCCAAACTCTGAAGGATTGTGTTATATTGGAAAAGTACTGCCTGAAGTAATGACTGTATCACATGACAAAATGAAAGACATACACCGTGGTGCCCAAGCTCCTTATACTCACACCCATTACGAGCACGTTGTTAAAAGGCACCTGATAGAGAAGACAGAGCATCCGGCCTCTGATCTGATAAGTGAATCCACCGGGATTCAATTCTTAATCGTGTTAGATTTCACCCGCACCGCTAGAGGAGTGCTGAATTATAAATACATTTCTGCGCTCGCCAATTTGTTAGATAATATCACTGAAATGTATGATGACACGTTTAGGTATACTGGAAGAGAACTTCAGGCTTACAAAACAGAACTGGTACAGCATAGAATGGTTCTCAATTACCTCACAGCAGTGACAGGCGGATATTGTGTCACACTGGCAACACAATACGGCGTGAAATGTTGCACATATATTACGAATAGCACCGAGGATCCGGTCGAGGTCATAGACCAAAAGATGGACGATATTCTCCAATTGAAGTGGGAATTTCGCAGGAGACACAATCTCACTCTTGCTGCTGTAGGTAATGAGCTGACTGGTTGGGTGTCATGGTTGAACCCGCGAAATTGGTTTTCTGGTTTAGGAGACTGGGCTCAAGGAGTCATAATGGATGTTGGGAAGTTTCTCCTATGTATCTTAGGTGTTGTCATATCGATTGGATTGATATTTAGATGCGGTCAGGCTTTAATGAAGTGCAAAAGTCGTACTAGGGTAATGAGTTTGAGGGGTGAGGAAACTAATTCCAATGGACTTGATTTATGACCCAAATGTAGAAACAATGATGTGATGAAAATGCGATTTCTACGGTCCGTTTCTTTCACCTGTTTTTCCGTTTTCCTCCAAGGTAAAAAGACCCACTTAGAGACGAGGAATTTGATGAGCCGATATACAGACAACAGATGGATTAAAAGAAGAAGTTTTGACAACTTTATACACTGATTTGATGAACTATGCCATGGATCCCCAGTTTCCCTAGAAATTTTAAAATTACGCTAGCCCAACACTTTTGTAAATCTATGGACATTGACAGCTTTTGCTCGCACCTTATGAGCAAAAGCACAAAGAAGACTGCAATCAACAGACACCAAACAAGACCTCAATCGACGAATGTTCATTTACCTGACATAGAATACCACCGCATTTACCGTAATTATGTCTTTTCTTCATTTCTACAACCCTCAGGTAATGACACACATAGTCTATAGGGAATACAGGCACAGATATCAGCAATCACATATCTCCCCCATTCATGTATCAACTAAAATGTGCTCCCCCATTTTGTTGCAACCACAGCCGAAAAGAGCTCGGTGAAGTTTGACAGCCCATCCACAGACCCGTACCACGGGATAAGAAGGAATTCGAATGTATACTTCGCAATACCTCGAAGCTTGATGTACCACACGTACGGCACGATGATACATGACCCCCAAGCACGGATTCATACACACATGCTTCTGCTATCTCACTAGGTCATACCCTTTTCCTACCTTCTCCTCTCCTCCCCTACCCAACCATGTAAATGTATTAACCTCTGACATATATTTTTCTCTTTTTGAATGTTTTTAGAAGGTGGCAGTTATTGTTGACTGCCAAAGGGTGGACTGTCAAAGTCAGAAAAATATCTCTATGCACACTGCCATATTTGCACCTCACAGGTCCGTGCTGCGCATGCGTACGCTCTCCCGTACGTGCACATACTCACAGTCGCGGGCACCCGCAGGCGCACGGTATGCGCATTTACGGTAGAGTTTATGTGATCGCAGCGTGCGACTCAATCGTTACATATTTTCACCATATAGCGTATTTTATAGATAATGGTCCCTTTGATAGATTCTGAAAGTTTAGGTAACATAGCATGTTCCTGGACAGAGAAATCCCTCTTTGTATTGTACGAAGGGTCTAACAGGGGTCATACAGTGGTGTTTGGTACCCATCGGAAGAGTATTTAAATAGCAATATTCCGGTGTTGGTTTGGAGCGGATTAATCGCTCGTGCGAATAGTTATGGACATAAGAAGTTTATGTCCATTTACTATTATTTACCCTTACTTAGTCATGCGGCGGGAAACCCAGTATCCCACCCACCTGAGCTGTTGGAAATAGTCACAGCCCACCTGTATGAATCAACCTATGACCTTTTGTTATAATGCGAAGCCGAATTCCTGTGTTCAATGAACAATAAGAATATAGGGACCATTGTACTGTAGTGTGTGCAGAGTATATAAGGGTCACCGTCCCCAGGCCAGCCAGTACTCTCTCTCTTCAACAGTTATCGCTGATAATTGGAGGACTGGATTCCGGTTGCGCCTGCGTGTGTTCCCCGTATGGTATGTTTCTCTGTTGCCACTTTGTTTCTCATATGTTGTTAGCCATTCTCACTTAGTCTCTATTTATAATGCGATCGTTCTCTATTGTGCATGTTACTGTCTAGATACTCTGTTAGAATTATATGTTAGTTTGTAGCGTATGACTTGTGAACTGTTTCCCCTTTTGAAGTAACTTAAGACTTGTTAGTAAAAGGCTTTGGACCCTTAACGGTAGCGTGTGTTCATTATATTGCAAGGGGTAATAGGAGCGTCTCTTTCGCTCAAACAGCTTTAATATTAACAAGGTTAAGCAGCGTTCTATCGCTACAGTGTTTTAATACAAGGTTTACAGCGTAAGAATATCTTTCCTGTGTGTCACATACAAGTTTTACTGATTGTTATCCAGTGAGCGTCTGCGCCGCTCGTGATCTCCTCGTGGTCCCGAGCGTCCGCTACGCAAATAGCGTAGCATTACGGTAGTCGCTCACCTATTGTGTGCCCGATACCAACAGCGTATTCTCGCGAGCGTTTGTGTCGCTCGAGCGGCTCGCTCCCGATACAGCGTCCGCTACGCTAAGAGCGTACCCTTACGGTACTACATACTCCAATAGCGTACAAAGTCTCTTAACCTCTTAGAGTGTTTAATACGGTAATTAAATCGACATTCTCACCAGCAAGGAGCCACATGATAATAGCTTAGATATATTGTAGCAGGGAGCCAAGAGCTACCCACCTTGGAGCAACTCCATAATGCTCCATCTGGCATGTCAGGACCTGCATCTCCAAATGCAAGCTCCTCTCTGCCTCTCACAAGCAAATATAGTGGTGGATGCTCAATTAGCTTAGTGATATTATTCAGGTGCTTGAAAGGGAGGGGTGAGAGAAAGATAGATATGATTTTGGTACCTACTGGTAAATCCTTTTCCCGTAATCTGTAGAGGATGCTGGGGTCCACATTGGTACCATGGTGGACCCGTCTATACCCCCAGGAGCCATTGGCACTTTAAGAGTTTGAGAGTGGGCTGGCTCCTCCCTCTACGCCCCTCATACCAGACTCAGTCTAGAAACTGTGCCCGAGGAGACGACATACTTGGAGAGAAGGATTATATACAGATAGTGGCGAGATTCATACCAGCTCACATAGAAGGCACTTCAAGCCAAATAGCTTGAATTACTCAACAGCTGAAACATTACTTACCAAGTAACAATGCAGTACTCAACTAAAACGAAGTTGTGCTGAACCAAACATTTGCAGGAAGACAAAGCGCTGGGCGGGCGCCCAGCATCCTCTACGGACTACGAGAAAAGGATTTTCCGGTAGGTACCAAAATCCTATTTTCTCTTGCGTCCTAGAGGATGCTGGGGTCCACATTACCACCATGGGGATGTACCAAAGTTCCCAGAATGGGAGAACGCGCTGAGGCTCCTGCAGAACTGACTGACCGAACTTCAGATCAGTGGCCAAAGCATCGAACTTATAAAACTTTGCAAACGTGTTCGACCCAGACCAAGTTGCAGCTCGGCAAAGTTGCAATGCCGAGACATCCCGGGCAGCTGCCCAGGAAGACCCCACCTTACGAGTAGAGTGGGCCTTAACAGATTTTGGATACGGCAGTCCTGCCGTAGAATAAGCATGCTGGATAGTGAACCTAATCCAGCAAGAGTCTTAGAAGCAGGACACCCAATTTTCTTGGGATCATATAGGACAGAGTCTGACTTTGTGACGAGAAGTTCTCGTCACGTATATCTTCGGAGCCCTTACGACATCCAAGGACTTTGAAGTAATTGAGGAGTCAGTACCCACTGGCACCACAATAGGTTGGTTGATATGAAATGCTGACAACCTTCGGAAGAAACTGCTGACGAGTCCGAAGCTCAGCTATATCTTTGTGGAAGATCAAGTAAGGGCTTTTACAGGATAAAGCCCCCAGCTTGGACACATGTCTAACAGAAGCTAAGGCCGACAAAGTGACCGCCTTCCGTGTAAGAAATTTGACCTCAACCTCCTGTAGGGGATCAAACCAGTCCAACTAGAGTAACTGCAACACCACGTTAAGGTCCCAAGGTACCGTAGGCGGTACAAAGGGAGGTTGGATATGCAGAACTCCCTTCAAAGAGGTCTGAACCTCAGGGAGGGCAGCCAATTGTTTCTGAAAGAAAAGGGATAGTGCTGAAATCTGGACTTTCACAGATCCCAACCTCAGACCCATATCCACTCCTGCTTGCAGGAAGAGGAATCATCCCAGTTGAAACTCCACCGTAGGAAACTTCTTGGACTCACACCAAGAGACCTATTTCTTCCAAATACGATGGTAATGCTTAGAAGTTACCCCTTTCCAAGCCTGTATGAGGGTAGGAATAACATTCTTCGGAATGCCCTTCGAGCAAGAATCAGGCGCTCAACTTCCATGCCGTCAAACATAGCCGCGGTAAGTCTTGACAGGCAAACGGCTCCTGCTGCAGCAGGTCCTCCTAAAGAGGAAGAGGCCTCGGCTCTTCTTGCAGTCGATTCAGAAGGTGCGCGTACCAAGCCGTTCTTGGCCAGTCTGGGGCAATGAGAATCGCTTGAACCCTTGCTCTCCTTATGAGCTTTAGGATTCTTGGGAGAGGTGGAAAACGTACACTGACCGGAACACCTACGGAGACTCCAGGGCGTCCACCGCCACTGCCTGAGGTTCCCTCGACCTGGAACAAGAATGCCAAAGCTTCTTGAGATGAGAGGCCATCATATCTATTTGGGGTAGACACCAAAGATCTGTTACTTCCTTGAACACCTCCGGATGAAGACCCCACACTCCTGGACGGAGATAGTGTCTGCTGAGGAAGTCTGCTTCCCAGTTGTCTACTCCAAGAATGAATAAGATGGCCGAGAGCACCAAAGTGAGCTTTTCTGTCCAGAGGAGTATTCTTGTGACCTCTGACATTGCCGCTCTGCTCTTTGTTTCGCATTGACCGTTTATGCAAGCCAGTTGTTACGTTGTTGACTGTACTTGAATGGTCCTGTTTCTTAGAAGAGGGGCCGCCTGAAGACCGTTGTAGATATCTTAGTTCCAGAATGTTGATGGGCAGGCCGGCTTCCAGGCTTGGCCACCGTCCTTGGAAGGTCACCCCTTGAGTGACTGCTCCCCAGCCCTGGAGGCTCACATCTGTTAGCAGGATCCAGTCCTGAATCCTGAACCTGTGGCCTTCCAGTAGGTGAGGCAATTGGAGCCACCAGAGGAGTGAAATCCTTGACTTTAGCAGCCAACGAATTCTCTGATGCATGTAGAGGTGAGATCTGACCACTTGTCCAGGAGGTCCAGTTGGAAGGTCAGAGCATGAAACCTCCCGTACTGGAGAGCCTCGTAGGAGGCCACCATCTTTCCCAATAGGTGAATGCATTTATGAACACCCGGGGTGGCTTCAAGACATCCTGGACCATGGACTGGATCACCACACCTTGTCCCACGGAAGAAACTCACTGCACTTCTGTATCCAGGATCATTCCCAGGAATGACAATCTCTGGGTTGGTTCCAAATGTGACTTCGGAAAGTTGAGAATCCACCCGTGACTGAAGCAGCCGCGGTGAGAACAATGAACTGCAGCAGCTTCTCCCTGGACGATGCCTTTATCAGGAGATAGTCTAGATAAGGAATGATGTTCACACTCTGCTTGCGGAGTAGCATCATCATTTCCACCATCACCTTGGTAAACACCCTTGGTGCTGTTGAGAGGCCGAATGGCAAAAATGACAGTCCAGCAATGCGAAGCGGAGACGAGCCTGATGTGGCAGCCAGATCGGAATGTGAAGGTACGCATCCTTGATATCCAGTGATTCCAGGAATTCCCCTTCTTCCAGACCTGATATCACCGCCCTGAGAGACTCCATCTTGAACTTGAACTCCTTTAGAAAGGGGTTCAATGATTTTAGGTCCAGAATGAGTCTGACCAACCATCTGGTTTCGGTAGCACAAAAAGGTTCAAATAACAACCTTTTGTCAGCATGTGCGTGCCTCCACCAGCTTTTGGACAGCACTGTCCTGTCCTCCAGAGTTGGTAAGCCCGACTTGAAAAAACGATGAGGGAGACTGAAATTCCACTGAAAAGGAGAAAGAAGGGAGGCTGCGCTTCAGGAGGAAAAGAACAATAATCCACTAAATGTGTACAGTTTTATAATTTATTAAAAACACTAACTTATTAAAAAGCAGCAATTTCCATAACATTAAATGTGCCATGTGCATACAAAAAAAAGGGAATGATTTTTTACCCAGAGTATTGGTTCAGGGTAGATATCATATGAACTCGGTAGGATCCGTTCCAAGTATTGCCCTAGAATACTGAAAGTCCAGTTGTAATCCACTGTGTAGAGTCCCTGTTAGATGTTATGAGAGTCCTTTACCTCTACCTTTGAAAAAGCTGCAAGGCATATGCAGCGAAACGAGTCAGGTTTTTACCCTTTGGAGCAGGACATCTCAATTGGATCCGGACCAGCCCTCAATTTTCCAGCTATCCAGAGGAGTCCCAGAGAGGCACCATCCAATTACCGCATTGCATGAGGTACCCACTGTATACGGGACATTGCAATCCAATCCTCTAGCAGCATATGGAATTTATAAAGGACTCTCATAACATCTAACAGGGACTCTACACAGTGGATTACAACTGGACTTTCAGTATTCTAGGGCAATACTTGGAACGGATCCTACCGAGTTCATATGATATCTATCCTGAACCAATACTCTGGGTAAAAAATCATTCCCTTTTTTTTGTATGCACATGGCACATTTAATTTTATGAAAATTGCTGCTTTTTAATAAGTTAGTGTTTTTAATAAATTATAAAACTGTACACATTTAGTGGATTATTGTTCTTTTCCTCCTGAAGCGCAGCCTCCCTTCTTTCTCCTTTTCAGTGTAAATATATTGGGAGTGACTTCCCTCTTAAATTTGGCTGCTGCTTAGCAGAGCACCTCGCCTCACAGCGCCCGAATACTCTTGGGTATCTATTACCTTTCTTGCAGACTGAAATTCCAGCCTGTATATCTACCACCCAGGGATCCAGGCCGGACAATACCCAGACATGACTGAACTTCAAGTCTCGCTCCCACAGGCCCCAGCTCCGGGCCTTCCCGTCCGTAGTCCTGCGGAGGACTTTAGGGTACCTTAAGCAGGCTTTTGTTCTTGGGAACCTACGGCGGCAGGCTTCTTGGATTTAACCTCACCTCCCCTGAAGAAGGTATTGGATGACTTGGCATTTCTGGGCCGAAAGGAATGCTGCGTAGCCGAGAAGGATCTCTTCGGAGCAGGTGCTGCTGAGGGAAGATACGGAGACTTACTCGCGGTAGATATCCACGTGTCTAGGGCTTCCCCAAAGAGCCTGGCCTGTATAGGGCAGCGACTCCACGCTTCTTCTGGATTCTGCGTCGGCCGACCCACTGGCGGAGCCACAGTCCCCAATGAGCTGAAACAGACATGGAAGAAATTCCCACAGCCATGGAACCCAGGTCTTTCATGGATTCTACAATAAAACCTGCAGAATCATGAATGTTGATTAAATACAGTGCAACGTCATCCCTATCCATCGTATCCAAATCCTCCATTAAGGCAGCCGACCATTTCACTATTGCCTTTGCAATCCATGCACTGGCAATAGTGGGATGCAATAGGGCCCCTGAAGCAGTGTAAAACGGATTTCAGAGTATTATCAATTTTCCTATCTGCCGGCTTCAAGGCGGTAGATCCCAGTACCAGTAAAACCACCTTCATTGAGAGAGTCTGGATACAGATGCGTCAATCGGCTGGTTTTCCCACTTTCCCATCCTCCTCAGGGAAAAGAAAAGCTACCAGAATCCTCTTAGGGATCTGAAACTTGAGGATTCACCCAGGCTTTCAAATATAGCATTCAGCTCTTTTGACGCAGGGAAGGTTAGCGAGGCTTTGTTTTCAGTGAAAAAAAGCCTCAACCTGCTCAGGTGTGGTATTATTAACATTTAACATCCCTGGTAGCTTCCATCAACAACTGCATTCCCCTTGCAAGAGATGCGGACCCCCGCAATACATCCCCCACACAGCCATAGAGGACTGCAATACCTGGGGTGCAGATTCATTACTGGCAACCCTGTCAGAGACCTGAGAAATCCAAGTCTTGATAGAGGAAAACCACTCTGGTTCCCTTGCTGGAATCTGTGCTAAATGAGTGCTAAGAGAGACTGGAGCCAACACACCAGCGCTTTCTGTACAAGAAGAAACCCATCATCTACACCGACTTGTGCTCATTAATAGGACGCAGTCAAGTTATCAGCCTCCCCTCCATTCTACAACCCCCTGGTACCGTGACAGTAATCTGGAGCTGCTGTGGAGGGACCAGAATCTTCCTTCAGCTACTGCATGCAGGAAAATGGTGCTGGAATACTGCAGGGTCTGCTCTGAGGAGAAGCTCCGCCCCCTTCATGGCGCTGTCTTCCTGCTTATCTAAAGTTTAAACTGGCCTGAGGAGTTGTGCTGGCTGGGATCCCCTGACCGGCTTGCTGACCAGTGTGAGGGGTAGGCGCTGGGCCAGGGCGCCCCTCACAGTGTGCCTCAGGTACCGTGCTTCTTCCCCTGTTGCCACCATCTTCACACCAGCCCCCCTGCTTGCTAGGGGGCGGGGGGGGGGGGGGGCGGCGTGACTAACACCACATGCTTCAGCTCTGTAGGGGCATGCTGCTGGGGTAAGCGGTTCCCCTGTGGCAGAGACCGATCAGCCCCTCTGGAGCTCAGTGTCCAGTCAGCAGAGTCAGTGGCTCAGACCCTGCAGGGCGGACACTGCTCCCCCCCTTAGTCCCACGCTGCAGGGAGGCTGTTGCCAGCAGCCTCCCTGTAAAATAATAAACTCTAAACTAAAACTTCTTTAGGACAGCTCATGAGAGCTCCCCTAGCTGTGACCGGCTCCTCCGGGCACATTTTCTAAACAGAGTCTGGTAGGAGGGGCATAGAGGGAGGAGCCAGCCCACACTATTAAAGTGCCAATGGCTCCTGGTGGACCAGTCTATACCCCATGGAACTAATGTGGACCCCAGCCTCCTCTAGGATGTAAGAAATATGGGTGAAACGGGGGGGGGCAATGTATTTTCACCTGTAATTTGATACCCACAAACTGTGGATCCTGCCGTCATGTCATCTGATGACATTCGGAATATGTGTAGTTCATCATAACTAGTAAGCCAAAGTTGGTGATGAGCAAGTGTTCCTACCAGTCTCTGCAGTTTCTAGATTGGTATGTAGCTTGGTTTAGCAATCTTGTATGTCATTTTGTGACACATAGAAAAACTATGCCATGTATCATTTCAGCTCAGCTATACAGGTACAGATTTTCAAGAAGTGATGAGTTTCCACTGCTTGCAGACTGGTGCGTGTGGCTAGACGTTTACTAGCACCATCACTAAAGTAGTGAATACTCCAGTTTTAGTAATCATAAAAAAATAAGATTTTACTTACCGGTAAATCTATTTCTCGTAGTCCATAGTGGATGCTGGGGACTCCGTAAGGACCATGGGGGAATAGACGGGCTCTGCAGGAGACATGGGCACTTTAAGAAAGAATTTACATTCTGGTGTGCTCTGGCTCCTCCCTCTATGTCCCTCCTCCAGACCTCAGTTAGAGAAACTGTGCCCGGAAGAGCTGACAGTACAAGGAAAGGATTTTGATAATCCAGGGCAAGATACATACCAGCCACACCAATCACACCGTATAACTTGTGATAACCTTACCCAGTTAACAGTATGAACAACAGAGCATCAGTCCAACCCTGATGCAACTATAAAATAAGATTTTACTTACCGGTAAATCTATTTCTCGTAGTCCGTAGTGGATGCTCGGCGCCCGTCCCAAGTGCGGACTTCTTCTGCAATGCTTGTATATAGTTATTGCTTAAATAAGGGTTATATTCTCTAACGTCCTAGTGGATGCTGGGGACTCCGTAAGGACCATGGGGATTATACCAAAGCTCCCAACCGGGCGGGAGAGTGCGGATGACTCTGCAGCACCGATTGAGCAAACACAAGGTCCTCCTCAGCCAGGGTATCAAACTTGTAGAACTTTGCAAAAGTGTTTGAACCTGACCAAGTAGCCGCTCGGCAAAGCTGTAATGCAGAGACCCCTCGGGCAGCCGCCCAAGAAGAGCCCACCCTTCCTTGTGGAATGGGCCTTAACCGATTTAGGCAGCTGCAATCCAGCCGCAGAATGAGCCTGCTGAATCGCGTTACAGATCCAGCAAGCAATAGTTTGCTTTGAAGCAGGCGCCCCAAGCTTGTTGGAAGCATACAGGATAAACAAAGATTCTGTTTTCCTGACCCTAGCCGTTCTGGCTACATAAACCTTCAAAGCACTGACCACATCCAGTAACTCGGAATCCTCCAAGTCAGTAGTAGCCACAGGCACCACAATAGGTTGGTTTATATTAAAGGATGAAACCACTTTCGGCAGAAATTGTGGGCTGGTCCGCAATTCTGCTCTATCTGCATGGAAAACCAGATAGGGGCTTATGTGACAAAGCCGCCAATTCTGACACACGTCAAGCCGAAGCCAAGGCTAGTAACATGACCACCTTCCAAGTGAGATATTTCAATTCCACCGTTTTGAGTGGTTCAAACCAGTGTGACTTAAGGAAAAACTCAAGACCACGTTAAGATCCCAAGGTGCCACAAAAGGGGGATGAATATGCAGCACTCCCTTTACAAACGTCTGAACTTCAGGTAGAGAAGCCAGTTCTTTTTGAAAGAAAATGGATAGGGCCGAAATCTGGACCTTAATGGACCCCAATTTTAGGCCCAAAGTCACTCCCGACTGTAGGAAGTGAAGGAAACGGCCCAGCTGGAATTCCTCCGTAGGGGCATTCCTGGCCTCACACCAAGCAACATATTTTCGCCATATACGGTGATAATGTTGAGCAGTCACGTCCTTCCTAGCCTTTATCAGCGTAGGAATGACCTCATCCGGAATGCCTTTTTCTGCTAGGATCCGGCGTTCAACCCCATGCCGTCAAACGCAGCCGCGGTAATTCTTGGAACAGACAGGGCCCCTGTAGCAACAAGTCCTGTCTTAGAGGCAGAGGCCACGGGTCCTCTGTGAGCATTTCTTGCAGATCTGGATACCAAGTCCTTCTTGGCCAATCCGGAACAATGAGTATTGTTCTCACTCCTCTTTTTCTTATGATTCTCAGCACCTTGGGTATGAGAGGAAGAGGAGGAAATACATAGACCGACTGGAACACCCACGGTGTCACCAGTGCGTCCACAGCTATCGCCTGAGGGTCTCTTGACCTGGCGCAATACTTCTGTAGCTTTTTGTTGAGGCGGGATGCAATCATGTCCACCTGTGGCAGTTCCCACCGACTTGCAATTTGCGTGAAGACTTCTTAATGAAAATCCCCACTCTCCCGGGTGGAGGTCGTGCCTGCTGAGGAAGTCTGCTTCCCAGTTGTCCACTCCCGGAATAAACACTGCTGACAGTGCGCTTATGTGATTCTCCGCCCAGCAAAGAATTCTGGTGACCTCCACCATCGCCACCCTGCTCCTTGTGCCGCCTTGGCGGTTCACATGAGCCACTGCGGTGATGTTGTCTGACTGAATCAGAACCGGTTGGTCGCGAAGCAGAGACTCCGCTTGACGTAGGGCATTGTATATGGCCCTTAGTTCCAGGATGTTGATGTGAAGGCAAGTCTCCTGACTTGACCACAGACCCTGGAAATTTCTTCCCTGTGTGACTGCCCCCCACCCTCGGAGGCTTGCATCCGTGGTCACCAGGACCCAGTCCTGAATGCCGAATCTGCGGCCCTCGAGAAGGTGAGCACTCTGCAGCCACCACAGGAGAGACACCCTGGTCCTAGGGGATAGGGTGATTAACAGATGCATCTGAAGATGTGATCCGGACCATTTGTCCAGTAAATCCCATTGAAAGGTCCTCGCATGGTACCTGCCGAAGGGAAAGGCTTCGTATGATGCCACCATCTTTCCCAGGACTCGCGTGCAATGATGCACCGACACCTGTTTTAGTTTTAATAGGTTTCTGACCAGTGTCATTAGTTCCTGAGCCTTCTCTATCGGGAGATAAACCCTTTTCTGGTCAGTGTCCAGAATCATGCCCAGGAAAGGCAGACGAGTCGTAGGAATCAACTGCGACTTTGGAATATTTAGAATCCAGCCGTGTTGGCGTAACACTTCCAGAGAGCGTGCTACACTGATCAGCAACTGCTCTCTTGACCTCACTTTTATGAGGAGATCGTCCAAGTATGAGATAATTGTGACCCCTTGCTTCCGCAGGAGTACCATAATTTCCGCCATTATCTTGGTAAATATTCTCGGTGCCGTGGAGACCAAACTGCAACGTCTGAAATTGGTAATTACAATCCTGTACCACAAATCTGAGGTACGCCTGATGAGGTGGATAAATGGGGACATGAAGGTAAGCATCCTTTATGTCCAGAGACACCATAAAATCCCCCCCCTTCCAGGCTTGCGATGACCGCGCTGAGCGATTCCATCTTGAACCCTTTCAGGTATATGTTCAGGGATTTTAAATTCAATATGGGTCTGACCAAACCGTCCGGTTTCGGACCTACAAACATGGTCGAATAATAACCCCTTCCTTGTTGAAGGAGGGGAACCTTGACCACCACCTGTTGAAGATACAATTTGTGAATTGCAGCTAACAATTTCCCTCTCGAGGGGGGAAGCTGGCAGGGCCGATTTGAGGTATCGTGAGGGGGCATCTCTTCGAATTCCAGCTTGTATCCCTGAGACACAATATCTATTGCCCAGGGATCCAACTGGGAGTGAACCCACTTGTGGCTGAAATTTCAGAGACGCACCCCCACCGGGCCTAGCTCCGCCTGTGGAGCCCCAGCGTCATGCGGTGGATTTAGTGGAAGCCGGGGAGGACTTCTGTTCCTGGGAACTAGCTGCGTTGTGCAGCTTCCTTCCTCTGCCCCTGCCAAGAAAGGACGCACCTCGGACTTTGACTTTGTGATCGAAATGACTGCATTTGGTAATACGGTGCTTTCTTAGGTTGTGAGGAAACATGGCAAAAAAATTTGACTTTCCAGCAGTAGCTGTGGAGACCAGGTCCGAGAGACCCTCCCCAAACAATTCCTCACCCTTGTAAGGTAAAACCTCCATGTGCCTTTGAGTCGGCATCACCTGTCCATTGCAGAGTCCACAGGACCCTTCTGGCAGAAATCGACATAGCATTTATTCCAGAACTCAGTAGACTAATGTCTCTGAGCATCTCTCATATATAGGACAGTGTCTTTTATATGCCCCAGGGTCATTAATATAGTATCCTTGTCTAAAGTATCAAGTTCCTCAGACAGGGTGTCCGTCCATGCTGCTACAGCACTACACACCCAGGCCGACGCGATCGCTGGCCTCAGTAAGGTACCTGAATGTGTATAAATGGACTTCAGGGTACCCTCTTCCTTTCTATCAGCAGCATCTTTGAGGGCTACCCTCTTGGATAAGAGTGTTAAAGCTTTGTCCACCCTAGGGGAGGATTCCCAGTGTAACCTGTCCGTTGGCGGGAAAGGATACGCCATAAGCATCTGTTTGGAAATCTGCAGTTTTTTTATCCGGAGATTCCCAAGCCTTTTCACATAACTCATTTAGCTCGTGTGAATGGGGAAAGGTCACCACCTGCCTTTTTTCCCTATACATATGAACCCTCTTGTCAGGGACTGGGGTATCCTCTGTGATGTGCAACACATCCTTAATTGCTATAATCATATAACGGATGGATTTAGCCAATTTTGGCTGTAACTTTGCATCATCGTAATCGACACTGGAGTCAGAATCCACGTCGGTATCTGTATCAACAATTTGGGATAGTGGGCGCTTTTGAGACCCTGACGGCCTCTGCGACATAGGATCAGGCACGGGCTGAGACCCCGACTGTCCTAAGGCTTCAGCTTTATCCAACCTTTTATGCAAGGAATTAACATCATCATTTAAAACCTTCCACATATCCATCCAATCAGGTGTCTGTGCCGTCGGCAGAGACACCACATTCATTTGCTCCCGCTCTGTTTCCACATAGCCTTCCTCGTCAAACATGTCGACACAAGCGTACCGACACCACACACACAGGGAATGGTCTTTTTGAAGACTGTTCCCCCACAAGGCCCTTTGGAGAGACAAAAATAGAAATAGTCCGGCGCTATGGTTACTGTGAAAAAGTGCCTGCAGCTATGTTCAAGGTTTGGTTCATAACCTAAAAATAGAAAATATACAGAAAAGAGAAGAACAGCGCTGGCACTTTTACACTAAAAGTGTTTTAATTAATTTCATATAACATATTTAAAATGCATCCTTCATATCCATAACATATAAAAACAATATATATTAATTAAGCTCTATATCCCACCGGAAAATTCCGCTTAATACACCAAACCAGAGAAAGCTGTTCCTTACTGATTTTATATAATTATATACGGCTGAATTTAAAGCTAGATGTTATTGCTTTGTATGCTTGTGACAATAAATCATAGCCGCATAGATGTTATCAGTCAGTAGAAATGTCCAGCTGATAAGTATTTTTCCTCAGTTATTATAATAAATTATCCGGAAATTAGTTATGCAAGTTGCAGTTCTTTTCATAAATGCATACAGTTAATAGGTTATACCGTCCAGGTAAGTTTCATCACACTATTAATTTTCAATAAGTGTGAATTATAATTATGTTTTGCGGTTAGGATTTTCTAATAGTGCTGTGCACAGATGTATGATTTTGCACATATCCCATAGATACCTCTCCCGGCTGTCGCTTCCAAAAACAGCCTTATCCGGAGTCCACTGCCTGGTGGATAGCAGGTATATTTTCAGATGTTTATCCGCAAAGTCTTTTATATCCGATGTTATCCGTAGGTGTTGATATCTCTGGCCGGCCAGTAAGATATGAAGGTGTCTCACCAACAAGCTCTTTAGCAGTGCATCCGACAAACGCGTTTCCCCGCTTGAATATACAGCTCAGCGGCTTCCTCAGTGTCCATGGAGAGACAGAGCATGCCAGCACACCCCAGCGCTATATAAGCTAGGAATAACACAGTAACAATGTTAACCCAGTAGCCGCTGTTTGTATTGATTTTTGCGCCACCCCTCTTTTTCACCCTTGTCTACCGTGTATCTGCAGGGGAGAGCCTGGGGAGCATCCTCACAGCGGAGCTGTGGAGAAAAAAATGGCGCTGGTGAGTGCTGAGGAAGAAGCCCCGCCCCCTCAGCGGCGGGCTTCTGTCCCGCTTCAATGTACAATTATTGGCGGGGGCTCATACATATACAGTGCCCAACTGCATATATGCTAACTTTTGCCAAAGAGGTCTTAATTGCTGCCCAGGGTGACCCCGACCCCCCCCCCCCCACACACACACACCTGCGCCCTTACAGTGACCGGAGTATGTGAGGTGTGTGGGAGCAATGGCGCACAGCTGCAGTGCTGTGCGCTACCTCAGTGAAGACTGGAGTCTTCTGCCGCCGATTTCAAAGTCTTCTTGCTTCTTATGCTCACCCGGCTTCTGTCTTCCGGCTCTGCGAGGGGGACGGCGGCGCGGCTCTGGGATCGGACGACGAGGGTGAGATCCTGTGTACGATCCCCCTCGAGCTAATGGTGTCCAGTAGCCTAAGAAGCAGGACCTATCTTCAGAGAGTAGGGCTGCTTCTCTCCCCTCTGTCCCATGATGCAGGGAGTCTGTTGCCAGCAGAGCTCCCTGAAAATAAAAAACCTAACAAAAAACTTTTACAGCAAGCTCAGGAGAGCTCACTGCACAGCACCCAGCTCATCCGGGCACAGATTCAAACTGAGGTCTGGAGGAGGGACATAGAGGGAGGAGCCAGAGCACACCAGAATGTAAATTCTTTCTTAAAGTGCCCATGTCCCCTGCGGAGCCTGTCTATTCCCCATGGTCCTTACGGAGTCCCCAGCATCCACTAGGACATTAGAGAAAGGAAGAATTTACTCACCGGTAATTCTATTTCTCATAGTCCGTAGTGTATGCTGGGGACTCTGTAAGGACCATGGGGATTAGCGGCTCCGCAGGAGACTGGGCACAACTACAAATAAAGCTTTTAGACTACTGGTGTGCACTGGCTCCTCCCACTAAGACCCTCCTCCAGACCCCAGTTAGGATACTGTGCCCGGAAGAGCTGACACAATTAGGAAGGATTTTGAATCCCGGGTAAGACTCATACCAGCCACACCAATCACACCGTATAACTCGTGATACAATACCCAGTTAGCAGCATGATAACAACTGAGCTTCTCAACAGATGGCTCAACAATAACCCTTTAGTTAAGCAATAACTATATACAAGTATTGCAGACAATCCGCACTTGGGATGGGCGCCCAGCATCCACTACGGACTATGAGAAATAGAATTACCGGTGAGTAAATTCTTATTTTCTCTAATGTCCTAGTGGATGCTGGGGACTCCGTAAGGACCATGGGGAATATACCAAAGCTCCCAAACGGGCGGGAGAGTGCGGATGACTCTGCAGCACCGAATGAGAGAACTCAAGGTCCTCCTCAGCCAGGGTATCAAATTTGTAGAATTTAGCAAACGTGTTTGCCCGACCAAGTAGCAGCTCGGCAAAGTTGAAGAGCCGAGACCCCTCGGGCAGCCGCCCAAGAGCAGCCCACTTTCCTTGTGGAATGGGCTTTTACTGATTTAGGATGCGGCAGTCCAGCCGCAGAATGTGCAAGCTGAATCGTACTACAGATCCAGCAGCAATAGTCTGCTTAGAAGCAGGTGCACCCAACTTGTTGGGCGCATACAGGATAAAAAGCGAGTCAGTTTTCCTGACTCCAGCTGTCCAGGAAACATACATTTTTAGGGCCCCGACTACATCCAACAACTTGGAAGCCTCCAAGTCATTCGTAGCCGCAGGCACCACGATAGGTTGGTTCAGATGAAAAGCTGAAACCACTTTGGGGAGAAACTGTGGACGAGTCCTCAATTCTGCCCTATCCATATGGAAAATCAGATAAGGGCTTTTACATGACAAAGCCGCCAATTCTGAAACCCGCCTGGCCGAAGCCAAGGCCAACAACATGACCACTTTTCACGTGAGATATTTTAAATCCACGGTTTTCAGTGGCTCAAACCAATGTGACTTTAGGAAATCCAACACCACGTTGAGATCCCAAGGTGCCACTGGAGGCACAAAAGGGGGCTGAATATGCAGCACTCCCTTTACAAAAGTCTGAACTTCAGGTAGTGAAGCCAATTCTCTCTGGAAGAAAATCGATAGAGCCGAAATCTGGACCTTAATGGAACCCAATTTAAGGCCCATAGTCACCCCTGACTGTAGAAAGTGCAGGAACCGGCCCAGCTGAAATTCTTCCGTTGGAGCCTTCCTGGCCTCACACCACGCAACATATTTTCGCCATATGCGGTGATAATGGTTCGCGGTTACTTCTTTCCTAGCTTTTATCAGCGTAGGAATGACTTCCTCCGGAATGCCCTTTTCCTTCAGGATCCGGTGTTCAACCGCCATGCCGTCAAACGCAGCCGCGGTAAGTCTTGGAACAGACAGGGCCCCTGCTGCAGCAGGTCCTGTTTGAGCGGTAGAGGCCATGGGTCCTCTGACATCATTTCTTGAAGTTCCGGATACCACGCTCTTCTTGGCCAATCCGGAACAATGAGTATAGTTCTTACTCCTCTTCTCATTATCCTCAGTACCTTTGGTATGAGGGGAAGAGGAGGGAACACAAACCGATCGGTACACCCACGGTGTTACCAGAGCGTCCAAAGCTATCGCCTGCGGGTCTCTTGACCTGGCGCAATATTTTTCTAGCTTTTTGTTTAGGCGGGACGCCATCATGTCCACCTGTGGTTTTTCCCACTGGTTTACAATCATTTGAAAGACTTCTGGATGAAGTCCCCACTCTCCCAGGTGGAGGTCGTGCCTGCTGAGGAAGTCTGCTTCCCAGTTGTCCACTCCCGGAATGAACACTGCTGACAGTGCGAACACGTGATTTTTCGCCCACCGGAAAATCCTTGTGGCTTCTGCCATTGCCGTCCTGCTTCTCGTGCCGCCCTGTCGATTTACATGGGCGACCGCCGTGATGTTGTCTGACTGGATCAGTACCGGCTTCTTTTGAAGCAGGGGTTTTGCCTGACTTAGGGCATTGTAAATGGCCCTTAGTTCCAGAATATTTATGTGCAGGGAAGTCTCCTGACTTGACCATAGTCCTTGGAAGTTTCTTCCCTGTGTGACTGCTCCCCAGCCTCGAAGGCTGGCATCCGTGGTCACCAGGACCCAGTCCTGTATGCCGAATCTGCGGCCCTCTTGAAGATGAGCACTCTGCAGCCACCACAGCAGAGACACCGTTATCAGACGATGCATCTGAAGATGCGATCCGGACCACTTGTCCAACAGGTCCCACTGAAAGGTTCTTGCATGAAACCTGCCGAATGGAATCGCTTCGTAGGAAGCTACCATTTTCCCCAGGATCCGCGTGCAGTGATGCACCGACACCTGTTTTGGTTTTAGGAGGCCTCTGACTAGAGATGACAGCTCCTTGGCCTTCTCCTCCGAGAGAAACACTTTGTTCTGTGTCCAGAACCATCCCTAGGAACAGCAGGCGTGTCGTAGGGACCAGCTGTGACTTTGGAATGTTTAGAATCCAGCCGTGCTGTTGTAGCACTTCCCGAGATAGTGCTACCCCTATTAACAACTGCTCTCTGGACCTCGCCTTTATCAGGAGATCGTCCAAGTACGGGATAATTAAAACTCCCTTCCTTCGAAGGAGTATCATAATTTCCGCCATTACCTTGGTAAAGACCCTCGGAGCCGTGGAGAGACCGAACGGCAACGTCTGGAATTGGTAATGACAATCTTGTACCACAAACCTGAGGTACTCCTGGTGAGAATGGTAAATGGGGACATGTAGGTAAGCATCCTTGATGTCCAGCGATACCATGTAATTCTCCCTCGTCCAGGCTCGCAATAACAGCCCTGAGCGATTCCATCTTGAACTTGAATTTTTGGATATATGTGTTCAAGGATTTCAAATTTAAAATGGGTCTCACCGAACCGTCCGGTTTCAGTACCACAAACATTGTGGAATAGTAACCCCTTCCTTGTTGAAGTAGGGGCACCTTTACTATCACTTGTTGTGAATACAGCTTTTGAATTGCCTGTAACACTGCCTCCCTGCCTGAAAGAGTGGTTGGCAAGGCAGATTTGAGGAAACGGCGGGGGGGGGGGGGGGGGGGGGAGACGTCTCGAATTCCAGTATGTACCCCTGAGATACTATTTGAAGGATCCAGGGATCCACCCGTGAGCGAGCCCACTGCTTGCTGAAATGCTTGAGACGGGCCCCCACCGTACCTGGCACTGCCTGTGGAGCCCCAGCGTCATGCTGTGGACTTAGAGGAAGCGGGGGAGGACTTTTGCTCCTGGGAACTGGCTGTACGCTGCAGCTTTTTCCCTCTACCTCTGCCTCTGGGCAGAAAGGACGCGCCTTTAACCCGCTTGCCCCTATTGGGCCGAAAGGACTGTACCTGATAATACGGTGCTTTCTTAGGTTGTGAGGGAACATGGGGCAAAAATGTAGACTTCCCAGCTGTTGCTGTGGAAACGAGGTCCGAGAGACCATCCCCGAACAATTCCTCACCCTTATAAGGCAGAACTTCCATGTGTCGTTTGGAATCTGCATCACCTGTCCACTGCCGAGTCCATAACCCTCTCCTGGCAGAAATGGACATTGCACTAATTTTGGATGCCAGCCGGCAAATATCCCTCTGTGCATCCCTCATGTATAAAAGTGCGTCTTTTATATGCTCTACGTTCAGCAAAATAGTGTCCCTGTCTAGGGTATCTATATTTTCTGACAGGGAATCTGACCACGCAGCAGCAGCGCTGCACATCCAGGCTGAAGCTATAGCCGGTCTCAGTATCACACCTGTGTGTGTGTATATAGATTTCAGGATAGCCTCAGCAGATTCTTTCAGGGCGGCCGTATCCGGAGACGGTAGTGCCACCTTCTTCGACAAGCGTGTGAGCGCTTTATCCACCCTAGGGGATGTTTCCCAGCGTGACCTATCCTCTGGCGGGAAAGGGTACGCCATAAGTAACCTCTTAGAAATTACCATCTTTTTATCAGGGGAAGCCCACGCTTCTTCACACACTTCATTTAACTCTTCAGATGGAGGAAAAGCTACTGGTAGTTTTTTCTCTCCAAACATTATACCCTTTTTTGTGGTACCGGGGGTAACATCAGAAATGCGCAACACATTTTTCATTGCCTCAATCATGTAACGTGTGGCCCTACTGGAAGTTACATTAGTCTCTTCGTCGTCGACACTGGAGTCAGTATCCGTGTCGACATTGTGTCAACCATCTGAGGTAGCGGGCGTTTTAGAGCCCCTGATGGTTTTTGAGACGCCTGGGCAGGCACAGGCTGAGAAGCCAGCTGTCCCACATTAGGTATGTCGTCAAACCTTTTATGTAAGGAGTCGACACTATCACGTAATTCCTTCCACAGCACCATCCACTCAGGTGTCGACCCCGCAGGGGGTGACATCAAATTTACAGGCATCTGCTCCACCTCCACATAAGCCTCCTCATCAAACATGTCGACACAGCCGTACCGACACCGCAAACACACAGGGAATGCTCTGACAGAGGACAGGACCCCACAAAGCCCTTTGGGGAGACAGAGTATGCCAGCACACACCAGAGCGCTATATAACACTGGGATCCCACTATCAATGAGTGTTTTCCCTATAGCTGCTTTTTTTTATATATATATATATATATATATATATATATATATATATATATATATATATATATATATATGTATATGTATATGTATATATGTATATGTATATATATATATATATATATATATATATATATATATATATATATATATATACACACACACACACACACATATATATACACACATACTGCGCCTAAATTTAGTGCCCCCCCTCTTTTACCCTTCTGTAGTTTCTCAGACTGCAGGGGAGAGCCAGGGAGCTTCCTTCCAGCGGAACTGCGAGGGAAAAATGGCGCCAGTGTGCTGAGGGAGAAGCACCGCCCCCTTTTCGGCGGACTTTCTCCCGCTTTTTCTGTGATACTGGCAGGGGTAAATTTTACATCTATATAGCCTCTGGGACTATATATGATGTATATTTTGCCAGCCAAGGTGTTATCTATTACCCTCAGGGCGCCCCCCCCCCCAGCGCCCTGCACCCATCAGTGACCGAAGTATGAGGTGTACATGAGGAGCAATGGCGCACAGCTGCAGTGCTGTGCGCTACCTTGGTGAAGACTGAAGTCTTCTGCCGCAGATTTTCCGGACCTTCTTCGTGCTTCTGGCTCTGTAAGGGGGACGGCGGCGCGGCTCCGGGAACGAACACCAAGGTCGGGTCCTGCGGTCGATCCCTCTGGAGCTAATGGTGTCCAGTAGCCTAAGAAGCCCAAACAACCACCTGTTAGGTAGGTTCGCTTCTTCTCCCCTTAGTCCCTCGCTGCAGTGAGTCTGTTGCCAGCAGATCTCACTGAAAATAAAAAACCTAAATATACTTTCTTTCTAGGTGCTCAGGAGAGCCCCTAATGTGCATCCAGCTCGGCCGGGCACAAGAATCTAACTGAGGTCTGGAGGAGGGTCTTAGTGGGAGGAGCCAGTGCACACCAGTAGTCTAAAAGCTTTCTTTGTAGTTGTGCCCAGTCTCCTGCGGAGCTGCTAATCCCCATGGTCCTTACGGAGTCCCCGGCATCCACTTAGGACGTTAGAGAAACATAGAATTTGACGGCAGACAAGAACCACTTGGTCCATCTAGTCTGCACCTTTTTTTCCTTAATCTTTTAGGAAATTTCAACCCTTTTTGAACCTTAATTCTTTGTAAAGTTAGTCATATGCCTATCCCAAGCATGTTTAAATTGCTCTACAGTCTTAGCCTCAACCACCTCTGATGGGAGCCTATTCCACTTGTCCACTACCCTTTCTGTGAAGTAATTTTTCCTTAAATTTCCCCTGAACCTGCCTCCCTCCAGTTTCAGTGTATAGCCTCGAGTTCTAATACTCCTCTTCCTTTGAATAGTTTCCCTCCTGAACCTTGTTAAAACCCTTAGTATATATATTTTAAAGTTTCTATCATGTGCCCCCTTTCCCTTCTCCAGATTATACATGTTACGCTCTTTTAGCCTTTCCAGGTAAGTTTTGTAAGCGTTTCATAACTACCGTAATGAAGGCATGCACAGATATGGCTACATGGTCATGGGTATCGCTAACACAGACTCCGTTTAAAGGGTCACACCATCTTGCCAAAAAAAAAAAAAAAGCCACGCTAATCATTACTTTGCGTCAAGTGTGCCCGCAAGTGCACACCAATGGAAGCCTATGGAGTGAAAGCCGGCGTGATCAGTTGCAGCACAGCACATTATCACTATGCCATGCACACGCAGTGCGCTATCTGTAAACAGAAAATGAGTGAAGTGTTGTTTTTGAAGTGTCCCAGTAGAATCCTTGAATTGCATCCAGACACAAATGAATAGTTTTCTGCAAAATCTATTAACACGTAGCTATTGTTTGTGTTCGAATGGTTTCCTTCAACTGGGGTAGGTATTCAGCCTGCAACTTTGCTGTATACAGATGTGCTGTTGCATCAACAGCACTACAAATTACTTCACGGAATTGTTCCACAGTACTAATGATTGTAACCAATTCACTTTGGTCAGTATGGACCCACTGCTTATAAACAATGTAATTTACCATCATTAAAAAACTCTCAACTATTTTCTGAAGTGCTTCCAGACATGGAAATTTAATCACACCGATGAAGTATACAAGTTTGAGACTGGAGATCAAAGATTTCAGTTAGGTCTTTGTAATCCATCTTTAGTGGTAGAGCAGCATCCAATATTTTTTCAGTTTGGAGAGTTTTGCAAATACACAGAATACATACCTCTTGCCATAACACCAACCACGTAGGTCGTAAGGAACAAAACTTAAAGACAATCCAACTTGAATGTCTGGAAAACGGTACTTGAAAGCAAGATAAAGCTCTTTCCAGTTTACCATGAGTAGCCTTTTCTGTTCGTGAATTTTTTCCTCCTGGAACTTTTACAGAAACAAACTTTCCAGGGCACATCCATGAAGGTTTCCTTCGTAAAACTGCTGTACCTGATGTTTTACCACGTATTCTGTGACATTAAGGGGTATATATTCAATAAAAGTTGGATCCATTTTGACAAGCATTTGTTGGAATGGATCAGACAACCCCTATTCAATGGCTAGCCAAATCGGACTGTCAGATTTGGCCGTTCCCGGGGTGCTGTTTTTCCGCTGCCAGCGGGGAGAGCAGGATGGCGGCAGGTGCTGCCAGCGCCTGAGGAGTGATGTCTGCAGCAGGGGAGGCGCTGCACGGAGAGAGGTGCCTGGCCAGGGAACGTTCCTCACATCCCTGTAACCCGCCGCACTGCTCCCCATCTCCTCAGACTTGGTTTAAAGTCTGATTGAGTTTTGTCGGATTTGGCCCCATTTCTGGCAGAAGCATGCGAATAGGCGGCTATTCTGCCGGTCAACGTGGTTTCTGACAAGTAGTAAATTCCCGACTTGTTGAGAACAGGATTTTAATACCTACCGGTAAATCATTTCCCCCTAGTCCATAGAGGATACTGGGGCCACTTCAGTACCATGGGGTATAGACTTCCGCAGGAGCCATGGGCACTTTAAGACTAAGTGTGTGAACTGGCTCCTCCCTCTATGCCCATCCTCCAGACCTCAGTATAGGAACTGTGCCCAGGGAAACTGACATTGAGGAAAGAATTTACTTTTAAACTAAAAGGTGAGAATCATACTAGCTTACACCTCAACCATGTCAAACATAGCATTCAACTTAACACACACCAACAGGCATGAACAATTGCAGCAACATCCTAAAAATCGTAACACAACACTCGTGTAACAAACAACTGCAGGTAAAGTACGCACTGGGTCGGGTGCCCAGCATCCTCTATGGACTAGGAGAAAAGGATTTACCGGTAGATATTAAAATCCTGTTCTCATACATCCTAGAGTATGCTGGGGTCCACTTCAGTACCATGGAGTTACACCAAAGCTCCAGTACAGGTGGGAGAGTGCAAATGACCCTGCAGCACCGATTGATCAAACTTGATGTCCTCATTGGCCAAGGTGTCAAACTTGTAAAACTTTGCAAATGTGTTTGACCCTGACCAAGTAGCTGCTCGGCAAAGTTGTAATGCAGAGGCCGCCCATGATGAGCCCACCTTTCTAGTAGAATGGGCATATACCGAATTCGGTATCAGCAATCCTGCCGTGGAATGAGCGTGCTGAATCGTCCCTGATCCATGCCATGGTCTGCTTAGAAGCAGGACACCCAATCTTGTTGGGATCATACAGGACAAAACAGAGCCTCTGTTTTCCATAACCGAGCTGTTCTAGCAACATAAATTTTTCAAAGCTCTGACCACATCAAGAGACTGACGCAATGAAGGTTTCAGTAGCCACTGGCACCCCAATAGGTTGTTTTATATGGAAAGACTAAACCACCTTCAGAAGAAATTGCTGATGAGTTCTTAACTCTGCCCTATCTTCATGGAAGATCAGGTAAGGGCTCTTGTGAGACAAGGCCCCCAACTCAGACACCCGCCTTGCGGATGCCAACAGCATGACCACTTTCCAAGTGAGAAACTTCACTTCCATCTCCTGTAGAGGTTCAAACCAATCCGATTGAAGGAACTGCAACACCACATTAAGGTCCCATGGTGCCACCAGAGGCACAAATGGAGGTTGGATGTGCAGCACCCCTTTCACGAACATCTGAACTTCTGGAAAGGAGGCCAATTGTTTTTGAAAGAAAACTGACATGGCCGAAATCTGAACCTTGATTGAACCCAATCTTAGGCCCGTATCCACACCCGCCTGCAGAAAATGGAGAAAACGTCCCGACTGAAACTCTTCCGCAGGAGCCTTCTTGGATTAACACCAAGACACATTTTCTCCAAATACGGTGGTAATGTTTTGACGTTACTCCTTTCCTGGCCTGAACAAGAGTGGGAATGACTTCCTTGGGAATCCCCTTTCGGGCTAGGATACAGCGCTCAACATCCATGCTGTCAAACGTAGCCGCGGTAAGTCTTTATATGCACGGCCCCTGCTGTAGCAGGTCCTCGCGAGGAGGCAGAGGATCTTCCATGAGTAACTTCTGCAGATCTGGATACCAAGCCCTCCTTGGCCAGTCTGGGGCAATGAGGATTGCTCGAACCCTTGTTAGAGAACTTTTGGTATTAGTGGAAGAGGGAAGACCTACTGACCGAAACACCCACTGGGTCACCAGTGCATCCACTGCTACTGCTTGAAGGTCTCTCGACCTGGAACAATGTCTTTGAAGCTTCTTGTTGAGGCGAGATGCCATCATGTCTACTTGAGGAACTCCCCAAAGACTTGTCACCTCTGAGAAGACTTCTTGGTGGAGGCCCCACTCTCCTGGATGGAGATCGTGCCTGCTGAGGAAGTCTGCTTCCCAGTTGTCCACTCCCGGAATGAAAACTGCCGACAGCTTTTGCATGTCATACTGCCCAGAAGAGGATCTTTATCACCTGTCATTGCCGCTCTGCTTTTCATTCCACCCTGACTGTTTATGTACGCGACTGCTGTTACACTGTCCGACTGGATCTGCACTGGCTGATCTTGCAGAAGATGCACCGCTTGTAGAAGGCAGTTGTAAATGGCTCTCAATTCCAGAATGTTTATGTGAAGACAGGATTCCTGATTTGACCATTTTCCTTGGAAGCTTCTTCCCTGCGTGACTGCTCCCCAGCCTCTGAGACTTGCATCTGTGGTTATTAGGACCCAGTCCTGAATCTATCCTCTAATAGGCGAGAACTGTGCAGCCACCACAGGAGTGAAATCCTGGCTTTGGATGACAGGATTATCCTCTGGTGCATGTGTAGGTGGGATCCGGACCACTTGTCCAACAGATCCCACTGGAAAACTCTGGCATGGAATCGGCCAAACTGTATGGCCTCGTAGGCCGCTACCATCTTTCCCAACAACCGAATGCATTGGTGTATTGACACTTGTCTGTTTCCAAACTTGTTTGACCATTTTCTGGATCTCCAGAGCTTTTTCCACTGGAAGAAATACCCTCTGAACTTCTGTGTCCAGTATCATCCCCAGAAAAGACAATCTTGTCGTTGGTTCCAACTGTGACTTTGGAAAATTCAAAATCCAACCGTGTTGTTGGAGCACTGACAGGGAGAGTGCAATGTTCTGCACCAACCGTTCCCTGGATCTCACTTTTATCAGGAGATCGTCCAGGTAACGAATTATATGGACTCCTTGTAGTCGACGGAGGACCATCCTCTCTGCCATCACCTTGGTAAATACCCTCGGTGCCGTGGAGAGTCCGAACGGCAACGTCTGGAACTGGTAATGGCAATCCTGTATCACGAACCTCAGATAAGCCTGATGTGGAGGATATATGGGAACATGTAAGTAGGCATCTTTTATGTCTACCGACACCATGACATCTCCTTCCTCCAGACTGGAAATCACTGCCCTCAGATTCCATCTTGAACCTTTTCAGGTAGAGATTCAGAGATTTTAGGTTCAGAATTGGTCTGACCGAGCCGTCCGGCTTCGGAACTACGAAGAGACTTGAATAAAAACCTCCTCCCTGCTGTGACAAGGGTACCAGAACAATGACTTGATCCTGACAATTTTTTTAATTGCAGCCTTTACTAGTTCTGTCTGGAAGAGAAGCTGGCAAGATTGATTTGAAAAATCGGCATGGGGACATCTTGAAACTCCAGCTGGTATCCCTGGGACACTATTTGCAAAACCCAAGGGTCCAGGCCAGATTGAGATCAGATCCCCACCAGAGCGGACTCCCGCAAGGGAGCCCCAGCATCATGCTGCAGATTTGGCAGAAGCAGGCGTGGACTTCTGCTCCTGCGATCTGGGAGACACTGCAGACTTTCCTCGTCCCCTACCTGCAAAGAAGGGGGAAACCTTTGGCCTTTGTATTTGTTGGTCCGAAAGGACTGCATCTGAGAGTGATGTCTTTTGTCAGTTACATTAATTTTCTTTATAAAAATAAGCCTTCTCCTGAGGTACCGGAGGGGCTTCCGTATCTTCCGAAACCACCCTTATAGCAACAATCATGTATTGAATGCTTTTTGACAATTTAGGATCTATTCCCCTGGAATCACTAGTGTCGAAACAGGAATCAGTGTGTCGGTATCAGTTTGTACTATTTGTGCAAATGGTCTTTTATGTGACCCAGAGGTGACGCCTGTGGATGAAAAAGCAGAACCACTAAAAATCACTGATTTTCTCCAGCTTTCTGCATGAGACTCGGACTTATCTAATCTCTTACCGATATGATTCACACTATCACGTAATTCTTTCACCCATTCAGGCTCATGGTGTGGTGGCACTGCCAACACATTACAACGGTGTCCTTAAAAGGGCTCCTTCAGGGGGAAGAGCTCCCTGCCTCAGACATGTCACACGTCCAGTCACACCACAGACACTCCGGGACTTATAGGGGACAGACCCACAGTAAAGTCTGTCAGAAGGACACAGATAGGATTTGCCAGTTCACAACCCAGCGCCAGTAATAAAATGTCTGTGTAACACAAAATGCCCACAGACCTGTAGTCTCTCCAAATGTCACCGTGCCCCCTTCCCTGTTTAGCACCCCGATACTTAGTTCAGCAGTGGAGGAAGACCAGCGTTCTTCTCTGCAGCCTGGAGGGAGAAAATGACGCTGAGCACTGTGTTGGCTGACCGAGGAGGAAGCCCCGCCCCCGTAATGGCACGTTACCCCTCAGATCTTTTGAAATATTTATACTGGCGGGGGTAGGACTATGCCTCAGCATCTTATGCCCCTTATTTTTGCCAGTTTTAGTAGGTTTCATGCTGCCCAGGGCACCCCCCACCTGCGCCCTGCAGTGCCTGTGTGTGATGGGTGGCATGGCGCGCAGCGTTCCCGCCCGCTGCGTGGTACCCGTCAGCAGTCACGATGTCTGAAGATCCTTTTCTTCTTGCACTCGCCTGTCTTCTGGCTCTGTAAGGGGGGTGACGGCAGGCTGTGGGAGTGAGCACATAGCCGCAGCTAGTGTTCAGTACCCTTCAGGAGCTAATGGTGTCCTGTCAGCCAGAAGCAGAGCCATGAAACTATTCAGGAAGTTGGTTCCTACTTCTGCCCCCTCAGTCCCACGAAGCAGGGAGACTGTTGCCAGGAGTCCTCCCTGAAAATAAAAAACCTAACAAAGTATTTTCAGAGAAACTCTGTAGAGCTCCCCTGGAGTGCATCCAGTCTGCCTGGGCACATTTCTAAAACTGAGGTCTGGAGGAGGGGCATAGAGGGAGGAGCCAGTTCACACCATTTGAAAAGTCTTAGTGTCCATGGCTCCTGCGGAACCATCTATACCCCATGGTACTGAAGTGGACCCCAACATCCTCTAGGACGCATGAGAAAAAAAAAAAAAAAGCTGGGTGCCCAAACAATTGACTTGCTGCTACTGGGTGCCCTCTAGTTGCAGCCACAGAGAAAAAACAAAATTGAATCGCCCCTTTAACTGGTGGGCTGGAGAGGATGGGAGGGGCCCTTGGCTGCTGGCCTCTTTCTATTGAACACAGAGGAATTTGGGGTGGGAACAGACTACAATGACAGATGTCAAGTTAGTAACATCTGCACATTTAAATTAACCACAGAAACAGTAAAGTGTTTGTCAGATATTTATATAGATCAGCGATATTGATTGGCAATTATATTTAATGCATAATTTAATAGGTTTGATCACATTCATCATCATGATACATGGGATCTGCACCAGCTGACCACAAATTTTACTCAATTTCTGTAATATATCCAGAATATTCTGTTAGTAAAGGGTGTACTTTCTAAAGCAGTAGCCAGCGTCATTAACTGAAAACTGCACAACCCAATTAATTCTTTTTTCTAAGACAACCTGGTCAAAGCGGAAGTCCCATTTTCTCCGTGTAGCCTCTATTTTATATTTCAGCCAGGGCTACAGGGAATAGTTACGATTGGTCCTACCTCATGTGACACCGCAACCACCATTTTAAATCTGATCTGCACTTATCTACCAGTTCTGTAGGAGTATAGGTGGGGGGAACTGCATGCAACAGCACTTCTGTTAGGTTTCTGAACACCGTAGTAAAATTTTACAATAGACTGTAGTATGCGTAGCTTTAATACAGTTAAACATTCATGCTGCTGAAAAGGTCATGAAAGGGCTCTGCCTCCAGACAGAATCCAATTTAGATCACGAGCATGCATACCAATGTAAAATTATATGCATTTATAGTCATGAACCATACAATACTAACAGACTACAATTCCTGAAAGCAGGCTATATACTACCAATTGCACACATTAAAGCAAATGAAATAGTTTGCTGCAGCAGACATGATCTTGTCAGAAGCTGCAACAGACATATCATTTCCATTAGAGATGCTGCAGTGATAAAATAGTCAATTTGACTAACATTCAAGTTAGTACTAAACATAAGCCATACTAATGCTTCAAAGCAGTCAATACGCATTCTAAAATCAGACCCACCTCTAGCCTGAGTCACTATCCCTTCTGCAGATGCATTCACTGCCAGCATGAGTAGCAACTAGTGGCATCAATGCCTGCACAAAGCACCTCCCCCTGAGAAGGGCGGTGAAAGAAAGCTCATACTTCATCTACATGACGAGGAAGGAAGGGAGTGATTACACTAGACCCTACACTACAAAGCTGAACAAGCAGATGGATCCAGACCATGCAAATCCAGGGATGAAATACCCTGACCTCACCCTTGTATATGATGCTAGGCATCTTCCTGACCAAATAAGACTGATAGAACAAGGGTTGTGAAGTAGTTTACTTAATTTCTGTAAACGCAGCCACACAACTCTGCACTGTCAGCAGCAACTGTTCTGTACAAAGGGTAGTGTTTTACTGCAGGAATCATGTTAGAAGACATTAGCTCTGACAGACCAGGCAGAAAACAAACCGCTACAATAAGTCCCCATTTCTAGAGGTAAACATGTTTTTTTGAAATCCGATTGCACTGGCCAGAAATCTGATCAACAAAGTTTCATTAAAATTACTGTTTGCCAGAAAAATTCATGCCACATTAGAATAAAATTCTAAAGGGGGGGTGTAAGTACCAAATTACATGGAGCAGAGCAAGGCAGCACAAACTGACAAAGCATTCTTGTGCTATACTGAACTCTGTATACTCTACAGAACATTGAGCTGGCACAGCACACTTGTGCAGTTGCCAACTAACCCATCGCACTTGCATTTGTGACACCCATATCCTCAAATTGTCCTACTTGGTGCATCACACACAGATGTAGCTGTGCCCTGCAACTTTCTTAAAGACACATCTTAATGTGTTACTTTAAACTAGTTCCGTAAAAAAAAAAAAAAAAAAAAAAAAAAAAGAATATAGGATTAATACCTACCGGTAAATCCTTTTCTCCTAGTCTGTAGAGGATGCTGGGAACTCCAAAAGGACCATGGGGTATAGAGTGGATCCGCAGGAGACATGGGCACACTAAAAAGACTGACTGGGTGTGAACTGGCTCCTCCCTCTATGCCCCTCCTCCAGACCTCCGTTATAGGAACTGTGCCCAGAGGAGACGGACATTGAGGAAAGGATTTTTGTTAAACTAAGGGCGAGAGACATACCAGCTCACAGGGCCGGACTGGGACTAAAAATAGGCCCTGGCATTTTTGAAGCACACAGGACCACCTTGGTGACTCCTCCCATTATTATTTCTGACTCCTCCTACTTCCTAGTCTATGTGCTCTTACAAATATAATTACTAGGTGATTCATCGCGCCCTACGGGCGCTCTTCACACTGGCATAAGGGGCTACGCCCCCTTAACCCTTGCACACCCTTGTGGCATGCAATAATTATATGGAGTATTACATCCAATCATAATTGTGTGAGTGGTTAAATATTGCACGGACAAAGGGCGTGCAATGGTTAAGGAGTGGAAGGCCCTTGCAATGGCGTGAACAGCGCACGCAAGGCCTGGTGAATCACCTAGTAGGTGCTTTGGTTGGGGGAGTAGGGGGTGTGGGGAAGAGGCGGATGGGATCCTGGGGTGCCACAGGAGGGGCGGTTGCAGTGGTGCCGCAGGTGGAGGAGGGTGCGTGGGTGCTGCGGGTGGTGGTCCGGAGCCGCTACGGTTGGGGGAAGAGCAGTTGCGGGGTTGTGCCGGGTGGGGGAGGGGCGGATGCGGTGGGAGGAACGGGTGCAGGGTCACTGCGGGTGGGGGTCCGGAGATATCGCGGGTGCTGGAGGGGGTATGTGGGGGTGCCGCGAATGGGGCCCAGAGGTACTGTGAGTGGGGGAGGGTTAGGTAATGCTTATCCTGCTTCTCCTTCTGTCAGGTGTCAACTGACCGTTTTCAGGGAGTGTCAATCACTCTGCGGCTGCCTGTGCGACTGAAAAGCATCGCTAGACCCTGTGTAAAACTACATAGTTCGTTGTAATAGTACGCCGCACACGCATGCGCAGAAGTGCTGAGTTTTTGCCTGATCGCTGCACAATGAACGAATGCAGCTAGCGATCAACTTGGAATGACCCCCATAGGAGGCTGCAGTAAAAGGATTGTTTTTTCCCTTATCTACAGCACAGACTTGCTGCAGATGCAGTGACATACCCACCAGCTGCACCTTTTTGGCAGGTACAGTCCCTTTTTTTTATGGTCTGTACCGTTTTTCGACTCTCCAAGCTTCCATTGAAAGTATAGGAAAAGGGGCGTGCTGTACCCGTGACCACGCCCCCTTTTCGAATTCGCATCAATGTTTATGTGTAAATTTTTGGAGGGTATGATGCTGCAGATGCAGTGGGACTATTTTGGGGTGTGGGGCTGGAGATGCAGCTCCATCAGTCCCATTGCTAATCCTGCTCTGTGAAAACAGCAGGCAAAGGGCAGAGCCTCCCATTGGATGTAACCTGTGTGGGAGGGTGTTTCTCGCCCAATCAGCTGTGGACTGGGTGTGATAGACCTGCCACTAACCCAATGAGAGCACCTAGCCACGCCCAGCGTTAGAGACCCAGGCACAGAATCACAGGGCTATTATATAGGAGATAACACATACAAGTGTACATCATTCTATATTAAAACATACAGAACCAGTGGTTGAAGTGGAAATTTTGAAGTGGGGGAATGTAAAAGTGAAGGATGTAACCAAGCACGCGGCTCTGGAAAAGGGGGTGTGGCCACTCGAAACGGGGCATGTCCTTCAATGTAGTTTACCACACCATATACCCCTTATGCACCACAATAGTAGGACCCTTAATACTATCTAGTACTGGTACCTCTCACATTATGAGCCAGATGTCACATTATAGCACACGTTATGAACTGAAATTCACATTATAGCACATGGTATGTGCCGAAATTCACATTATAGCACATGGTAGGTGCCGAAATTCACATTATAGCACATGGTATGAGCCTAAATTCACATTATAGCACATGGTATGAGCCTAAATTCACATTATAGCACATGGTATGAGCCGAAATTCACATTATAGCAGAAGTGACATGAGAAATTCTAGCCTAATATACATTTTTCGCTTCATATAGCAGAAATGTGGTTTGCAGATATTAGTACTAATTATGCAATTCCTTAAAAAAACATAAGTGACATAATCAAACAGCAAAGGGCATCAAAACTATAAAGAAAGTGCAGCAGTTGTAGTACCTGCCCATGGAATGTGAAGGGAAGAAGCTGTGCACCCAGCAGATGAGCAAAGAAGGCTGGAGCCAGTGCACATGCTGCTTGCAGCAGCAGAAGTCTGCAGTGCAGTTGGAGACTCGGAGCGCAGGCAGGTGCATGATCTATGCATCTATAGACGGCGCCCGCTGAGCTCGTCCCGCCCGCACCTTTTACACTCAGACTGGCTTGGTCGCGTCCCACTGCCCGATCAGCTCCCCCCGCACCACTCCGCTTCCCTCATGGGAGATGCTAGATTCCCTCCGCTCATACCCCGGAGGCTCAGCCGCATTATGACGCAGCTGCGTCACTATGCAAATGACTCGGCCGCTCAGCACAGTGCCATCCAGGAGGCGGTGCTGCCGGTCTTGTAATGGATGGACAAATCGGCCCACCTGGCCATCTGCCCTTCTAGCACTTCCTAGAAGTGCCAGATGGCCAGTCTGGCCCTGCCAGCTCACACCACAATCAGCAGGAAACCAGATAACAGTATGAACTAACAGCAACAAGCTGAACATAACGGATACACAAACCTCGTTTAACTGAAAATAACCAGTATCAACACAACTGCAAGTAACAGTCCGCACTGGGATGGGCGCCCAGCATCCTCTACGGACTAGGAGAAAAGGATTTACTGGTAGGTATTAAAATCCTATTTTCTCTTGCGTCCTAGAGGATGCTGGGGACTCCAAAAGGACCATGGGGTCTATACCAAAGCTCCAGACCGGGCGGGAGAGTGCGGACGACTCTTCAGCACTGATTGAGCAAACATAAGGTCCTCCTCAGCCAGGGTATCAAACTTATAGAACCTAGCAAGTGTTTGAACCAGACCACGTAGCTGCTCGGCAAAGTTGAAGTGCCGAGACCCCTTGGCCAGCCGCCCAAGAAGAGCCCACCTTCCTGGTAGAATGGGCCTTTACAGACTTCGGCAAATGGCAGCCCAGCCGAAGAATGAGCGTGCTGAATCGTATTACAAATCCAGCGTGCAATAGTCTGCTTGGAAGCAGGATTTCCAATCTTGTTGGAAGCATACAGGACAAAGCCTGTTTTCCTAGTAAGAGCTGTTAAGGCAACAAACTATCAAAGCTCTCACAACATCAAGAGATTTTGGGACTGTCACAGCATCCGTAGCCACAGGTACCACAACAGGTTGATTTGTGAAACGAAGACACCACCTTCGGCAGAAATTGTTGAGTCCTCAATTCCGCTCTATCCACATGAAAAGTCAAATATGTGCTCTTGTGAGACAAAGCCGCCAATTCAGACACTCGTCTGGCAGATGCCAAAGCCAAAAGCATGACCACTTTCCAAGTGAGAAACTTTAACTCAACCTTACGCAAAGGTTCAAACCAGTGAGACATAAGAAACTGCAACACCACTTCAAGATCCCACGGTGCCACAATGGAGGATGGATATGCAGCACTCCCTTCACGAAAGTCTGAACCTCAGGAAGGACGGCCAATTTGTTTGAAGAAAATAAAGCTGAAATCTGCACCTTGATGGAACCCAATTTCAGGCCTGCATCCACGCCTGCCAGCAAAAAGTGGAGGAACCGACCCAAGTGAAACTCCTCCGCAGGAGCTGCTTTGGTTTCACACCACAACACACATTTTCTCCAAATACGGTGATTAATGTTTTGCCATGACCTCCTTCCTAGCCTTAAAAAAAAAAAAAAAAAAAAAAAAAAAAAAAGTGGGGATTACCTCCCCGGGAATACCTTTCCGAGCTAGGATTTGGCGTTCAACTTCCACGCTGTCAAACGCAGCAAGTCCGGAAACACGCAAGGCCCCTGCAGTAACAGGTCCTCTTCTGAAGCGGCCAAGAATCTCTCCTGTGGTGGCTGCAGAGTGCTCACCTTCTAGAGGGTCACAGGTCCAGCACTCAAGACTGGGTTCTGGTGACCACAGACGCGAGCCTCTGAGGATGGGGAACAGTCACACAGGGAAGGAATTTTCAGGGACTATGGTCAAGCCAAGAGGCTTGTCTACACATCAACATACTGGAATTAATGGCCATATACAATGGCCTTCGACAAGCGGAATATCTTCTTTGGGACCTACCAGTTGATTCAATCAGACAACGTCACAGCCATGTCTCATGTAAACCGCCAAGGCGGGACAAGGAGCAGAGTGGCAATGGCGGAAGCCACCAGGATTCTGCGCTGGGCAGAAAATCACGTAAGCGCTCTGTCAGTGATATTCATTCCAGGAGTGGACAACTGGGAAGCAGACTTCCTCAGCAGACACGATCTCTATCCAGGAGAGTGGGGACTTCATCAAGAAGTTTTTGCAGAGAAGTCTTTGGGGACTTCCTCAAATAGACATGATGGCGTCACGCCTCAACAAGAAGCTTCGGGGGTATTGTGCCAGGTCAAGGGACCCTCAGGCAGTAGCGGTGGACGCCTTGGTGACACCGTGGGTGTTTCAGTTGGTCTGTGTTACCTCCTCTTCCTCTCATCTCAAAAATATTGAGAATCATAAGACGAAAAAGAGGGCAGACAATACTCATTGATCCAGATTGGCCTCGAAGGGCCTGGTATTCAGATCTTCAGGAGATGCTCACAGAATATCCATGGCCTCTTCCTCTCAGGGAGGACCTGTTGCAGCAGGGGCTCTGCGTGTTCCAAGACTTACTGCGGTTACATTTGACGGCATGGCGGTTGAACACCGAATCCTAGCTGGGAAAGGTATTCCGAAGGAAGTCATCCCTACTCTGATAAAGGCTAGGAAGGAGGTGACAGCGAAACATTATCACTGTATTTGGAGGAAATATGTATCTTGGTGTGAAGCCAAGAATGCTCCTACGGAAGATTTCCACTTGGGCCGTTTTCTCCACTTTCTACAGACAGGAGTCCATATGGGCCTAAAGTTAGGCTCCATTAAGGTACAGATTTCGGCCCTATCAATATTCTTCCAGAAGGAATTGGCTTCTCTCCCAGGGTAAACATGTGTACCCTCGTGTCAGGGACAGAGGGGTCATCTGTGATATGAAAAACATCTTTTATTGCAATAATCATATAATGAATGCTTTTGGCCACCCTTGGGTGTAACCTCGTATCATCGTAGTCGACACTGGAGTCAGAATCCGTGTCGGTATCAGTGTCTGCTATTTGGGATAGGGGACGTTTTTGAGACCCTGAAGGGCCCTGTGACACAGTCAAAACCATTGATCGACTCCCTGTATTATCCCTGGACTCTGCTTTGTCCATTCTCTTATGTAATAAAGACATTTGCATTTAAAACATTCCACATATCCAACCAATCAGGTGTCGGCGTTGCAGCCGGAGACACCACAATCTGCTCCACCTCCTCCTTAGATGAGCCTTCCGCTTCAGACATGTCGACACACACGTACCGACACCCCCACACACAGGGATATCTATATGGAGACAGTCCACCAATAAGGCCCTTTGGAGTGACAGTATGCCAGCACACACCTAGCGCCACTGGAATAAAATCCCAGTTAGTACAGCGCTTTTATATAAATACACTCACTGCGCCAATTAAATGTGCCCACCCCCCTCTTTTTTGCCCTCTGTAACAGTGTTCAGCAGGGGAGAGTCCGGGGAGCCAGCTTCTCTGCAGTGTGCCTTGGAGAAAATGGCGCTGGTTAGTGCTGGAGGATCAAGCTCCGGCCCCTCACCGGCAGGCTTCGGTCCCACTCAAGTTATACTGGTGGGGGGCGGGGGGGGGGGGGGGTTTCAATATACCACCTCTGCAGTGTCTAATCTATTTGCCAGTGTCCCTTGAGGTTAATATTGCTGCCCAGGGCGCCCCCCCTGCACCCTTACAGTGCCCGCTGTGTGTATATGTGTGGGAGCAATGGCGCGCAGCGTTACCGCTGCGCGCTCAATGAAGATCTAAAGTCTTCTGCCGCCTTTGAAGTCTTCTTTATTCTTAATACTCACCCGGCTTCTATCTTCCGGCTCTGTGAGGAGGCCGGCGGCGCAGCTCTGGGACGAACGGCGAGGGTGAGACCTGCGTTCCGACTCCCTCTGGAGCTAATGGTGTCCAGTAGACTAAGAAGCAGAGCCTATCACTTAAGTAGGTCTGCTTCTCTCTCCTCAGTCCCACGATGCAGGGAGCCTGTTGCCAGCAGTGCTCCCTGAAAATAAAAACCTAACAAAATTCTGAGAAACTCAGAGCTCCCCTGCAGTGCACCCAGTCTCCTCTGGGCACAGGATCTAACTGAGATCTGGAGGAGGGGCATAGAGGGAGGAGCCAGTGCACACCCATTCTAAAGTTTCTTTATAGTGCCCATGTCTCCTGCAGAGCCAGTCTATACCCCATGGTCCTTATGGAGTCCCCAGCATCCTCTAGGACGTAAGAGAAATTATATTTCCCTCAGACCCCATGGGGTCGCAAAAATGTTTTCTATGAATATGACACCCTCCATAAATATTACTACGTCTGTGTTCGTGCCACAGACCTATGCAACCTTACCATACATACAGGTATAGCCCTTTCTGATATGCATCACATCATGACAATTTTTACCCAGTCAGATATTGTTGGTGCCGACAGGGTCACCCCCACACGTCTGTCTCCCATATAGTTTTCTCATGGGAAAAACATACATCTACTGACATGTTGACACTTATTTACAAGTATCAAATACAATCAGGAGTCGGTGGTGCAGACAGTCATTCCCACTGCAGTTTGTGGCAGAGCACTCAGCCTCAGATATGCTGACACGTGTATCAATCACCCACCGACATTACACTGGCTATAAGGGATAGACCCCAGTACATTCTGTCAGGGAAACACAGAAGGAGTTTACCAGCTCATTTCCACAGCACTCATTATATAGTGTGCTTTTTATTTTTACTTATATTGCACCAAACAACTTTGCCCCCCTCCCTTGTTTTTCACTCTGATCTGTACAACAAAGTTTTGGAAGGACCAGCATCTGTGAGGAGAAAATGGCGCTGAAATTAGCTGTTGTTAGGGGTAAGCCCCGCCTCCTTAATGGCACGCTTCAGCCCCACTATTTTCTACATATGTTTATACTGGCGGGGGTTAGCTATAGTGCCTAGGCACTTATATATTTGATTGCCAGTCTCTATTGAGGATTTATATGCTGCCAAGGGCACACACACTCCCCCCCCCCCCCCCCCTGCACCCTACAGTGCCTGCGTGTGGGAGCATTACGCCCAGCGCACCCGCTGTGCGGTACCTCAAAGCCATCACTGAAGTCTTCTGATCTTCTACTCACCAGTCTCTCGACTTCTGGTTCTGCAAGGAGGGCGACAGCGGGCTCTGGGAACGAGCATCTAGGCGCACCTAGCGATCAGACCCTCTGGAGCTAATGGTGTCCAGTAGCCAAAGAAGCAGAGCCTTGAAGCTCACAGAAGTAGGTCTGCTTCTCTCCCCTAAGTACCACGATGCAGGGAGACTTGCCAGCAGTGCTCCATGAAAATAAACCTAACAAAGTCTTTTCAGAGAAACTCAGTAAAGCTCCCCTGTGTGTGACCAGTCTCACTGGGCACAGAATCTAAACTGGAGTCTGGAGGAGGGGCATAGAGGGAGGAGCCAGTTCACGCCCATTCAAAGTCTTAAAGTGCCCATGTCTCCTGCGGATCCAGTCTATACCCCATGGTTCTTGAAGCATCCCCTAGGACATATGAGAAATACCCTCTGTACTTCCGTGTCCAGTATCATCCCCAGAAAGGACAATCGTTGTTCCAACTGCGACTTTGAAAAATTCATGATCCAACCGTGTTGTTGGAGTATGGACATGAAAAGAGCAATGTTCTGCACCAACCGTTCCCTGGATCTCGCATTTAGTCAGGAGACCGTCCAGGTAAGGGATTATATTGACTCATTGCTGTCGGAGGACCATCATCTCTGTAATCACCTTAGTGAATACCCTCAGTGCCGTGGAAAGTCCAAAAGCAACGTCTGGAACCGGTAATGGCAATCCTGTACTTCAAATCTAGGATAAGCTTGATGAGGAGGATAAATGGGAACATGTAAGCAGTCATCTTTTATGTCCACCGACACCATGAAGTCCCCTTCCTCCAGACTGGAAATCACTGCCCACAGAGATTCCAACTTAAACCTTTTCAGGTAGAGATTCAGAGATTTCAGGTTGAAATTGGTCTGACCGAGCAGTCTGGCTTCGGAACCACGAAGAGGCTTGAATAAAAACCTTCTCCCTGTTGTGACAAGGGCACCAGGACAATGTCTTGATCCTGACAATTTTTGAATTGCAGCTGTTACTACTTCTGTCCGGGAGAAAAGCTGGCAAGGTCACTTTTGAAAATAAATAAAAAAATCGGCATGGGGGGGGGGGGGGGGGGGGCACGTCTTGAAACTCCAGTTTGTACCCATGGGACACTATTAGCAAGACCCATGGGTCCAGGCCAGTTTGAACCCAGAGCTGACTGAAAAGTTTCAGACATGCTCCCACCCAAGTGGACTCTCGCAAGGGAGCCCCAGCGTCATGCTGCAGACTTGGCAGAAGCAGGGGTTGATTTCTGCTCCTGCAGACGCTGTGGACTTTTCCCTCTTCCCCTCCCTCTACCTGCAAAGAAAGGGGAACCTTTACCCTTTTTGTATCTGTTGGGCCGAAAGGACTGCATCTGAGAGTGATGTGTCTTTTGTCGGTGCAGGAGCATAAGGCAAGAATGTCTGCTTACCAGCGGTAGCCGCAGAGACTAAAGCATCCAGCCCATCTCCAAACAAAGCCTCACCTTTATACGGGAGAGCCTCCATATTTCTTTTGGAATCTGCGTCAACATTACACTGGCGAATCCACAACGCCCTCCGAGCTGAGACTGCCATGGTAGCGGCTTTTGAACCCAAGAGCCCAATATCTTTCATGGCTTCTAGCATGTATGCAGCAGCGTCTTTGATATGACCTAACGTTAGGAGTATCTCGTCTCTATCGTGTCAATTTCAGATGACAAGTTGTCTGACATTTTTCGATCGCACTACTCACCCACGCGCAAGCAATGGTGGATCCGAGTAGCATACCATTGGCCACAGATTTTAACGTAGTCTCCAACTTGCGGTCCGCCGACTCCTTTAGTGACGCCATCCCAGGCGCAGGGAGAATCACCTTTTTAGTTAATCGTGACAGGGCACAGTCTAAAACAGGGGGGGGGGGGGGGGGCTCCCACCTTTTCCTGTCCTCTGCCGAGAAAGGATAAGCAACCTGAATTCTTTTGGGAATCAGAAATTTCTTTTCAGGGTTTGCTCAAACTCCCTCAAAGAGTATTTAGCTCGTGAGGAGGGAAAGTTATATTAATTTTCTTTTCCTTATAAAAATAAGCCTTCTCCTGAGGTAAAGGAGGGGCTTCTGTAACTTCTAAGACCTCCTTTATAGCAACAATCATATTGAATGCTTTTTGCCAATTTAGGAACTATTCCCCCTGGAATCACTAGTGTTAACAGGATCAGAGTCTGTGTCGGTATTAGTTTGTACAATTTGAGCAAAAGGTCTGTGTGACCCAGAGGGGTCACCTGTGGATGACAAGGCAGAACTATGAAAAATCACATCCTCTGATTTTCTCCAGCTTTCTGCATGAGACTCGGACTAATCTCTAACCTCTTACCGATATGATTGACACTATCACGTAATTCTTTCACCCATTCAGGCTCGTGGTGTGCCGGCAGCACCATCACATTGCAACTCTGTCCCTAAAATGGCTCCCTCAGGGGAAGAGCTCCCTGCCTCAGACATGTCACACGTGCACAACCACACCACATACACTCCAGGACTTATAGGGGACAGATCCACAGTAAAATCTGTCAGGACACAGGATTTTGCCAGTTCACAACTCCGCACTAGTGATATAATCCATGTAACACAATGCCCACAGACCTGTAGTGCATTTATAAATGACAAATTCACCATACAGCACCAATTTATACTGTGCCACCCGTTTTGCACCCTGATACTTGGTTCAGAAGTGGAGGAGGACCAGCGTTCTTTTCTACAGCTTGCTAGGAGAGAAAAAAATGGCGCTGAGCAGTGTGCTGGCTGACTGAGGAGGAAGTCCCGCCCCTGTAATGACACGTTTCCCCTCAGACTTTTCAATACTATTTTTTATACTGGCAGGGGTAGGACTGTGCCTCAGCATCTTATGTCCCCTTGTTAGCCAGTTTTGAGTAGGTACATGCTGCCCTGGGCACGCCCCTGCCCCCCTACTGTGCCTGTGTTGATGGGTAGCATGGTGCGCAGTGTTCCTGCCCACTGCGCGGTACCTTTTAGCCGTCACGATGACTGAAGATCCTCTTCTGTACACTCACCTGTCTTCTGACTTCTGGGTCTGTAAGGGGGGGGGGGGGGTGACGGCAGGCTGTGGGAGTGAGCGCATAGCCGCAGCTAGTGTTCAGTACCCTTCAGGAGCTAATGGTGTCCCTTCAGCCAGAAGCGGAGTCATGAAACTATTCAGGAAGTTGGTTCCTACTTCTGCCCCCTAAGTACCACGAAGCAGGGAGACTGTTGCTAGCAGTCCTCCCTGAAAATAAAAAAACCTAACAAAGTCTTTCAAAGAAACTCAGTAGAGCTCCCCTGGAGTGCATCCAGTCAGCCTGGGCACATTTTCTAAACTGAGGTCTGGAGGAGGGGCATAGAGGGAGGAGCCAGTTCACACTCTGAAAAAGTCTTAAAGTGCCCATGGCTCCTGCGGAACCGTCTATACCCCCATGGTACTGAAGTGGACCCCAGCATCGTATGAGAAAGTTAGGAAACTTGCAAATAGAAAAATCCTGCTTTAAACAGTTTTGGAATGCAGGAACAATGAAGAATGTTGAGTTCACTTTTTCCCCCTTTCAGATAAATCCCTGCTTTAACCCAGTTTGGACCCAAGACACCCAGCACAGGTTGAAGCTGGCATTTCAGTACTTACCCACACATGCATGACTGTGCCAGATTATTCCTGGGTTGTCACACTTTACACCAGACCCCAGGTCTTCAATCTAGCTGTGGACACTTGGGATGTCATCTTCCAGCACTACTGTCCGTGCCATGAACTTTTAGCATAACTCTGGTCATATCTTATACACAAGCCCGAGAACTGACCTGGGTTGCAAATCCTGGGAATAACCCTGGTCAGTTGCTGGGTCACTGACATGAGACAGTCAGTCCAGGTCTGACTTTCAGACATAAGCATGACCCAGGTCAACTTGCTGGGCCCAAGCAAGAAGCCATGTTTTTGCTTATGTCTGAAAGGAGTATAATAAAAGTATAGAGCACAGGTTCTCAAACTCGGTACTCAGGACCCCACACAGTGCATGTTTTGCAGGTCTCCTCACAGAATCACAAGTGACATAATTAGCTCCCCTGTGGACCTTTTAAAATGTGTCCGTGAGTAATTAATACACCTGTGCACTTGCTATGTTACCTGCAAAACATGCACTGTGTGGGGTCCTGAGGACAGAGTTTGAGAACCACTGGTATAGAGTATCTACATTATTTACTTCAGCTCACTTTGTTACTAAAATAGGCTATTTGCAGTATGAGGTATACACAAGTCAGGAGAATTTCAAAACCTTCTGAAAAAATAAGATTTTAAACCTACCGGTAAATCTATTTCTCCTAGTCCGTAGAGGATGCTGGGGACTCCGTAAGGACCATGGGGAATACAGGCTCCGCAGGAGATAGGGCACCTAAAAAGAACTTTGACTATGGGTGTGCACTGGCTCCTCCCTCTATGCCCCTCCTCCAGACCTTAGAGAACTGTGCCCAGAGGAGATGGACAATACAAGGCAGGATTTAGCAATCCAAGGGCAAGATTCATACCAGCCCACACCAGTCATACCATGTAACTTGGAACATACATAACCAGTTAACAGTATGAACAAACGACAGTAACGGTCCAAGACCGATGTCAACTGTAACATAACCCTTATGTAAGCAACAACTATATACAAGTCTTGCAGAGTTTCCGCACTGGGACAGGCGCCCAGCATCCTCTACGGACTAGGAGAAATAGATTTACCGGTAGGTTTAAAATTTTATTTTCTCTTACGTCCTAGAGGATGCTGGGGACTCAGTAAGGACCATGGGGTTATACCAAAGCATCCAATCGTGCGGGAGAGTGCGTCTGATTCTGCAGCACCGACTGAGCAAACGCTAGGTCCTCATCAGCCAGGGTATCAAACTTGTAGAATTTAGCAAAAGTGTTCGACCCCGACCAAGTCGCCGCTCGGCAAAGTTGTAATGCCGAAACGCCTCGGGCAGCTGCCCAAGAAGAGCCCACCTTCCTAGTGGAATGGGCCTTTACCGAATTTGGTACCGGCAATCCAGCCATAGAGTGAGCCTGCTGAATCGTATTACAGATCCAGCGAGCAATAGTCTGCTTCGAAGCAGGAGCGCCAATCTTATTGGCTGCATACAGGACAAACAGAGCCTCTGTTTTCCTAATTCTAGCCGTCCTGGCTACATAAATTTTTAAGGCCCTGACTACGTCCAGGGATCTGGAATCCTCCAGGTCACTTGTAGCCACAGGCACCACAATAGGTTGATTCATATGGAACGAAGAAACCACTTTAGGCAAAAATTGCGGACGTGTCCTCAATTCAGCTCGATCCACATGAAAAATCAAGTAGGGGCTCTTGTGTGACAAAGCCGCCAATTCTGACACTCGCCTTGCTGATGCTAAGGCCAACAACATGACCACCTTCCAGGTAAGAAATTTCAACTCAACCTTGTTAAGCGGTTCAAACCAGTGTGATTTTAGGAACTGCAACACCACATTCAGGTCCCATGGTGCCACTGGAGGCACAAAAGGGGGCTGGATGTGCAGCACTCCCTTTACAAACGTCTGGACTTCTGGAAGAGAAGCAAATTCCTTCTGAAAGAAAATCGATAGGGCCGAAATCTACCTTAACAGAGCCTAATTTCAGGCCCATATCCACTCCTGTCTGTAGGAAGTGGAGAAGACGACCCAGATGAAAATCTTCCATAAGTGCATTCTTGGTCTCACACCAAGACACATACTTTCGCCAGATACGGTGATAATGTTTTACAGTCACCTCCTTCCTAGCCTTTATTAAAGTAGGGATGACCTCTTCCGGAATCCCCTTTTTCGCTAGGATTCGGCGTTCAACCGCCATGCCGTCAAACGTAACCGCGGTAAGTCTTGAAATACACAGGGCCCCTGCTGAAACAGGTCTTCCCTCAGAGGAAGAGGCCAGGGATCTCCTGCGAGCATCTCTTGTAGATCCGAGTACCAGGCCCTTCGAGGCCAGTCTGGGACAACGAGTATCGTCTGCACTCTTCTTCGTCTTATGATACTCAACACTTTTGTGATGAGAGGAAGAGGAGGAAACACGTAGACCGATTTGAACACCCACGGTGTTACCAGAGAGTGTCTACTGCTACTGCCTGAGGGTCCCGCGACCTGGCGCAATACCTCCGAAGTTTTTTGTTGAGGCGTGACGCCATCATGTCTATTTGAGGAGTTCCCCAAAGACGTGTTAGGTCTGCAAAGACTTCTTGATGAAGTCCCCACTCTCCTGCTTCCCAGTTGTCCACTCCCAGAATGAAGACATCCGACAGAGCGCTTACATGATTTTCGGCCCAGCAAAGTATCCTTGTGGCTTCCGCCATCGCGACTGCTTCTTGTCCCGCCTTGGCGGTTCACATGAGTCACTGCTGCGACATTGTCTGATTGAATCAGAACCGGTAGGTTTCAAAGAAAACTCTCCGCTTGTCGAAGGCCGTTGTAAATGGCCCTGAGTTCCAACACATTGATGTGTAGACAGGACTCCTGGTCTGACCAAAGACCCTGAAAAATTTTTCCCTGTGTGACCGCTCCCCATCCTCGGAGGCTCACGTCCGTGGTAACCAGGATCCAATCCTGAATTCCGAACCTGCGACCCTCCAGGAGGTGAGCATTTTGCAACCACCACAGGAGGGACACTCTGGTCCCTGGGGCAGAGTTATTTTCCGATATAAGTGCAGATGGGACCCGGACCACTTGTCCAGAAGGTCCCATTGAAAAGTCCTTGCATGGAACCTTCCGAAGGGAATGGCCTCGTAGGCCGCCACCATTATCCCCAGAACTCGAGTGCATTGGTGAACCGACACCCTTTTCGGTTTTAGCAGGTCTCTGACCATGTTCTGGATGTCTTGGGCTCTCTCTATTGGGAGGAAGACCTTCATTTGTTCCGTATCCAATATCATACCTAGGAACGGTAGTCGAGTTGTCGGAATCAACTGACTTCCGTAGATTTAGAATCCAACCGTGTTGCTGGAGCACTCTGAGAGCGCCACACTGCTCAGCAATTTCTCCCTTGATCTCGCTTTTATCAGGAGATCGTCCAAGTATGGGATAATTGTGACTCCATGCTTGCGCAGGACCACCATCATTTCATACATTATCTTGGTGAAAATCCTCGGGGCCGTGGAGAGTCCAAATGGCAACGTCTGAAATTGGTAATGACAATCATGTACAGCGAATCTCAGGTATTCCTGATGGAGGGCATATATGGGGACATGAAGGGACGCATCCTTTATGTCCACAGACACTATAAACTCCCCCTCCTCCATGTTGGCTATTATCGCTCTGAGAGATTCCATTTTGAATTTGAATCTTTTTATGTACAGATTTAGGGATTTCAGATTCAAAATAGGTCTGACCGAACAGTCCGGCTTCGGGACCACAAATAGGGTTGAGTAGTAACCTCTTCCCTGCTGGTGCAGGGGAACCTTGATTATCACTTGCTGTATACACAGCGTTTGAATTGCAGCTAACACTACATCCCTTTCCGATGTGGAAGCTGGTAGGGCTGATTTGAAAAATCGGCGCGGGGGCACCTCCTCGAATTCCAATTTGTAACCCTGGGAAACTATTTCCAACACCCAGGGATTCAGGTCCGAACTGACCCAGGCCTGACAGAAAAGTCGAAGACGTGCCCCCACCGGTGCGGACTCCCTCAGGGGAGCCCCAGCGTCATGCTGTGGGTTTTGGAGCAGCCGGGGAGGACTTTTGTTCCTGGGCACCTGCCGAAGCAGGTGCTATCTTGCCTCTGCCCTTACCTCTGGCGAGGAAAGAGGATCCCCGACCTCTTTTGGACTTGTGCGACCGAAAGGACTGCATCTGATAGGGTGTTGCTTTCTTTTGCTGTTGGGGAATATATGGTAAAAAAAATAAGAATTTACTTACCGATAATTCTATTTCTCATAGTCCGTAGTGGATGCTGGGGACTCAGATAGGACCATGGGGAATAGCAGCTCCGCAGGAGACTGGGCACAAAGTAAAAGCTTTAGGACTAGCTGGTGTGCACTGGCTCCACCCCCCATGACCCTCCTCCAAGCCTCAGTTAGGATACTGTGCCCGGACGAGCGTACACAATAAGGAAGGATTTTGAATCCCGGGTAAGACTCATACCAGCCACACCAATCACACCGTACAACTTGTGATCTGAACCCAGTTAACAGCATGATAACAGAAGGAGCCTCTGAAAAGATGGCTCACAACAACAACAACAACAACAACAACAACAACAACAACAACCCGATTTTTGTAACAATAACTATGTACAAGTAATGCAGACAATCCGCACTTGGGATGGGCGCCCAGCATCCACTACGGACTATGAGAAATAGAATTATCGGTAAGTAAATTCTTATTTTCTCTAACGTCCTAGTGGATGCTGGGGACTCCGAAAGGACCATGGGGATTATACCAAAGCTCCCAAACAGGCGGGAGAGTGCGGATGACTCTGCAGCACCGAATGAGAGAACTCCAGGTCCTCCTCAGCCAGGGTATCAAATTTGTAGAATTTAGCAAACGTGTTTGCCCCTGACCAAGTAGCTGCTCGGCAAAGTTGTAAAGCCGAGACCCCTCGGGCAGCCGCCCAAGATGAGCCCACTTTCCGTGTGGAATGGGCTTTTACAGATTTTGGCTGTGGCAGGCCTGCCACAGAATGTGCAAGCTGAATTGTACTACAAATCCAACGAGCAATCGTCTGCTTAGAAGCAGGAGCACCCAGCTTGTTGGGTGCATACAGGATAAACAGCGAGTCAGATTTTCTGACTCCAGCCGTCCTGGAAACATATATTTTCAGGGCCCTGACTACGTCCAGCAACTTGGAATCCTCCAAGTCCCTAGTAGCCGCAGGCACCACAATAGGTTGGTTTAAGTGAAATGCTGAAACCACCTTAGGGAGAAATTGAGGACGAGTCCTCAATTCTGCCCTGTCCGTATGAAAAATTAGGTAAGGGCTTTTATAGGATAAAGCCGCCAATTCTGATACACGCCTGGCTGAAGCCAGGGCTAACAGCATTACCACTTTCCATGTGAGATATTTCAAGTCCACAGTGGTGAGTGGTTCAAACCAATGTGATTTTAGGAATCCCAACACTACATTGAGATCCCAAGGTGCCACTGGAGGCACAAAAGGAGGCTGTATATGCAGTACTCCCTTGACAAACGTCTGAACTTCAGGAACAGAAGCTAGTTCTTTTTGGAAGAATATCGACAGGGCCGAAATTTGAACCTTAATGGACCCTAATTTGAGGCCCATAGACAGTCCTGTTTGCAGGAAATGCAGGAATCGACCCAGTTGAAATTCCTCCGTAGGGGCCTTCCTGGCCTCGCACCACGCAACATATACGCCAAATACGGTGATAATGTTGTACGGTTACATCCTTCCTGGCTTTGATCAGGGTAGGGATGACTTCATCCGGAATGACTTTTTCCTTCAGGATCCGGCGTTCAACCGCCATGCCGTCAAACGCAGCCGCGGTAAGTCTTGGAACAGACATGGTCCCTGCTGGAGCAGGTCCTGTCTTAGAGGTAGAGGCCACGGGTCTTCCGTGAGCATCTCTTGAATTTCCGGGTACCAAGTCCTTCTTGGCCAATCCGGAGCCACGAGTATAGTATTTACTCCTCTCCTTCTTATGATTCTCAGTACTTTTGGTATGAGAGGAAGAGGAGGGAACACATACACTGACCGGTACACCCACGGTGTTACCAGAGCGTCCACAGCTATTGCCTGAGGGTCCCTTGACCTGGAGCAATATCTGTCCAGTGTTTTGTTGAGGCGAGACGCCATCATGTCCACCTTTGGTTTTTCCCAACGGTTTACAATCATGTGGAAGACTTCTGGGTGAAGTCCCCACTCCCCCGGGTGAAGATCGTGTCTGCTGAGGAAGTCTGCTTCCCAGTTGTCCACTCCCGGAATGAACACTGCTGACAGTGCTATCACATGATTTTCCGCCCAGCGAAGAATCCTTGCCACTTCCGTCATTGCCCTCCTGCTTCTTGTGCCACCCTGTCTGTTTACGTGGGCGACTGCCGTGATGTTGTCCGACTGGATCAATACTGGCTGACCCTGAAGCAGAGGCCTTGCCTGACTTAGGGCATTGTAAATGGCCCTTAGTTCCAGGATATTTATGTGAAGTGACGTTTCCATGCTTGACCACAAGCCCTGGAAATTTTTTCCCTGTGTGACTGCTCCCCAGCCTCTCAGGCTGGCATCCGTGGTCACCAGGACCCAATCCTGAATGCCGAATCTGCGGCCCTCTAGGAGATGAGCACTCTGTAACCACCACAGGAGAGACACCCTTGTCCTTGGAGACAGGGTTATCCGCTGATGCATTTGAAGATGCGATCCGGACCATTTGTCTAGCAGATCCAACTGAAAAGTTCTTACGTGGAATCTGCCGAATGGAATCGCTTCGTAAGAAGCCACCATCTTTCCCAGGACCCTTGTGCACTGATGCACTGACACCTGGCCTGGTCTTAGGAGTTTCCCGACTAGGTCGGATAACTCCCTGGCTTTCTCTTCCGGGAGAAACACCTTTTTCTGTACTGTGTCCAGAATCATCCCTAGGAACAGCAGACGTGTCGTCGGAATCAGCTGCGATTTTGGAATATTTAGAATCCATCCGTGCTGTCGTAGTACTATTTGAGATAGTGCTACTCCGACCTCTAACTGTTCTCTGGACCGTGCCCTTATCAGGAGATCGTCCAAGTAAGGGATAATTAAGACGCCTTTTCTTCGAAGAAGAATCATCATTTCGGCCATTACCTTGGTAAAGACCCGGGGTGCCGTGGACAATCCAAACGGCAGCGTCTGAAACTGATAGTGACAGTTCTGTACCACAAACCTGAGGTACCCTTGGTGAGAAGGGCAAATTGGGACATGGAGGTAAGCATCCTTGATGTCCAGAGACACCATGTAGTCCCCTTCTTCCAGGTTCGCTATCACTGCTCTGAGTGACTCCATCTTGAACCTTTTTATGTAAGTGTTCAAGGCTTTCAGATTTAAAATGGGTCTCACCGAGCCGTCCGGCTTCGGTACCACAAACAGCGTGGAGTAATACCCCTTTCCCTGTTGTAGGAGGGGTACCTTGATTATCACTTGCTGGGAATACAGCTTGTGAATGGCTTCCAATACCGCCTCCCTGTCGGGGGTAGACGTTGGTAAAGCAGACTTCAGGAACCGGCGAGGGGGAGACGTCTCGAATTCCAATTTGTACCCCTGAGATACTACCTGCAGGATCCAGGGGTCCACTTGCGAGTGAGCCCACTGCGCGCTGAAATTCTTGAGACGGGCCCCCACAGTGCCTGAGTCCGCTTGTAAGGCCCCAGCGTCATGCTGAGGACTTGGCAGAAGCGGGGGAGGGCTTCTGTTCGTGGGAAGAAGCTGCCTGCTGCAGTCTTTTTCCCCTTCCTCTGCCCCGGGGCAGATATGAGTGGCCTTTTGCCCGCTTGCCCTTATGGGGACGAAAGGACTGAGCCTGAAAAGACGGTATCTTTTTCTGCTGCGAGGTGACTTGGGGTAAAAAGGTGGATTTCCCAGCCGTTGCCGTGGCCACCAGGTCCGATAGACCGCCCCCAAATAACTCCTCCCCTTTATACAGCAATACTTCCATATGCCGTTTGGAATCCGCATCCCCTGACCACTGTCGCGTCCATAATCCTCTTCTGGCAGAAATGGACATCGCACTTACTCTTGATGCCAGAGTGCAAATGTCTCTCTGTGCATCTCGCATATATAGGAATGCATCCTTTAAATGCTCTATAGTCAATAATATATTGTCCCTGTCCAGGGTATCAATATTTTCAGTCAGGGAATCCGACCAAGCCACCCCAGCACTGCACATCCAGGCTGAGGCGATTGCTGGTCGCAGTATAACACCAGTATGAGTGTATATACTTTTAAGGATATTTTCCAGCCTCCTATCTGCTGGCTCCTTAAGGGCGGCCGTTTCTGGAGACGGTAACGCCACTTGTTTTGATAAGCGTGTGAGCGCCTTATCCACCCTAGGGGGTGTTTCCCAACGAGCCCTAACCTCTGGTGGGAAGGGATATAGTGCCAATAATTTAGAAATTAGCAGTTTTTTGTCGGGGGTAACCCACGCTTCATCACACACTTCATTCAATTCATCTGATTCAGGAAAAACTACGGGTAGTTTTTTCACACCCCACATAATACCCCTTTTTGTGGTACTTGCAGTATCAGAGATGTGCAAAACCTCCTTCATTGCCGTGATCATGTAACGTGTGGCCCTACTGGAAAATACGTTTGTTTCTTCACCGTCGACACTGGAGTCAGTGTCTGTGTCTGGGTCCGTGTCGACCCACTGAGGTAACGGGCGTTTAATAGCCCCTGACGGTGTTTGAGACGCCTGGACAGGCACTAACTGAGCTGCCGGCTGTCTCATGTCGTCAACAGTTTTCTGTAACGTGCCGACACTGTCACGTAATTCCTTAATTACGGCCATCCATTCAGGTGTCGACTCCCTAGGGGGTGACATCACCATTATAGGCAATTGCTCCGCCTCCACATCATTTTCCTCCTCATACATGTCGACACACACGTACCGACACCCAGCACACACACAGGGAATGCTCTGATAGAGGACAGGACCCACTTAGCCCCTTGGGGAGACAGAGGGAGAGTTTGCCAGCACACACCAGAGTGCTATATATGTATAGGGACAACCTTACAATAAGTGTCTATCCCTTATAGCTGCTTATATCTGTTATTTTGCCAAATAAGTGCCCCCCTCTCTTTTTTACCCTGTTTCTGTAGTTGCAGGAGAGATTCTGGGAGCCTTCCTACCAGCGGAGCTGTGTGGGAAAAATGGCGCTGTGTGCTGAGGAGATAGGCCCCGCCCCCTTCACGGCGGGCTTTTCTCCCGCTTTTTTCTGGAAAACTGGCAGGGGTTAAATACATCCATATAGCCCAGGAGCTATATGTGATGTATTTTTTGCCAAATAAGGTAAATTCATTGCTTCCCAGGGCGCCCCCCCCCCAGCGCCCTGCACCCTCAGTGACCGAAGTGTGAAGTGTGCTGAGAGCAATGGCGCACAGCTGCAGTGCTGTGCGCTACCTTATGAAGACAGGAAAGTCTTCTGCCGCCGATTTATGGACCTCTTCTTGCTTCAGCATCTGTAAGGGGGCCGGCGGCGCGGCTCTGGGACCCATCCATGGCTGGGCCTGTGATCGTCCCTCTGGAGCTAATGTCCAGTAGCCTAAGAAGCCCAATACACTCTGCACGCAGGTGAGTTCGCTTCTTCTCCCCTTAGTCCCTCGATGCAGTGAGCCTGTTGCCAGCAGGTCTCACTGAAAATAAAAAACCTATTTAAACTTTTACTCTAAGCAGCTCAGGAGAGCCACCTAGATTGCACCCTTCTCGTTCGGGCACAAAATCTTAACTGAGGCTTGGAGGAGGGTCATGGGGGGAGGAGCCAGTGCACACCAGCTAGTCCTAAAGCTTTTACTTTGTGCCCAGTCTCCTGCGGAGCCGCTATTCCCCATGGTCCTATCGGAGTCCCCAGCATCCACTAGGACGTTAGAGAAATTAGATTTACCTGCTGTAGCTGTGGAAACCAGGTCCGTCAGCCCATCCCCAAACAATACATCCCCCTTATAGAGTAGTACTTCCATATGTTTTTTGGAATCCGCATCACCCATCCATTGGCGAGTCCATAAGGATCTTCTCGCTGAGACAGACATGGCATTGGCCCTAGAAGCTAGCAATCCAATGTCCCTTTGAGCATCCCTCATAAATAAGAATGCGTCTTTAATATGGGCTAGTTAGGAATATAGTATCCTTATCCATATTATCAAATTGATCTGTCAGCTCATCTGTCCAAGCTGCAATTGCGCTACACACCCATGCCGACGCAATTGTCAGTCTTAGCACAGCACCCGTATGAGAATGAATACCCTTTAAGGTAGTTTCTTGCCTGCGATCTGCAGGGTCCTTAAGGGCCGCTGTGTCAGGAGACGGTAGCGCCACTTTCTTGGATAAGCGCGTCAGCGCCTTGTCCACAGTGGGGGGTGATTCCCAAATCTCCCTTTCCTGCTTAGGGAAAGGGTATGCCATAAATTCTTTTGGGGATCTGCGGTCTCTTATCCGGAGTCTCCCAAACTTTTCCAAAGAATTCATTTAATTCATGAGATGTGGGAAAGTTAATAATCTGTTTCTTTTCCTTAAACATGTGTACCCTTGTGTCGGGGACCGAGGATTCATCCACAATATGCAACACATCCCTTATTGCCACAATCATACACTGAATGGTTTTAGTCACCCTAGGGTGCAATTTTACTTCGTCATAGTCGACACTGGAATCAGAATCCGTGTCGGCAGTAGTGTCGTGTTAAGGGACGCTTTTGAGACCCCGAAGGGCCCTGTGAGTCGGTCCAATCTGAGGATTGACCCCCTGATGTCCCCCCTAAATCAGCCTTATCAAGCCTTTTATGTAAAGATGCCACACTTGCATTCAACATATGCCACATGTCCATCCAATCTGGAGTCAGCACAACCGACGGGGACACCACTCATTTGCTCCACCTCCTCCTTGGAGAAGCCTTCCGCCTCAGACATGTCGACACACGTACCGACACCCCACACACACAGGGATTAACCTATAAGGGGACAAAACCCCAACCAGGCCCTTAAGGAGAAACAGAGAGTATGCCAGCACACCATTGCTTAAAAAACACTGGAAAAAATATGTCCAGATAGCGCTTTTTTATATATATTATACCAATTCCCACTCACTGTCGCTAATGTGCCCCCTCTCTTTTATCCAGCCTGTGAGTTCAGCAGGAGAGAGACCAGGGAGCCAGCGTTTTCCTCATGCAGCTTCTGTGGAGAAAATGGCGCTGGTTAGTGCTGAGGATCAAGCCACGCCCACCCGACGGCAGGCTTCGGTCCCAGTGATGGCGGGGGATCATAGATTTACTGCCTCCGCAGTCTAATCAAACTGTATTGGTGCCAAAATGTGAGGTTATTGCTGCCCAGGGCGCCCCCCCCCCTGCGCCCTGCACCCTTCAGTGCTGCTCTGTGTGAGACTGGGAACAATGGTGCCTTACCTCATGAAGATCTGATGTCTTCTGCCGCCTAAGATGTCTTCTGCCTTCTCTATACTGCTTCTATCTTCGGCATCTGTGAGGAGGACGGCAGCGCGGCTCCGGGACGAACCCCAGGTGAGACCTGTGTTCCGACTCCCTCTGGAGCTAATTGTGTCCAGTAGCCTTCGAAGCAGTGCCCAACTTGACAAGCCAGCTCTGCTTCTCTCTCCTCGGTCCCACAATGCAGGGAGCCTGTTGCCAACAGGACTCCCTGAAAATAAAAAACCTAACAAAATTCTTTTTCCACAGAAAACTCTGGAGAGCTCTGCAGTGCACCCATTCTCCTCTGGGCACAAGATCTAACTGAGGTCCCCAGCATCCTCTAGGACGTAAGAGAAATGACTTGATGGGAACAAACAAGAAAATGTTGTAATATGACCAGCAAAAAATGTGCAACATCTTTACAGAAACTGGAAGGGAATCCTGGCTTAAAGCCACCAAACTAAGACCATGACATTGGAATTTAAATAGAGTTCTCCAGCAAGTCAGCATGTTGTCCGATTGTGACAAGTTACCCATCTCCCCACATCTCATCCCAGTCTGCAAAAGAGGTCAGGCTTTTCATATAACAAACTCACCTTCAGAAGCACTCAAAGTCTCACAGGGTTATACCATATAATAAAAGGCTAATGCTCCTCACCTCTATGGGGGCAATTTAAGAGTTTTGCTCACCAGCAGCCACTAGATGGCACCCAACAGAGTAATTCAAGTGTTGTACCGTTCGTGCACGACAAAGCTGCTGTCGCTGACATTACTGATATGTTCCATCATTCTGACAGGCCGGTAAATCGTATAATGTATTTAAATAGATAAGTTATAATTGAGTATTTTAGACATGTCCAACGCTGCTGTAAACAAAGAAAACTACTGAGGTGTTCAACACAATCACATGTCCTCTGAAATATATTAAAAAGTTACAGTAATGAGACACTGCACTTTAAGCAAGTGAAAAGTGACTTCTGACCCAATTAAATATTAGCGATGTATCCGTTTTCAAGGAAACCACAAATATTTAGTATCACACCCACCGTATGAAGGAAGGATCACAGCATATATTACAGATGGCTCACGCATCCCATTGCAACCTATGGGCTACATTTAAACGTAAGGTCCATACACGGATTTTGTCTATGAGAGATTTTGACTGAGTGTTTTCCCTTGAACTGGCAGTAGGAGAATTTACCTTTACCGGCGATTTTGACTTAGTGGCCAAGCGATTTTGGCTAACTCATTTAAGCAAGGGGGTGCTTTTTCTTCTCCAGCAACCTAGCCAAAATTGACTTGCCAGCACAGTATATTTAGCAGCGATAGTGACCTGGCGGGGACGCGTATCGTTATCACTGGCTGTGTACACAGAGCAATATGCATTAACTTTCTCAGCGCCCAGCTGTATTGCCCAGTGTATAAGGACCTTTAGATAGCAGAGTTCTTGTGGAACCCTCCCCGACAATGGACGCTGCACATGAGTGTTTAGTAGACCGTGTATGCACAGTAATCCAGACACTGAAGCAAGCACATAGCAGGGAAAGGCTCCTGCATGCAATTTTAGGTGCCAATATCACACCCACCGAGATAGCACAGCAAACGCAATTGATAGATGGGCCTTTATGGGATGCAGGTTTGAGGTATCGGTTCTACACAACAGACTACTCCCCTTAGAGACAACACCGCTGTCAGATAACCAATGGAAGCAAGCCCTGAAAAGTAAAGATTTGAGATTATATAGACCAGGCTTTCAACCAGTGTGTCGTGGCACACTAGTGTGCCGCGACCAGTTGCAAGGTGTGCCGCGGAGCCAGAGCAGCTTCCTGCACCTTCAGAGTGAACTGTTGGCCCGGGCTCTTAGAGGATCAGTCGTGCTCTGGCCGTGACCTATGCCTTGAAGACACGGCGGTGTGGTATCATAGGTCACGGCCGCCGTGTCTCACCACCTAGCCAGCCCACCCGCCTGCATACAGATCTTCCAATTCCCGTATGCATACACAGCTTTCCTTGCCCACCCACAACCACACCTACCCGCCCGCTGCTCAGTATTCGCAGCACGCCACTATGAACAACCCCCGCCACTGAGGAACAGGGAGGAGGACAGCTGACCGGTAGGGGCTAATATTTGTTATTTTATTTCTCCTGTGGGGAACAATAGGATTTATGTGGTGAGAATAAGGATTTATGGAGGTAACAATGTGAATAATTCATGTGGGGAGCAACATGATTTATGTGGGGAGCAATGCGATTGTTTTTTCTGTGTAGGCCAATGTATGTGTTTTTTTTTTTCTGTGGGGATCTGGTGGTGTGCCTTGGCAATTTTAAAAGATTGATCGGTGTGCTGCGTGTAAAAAAAAGGTTGAAAATCACTGATATAGACCCTTAATGCTATCCCCACAGAAATCTATGCAAACAGATGTTGCTCAGAAAGGTGCATATTTACCAAATATAGGAGCTCATTTATCAATTGATAACACGTCACATATGATAAATGGTGCTCCAGCTAATCAGCTCCTGTCATTTATTTGAAAAATGACAGTTGTAGATAGATTGGCTGGAGCTCCAATTATCATACACAAGTTTTAGCACTTGATACATGGGCCTATATTTTGCACAAAATCCCCTGAAGACATTTAAAGGAACCCCGCAAAACGTAACTAACACTAGGATGAAGTGAAAGCAGCAGATCTCCCATGGTCTCTTCATCTACAAAAGCAGCCCCTACAGGTTTCTTGGATGATATTGAACTTAGATTTAGCAAGCTCACGAATGCAAAGCATTCTGGAGCTTGGCCCAAGCAGTCACACTAGCCTAAAGAGGCTCAGATCCTCCCCTCCACCCCGGGCTCTATGTACAGGTCGATCGCAAGATATACCAGGTCCAAAATCTGCAGCCACTTTGCTTTCGGGCCTCTCAGAAGACAGCTTTATTTGGAAGGTTTGTCTGTGTCCCCACACTCATAAATCCATGCAGTCATTTTTTGTAGGTAGGCATTATATTTTCGTGCCTCAAATGCATTTTTTGTTTGGCAAGTATACCACTTACGGCAGAGGTTCCTAAACTCTGTTCCCAAGGCCCCCAACAATCCAGGCTTTAAGGGTAACCATGTTTGGGCACAGGTGACTTAATTGGTACATCAGTCAACTTGATTTAACCTTCTGTGAACAGCCATGGATAGCAGTGATACCAGGACTATTCGGGTGCCTTGAGGACAGTTTGGAAACCACTGACTTAGGGGGGTCAAATCAAGTAGGAGAGTTAACATTGTAACAGCATGGAAACTTTTTATTTATTTTTTTTAAATGTTGCCACAACACACTGCTGCTGAGCGCCAACAGTCTTCATTCAGAGTCACAGGCCCTGCAGCAGACAGGGATCTATTCATGAAGTAGTGAAAAGAGTGGAGAAGTGAGCAAGTAGAGAAGTTGCCCATAGCAACCAGTGTTACTAACATTTAATAAGTGCATTCTATCAAATGAGAGCAGCTGATTGGAGAAGTTGCCCATGGCAACTACTGTAATCCACTGCTCTAATTTGATAGAATGCACTTATTAAATGTTACAGTAACACTGGTTACTATGGGCAACTTCTCCACTCTTCCCTGCTTCATGAATAGACCCCATAGGCTTCTCAGCTGTCTCCAGAGAGTCACTTAACAGCCCCACCCCCCTGTAACTATCTTCATAGACAGGGAAGTCTGCTACTTGGTACCTTACCCTGCCTATGTGGGTGTGTGGGTGTTTTCAGTCTTGCATGTAGGAGTCAATGACCGCCTCCTCTCTGCCTCAGCAGCTAAGTCAGTGAAGTAATTAGACTCCACACTGCACAGCTAAGAGTGGCCACACGCGACGTCACATCCTGGCAGCTAGCGACAGCAGCCATGCCAGACACAACCGCCTGGGGAACATGGTCAGGAAACTTACTAGCTGACTTTCTCCAGCAAAAGCCTCTTCTGCGCATGCAGTTACAAGCTAACTGCAAACATCGATGGTATAGGATAGCTTAAGGGGGGTACTCACGGAGCGATTGCTGCATAAAATCAAAGCAATCTGACTAGATTGTTTAGATTTTAAAACTGATCGCTCCGTGTGTACCCCCTACAGCGATAGCTATGCACAGCCCCGCGCATCGCTATCGCTGGTGCTAGATTGGCCTGTACGTCAGACCAATCTCACGGGTCGCTCATTTCATCCGCTGGGTGAAATGAGTGCCCCCCCCCCGGCTACCCCCGCACGCTCAGCACACATCACGCTTTGCCGAGCGGCAGGAGAGGTGTGCTGAGCGGTTCGCTCAGCACACATCTCTCCCGCATCGGCCAGTGAGTACTGGCCTTTAGTTTCTAACCATGGATGGCAACCATCGATGGATGTGATATGGATGGCCATCCCTACTAAAGATGGGCATACACTATGCAATAACTGGATGAATGGAATTTCTGGTAAAGTATGGGAGCACTGACAATACACAATTTGCTCCTAAACGCTGGAAAATATAGTCTTTGTTGAATCACTGCAATAACCAATATGTCTGAACAGTCGTTTGTTTTGGGAGCAAACTGTCGATTGTCATTTGCCACCATACCATACTTGCCTACCTGACCCTCTCCATGAGGGAGAAAATGCTCTGTTCCTGGACTTTCCTGGTAATGTATGATTGCCATCACCTGTGGTGAAACACCTTTCTTATCAATTACCCAGCTCACCACAGGTGATGGCAATCATACATTACCAGGAAAGTCCAGGAACAGAGCATTTTCTCCCTCATGGAGAGGGTCAGGTAGGCAAGTATGCACCATACATTACCAGATTTTCATCCCAGCCTGCCAGATTGGATAGATGGTCTGTCAGATAAATGTAACATGTATGCCTAGCATAAGTTGCATCGGTTACTGACGTTTTGCCATGAATATGTGGAAACCACCCTTTTGACACACTTTAAAGGAAAGAACTGCATGAATAAACAAAGCCCCTAAGAGGGTGTTATTAGAGAACATAGAGCAGCCGGTCAGCCAATACAGCACAAGCCCACAGAATGACCAGAAACTGCTTGTAACAAGATGAGGCGACCCTCGAGGCCTTTACTCTTCCTGAGCGTAATAGGCGGCGGCAGCAGCAGCAGCCGCCGGCAGTAACAGTGTAACAAGTCACCGGGAACAGTGTAGAAGGTGCCCGCACGGGGAGAGCTCTATAACGCGCACACAGTACACGCACCACGCACATGGCCGCTCAGCAGCCGGCCCGCACTTGCACGCGTTAGGCCACGTTAGGAAACCAACCGCACCACACTCACAGCGGCAGTGCCACACCACGCAGCGCTCCCCGCAGCCACTGCCTATGGGGCACCAACATTCAATAAACTACGAAGAGCCAGCACCTGTAAGGCCCACATGCTTCCAGCTTCTTCCCGCCAGCAGCTCTCCGCGGGGCGTGGGCAACAGAACGCTGGACCGGAGAGGCGTGACATCACTAGCCAGGCTCACAGTTAACCCTTATACTAACCACAGCGCTGCTCGCCATAGGGGCCCGTACAGTCACACCCCAAGCTATGTAACTGGCATGGGGCACAGAGGCAGAACACCGCCAGATGAGCAGAGGTGCAGGCGGTGCATCTGTACTGTAGTGGCGGTGCCAAACCCAGGCTGCTGCCATAGGCACAGAGCATAGGTTGGCATATAGCAGTACACTGACAGCCAGCGTAAGAGGAGGTAGTGGCGCTTTCCGTAGCCGGCATTGCAGTCTCCTCACCGGCTGATGCTTTATATGCACTCCCCCAGCACAGAGAACTCGGCGCAGTTACTGGCAGACACTTCATATGGATACTTTTGTTACACATTCAGCCAGTTCCTTACCAGTGGGAAAGCCATAGCACAGGGTCTCTGTGTGTAGACTAGGTTTCCGCTACTGTTTAGCCTCTATATATCCGCTGGCCTGGTGTGGCTTTATAAGATATTTCTTGTAAATGAGGCGAGTTCAGGCACAGGAGACATTTATATCTCCCGCCCTAATAACCGGAGCCGGCTAATGAGCAGCACCTGTCCGGGCGTACAGCTGGCGGAGTCTCAGTCTGCTGGTCTCAGGCAGCGTGGTCTGCGCTCAGCATCGAGGGCTCTGGGTGTTTCCACTCAGAGTAGGAGGGGCTGCGGGATATATAGCACAGCAGCAGCATAAACCCAGACGCTGGAGAGTTGCTGAGGGAGTGTGGCGCATTCAGTACAGTAGAAATGGAATATTTTGCATAAGTCACGAGTGTTTTGTTTTTGTCTGAGCAACAACATGCATTGTACATTTCACCTAACATTCAGAGCACGGCACGGTCTAGTCCTGTTACTTAAGGACAACATGGGTGCATTTTATATATATATATATATATATATATATATATATACGTATATATTTATTTATTTTATTTTAATAATGCACAAAATAATATTTCCAGCCACCTGTTTGCCCATGCGATGAACCACGTTATAGCACATGATGTACTCATTTCAATGTGACATCTTTTTTGGCTGTACCCCTCATGATTATTTTTGTCAGGTCATGACAAGAGAAAGTGTTAGAAGAGAAAGGGGACTGGTGCACATTTATGCATTATTTTTTGTGTACTGGGAGTGCTACAAGGCAGTCCTTCCCTGGCCGAACAGGAAGAGAAAACTTTTATTTAATAACACATTGAAAAAACAATAATCTCTTCACTAATAAATAAAACCACATGTCCCTTTCTGGTGACAGGTCCTCTTCTACAGGCATATTTACAGTAGCCCCCAAAAATAAAATATCTCTAGAATGCGTGAAAATATTACAGTTCCTCTGTATTTATTCACAAAATGTCGACTGGTAAAATATGAAATGTACCAAAGCAGACCGAAAAATGTCTGCCATAGGCGTAACTGTAGTGGGTGCAAGGAATGCCATTGCTAGGAGGCCCAGAGGCATTCTTGCCTACCCTCCCGATATCTGGAGCAGTCCCCTGCATCCCCAGAAGGGTAACCGACTCTCCCACATCCTGCCTGCTTCCAAGTGAAGCGGGCAGGATGGTGTAAAAATCACCTGCAATCACGGAGCTGTGGAACATGGGCGGGGCTAAATGACTGGAATGAGCCATGTAGCCCGCCCCCTCACTGTGACCCGGAAATCACGTGTGTTTTCCTAAATTGGGGGCAGGCCTTAAGCTCCGCCTCTCACTGTAGACCCACGGATTGCATGTGTTTCCTAGTGCTGGGGATGGGGCCTAATGATAAGACAGTTTAGCCCTGCCCTTAAAGTGACATGTTGCATCTCCTATCCAGCTTCTCCCGGATAGGAGAATTAAAAAGTCGGTAAGCATGCCCAAAGGCTTAGGGGAGCCTGATCCCAGGTTATAACGTTGCATACTCAATTCCCAGATTTGCCTGCTAAGCAATGCGTCTGATTCAGTGCCCAGCCTGAATTGTGTGACATAATATTTTCCGTGAGAGGAGTGTGTAGTGAATGTTAAAATGGTAAGGGAGCATTGTAATGTGGTATAATTTGAACTGGAGGTGAGGCACTGTAATGTGTCATAATCTGATCTGTTCATTGTAGTATGGAGGGCACTATAATCAGGGCCGGATCTAGACCTTGCAGCGGCCCGGGCAAAAAATAGGGGCGTGTCTTCATGTAGAAGCGGCGTGGTCAGTTATGCCCCTAGTACTGTGCCCACAGTAGTATTGCCCCCAGTAGTATTGCCCTCAGTACTGTGCCCCCAGTAGTGTGCCCCCAGTAGTATTGCCCCCAGTAGAGTAGAAAATAAAAATAAAAAAATAATTACACTCCTTGCTCCTGCTTTCCATCCGCTGCTGCCCTCCGTCTCCAGCCGCCGGCGCCGCTTCTCGGATCTATGGGAGAGACGTCATGACGTCTCTCTCATAGCACCGCATAGACACTAGAGGTCAATTATGACCTCTAGCATCTATGTGCCGCTCCCACAATGCCGTGCAGTGCGCGGCATCTAAACAGCACCGGGCGGCACCAGTAGCGGCTCTTGCCACGACAGCGGCACCCTCCGGAAGGCGGCGCTCCGGCTAAAAATCCTGCTTGCCCGTAGCAAGATCCGCTACTGACTATAATGTTACAAAGAACTGGGGCATTTTAATGTGGCATAATATGAAATAGAGACACTATATAGTGTGGCATATTAAGAATTGTGCACCAGGGCTTAAAGTGGTCCTGGAGAGGTGGTGAAACTTATTAACCCGCCACCTTCTCCTTCAACCCCCAACTCCCCCCCCCCCCGTCCCCGCCAACACACACATTAAGCGAAGCCAGTGCTAGTGTTTTCAGCACCTCCCTGCAAACTATAAATTAGTGCTCTACTTCCCATACTTTATAAAGGGACATTGATCTCATAAAGAAGCAGTGCGGTCACACAATAGTGCCCCCAATTCAAATTACACCACACAGTAGCACAATCATATTCACGTTACACCACATGTACTGCCCCTGATTCATATTACACCACAAAGTAATGCCCTTATTATGGTTACGTTACTCAGTAGTGCCCTTTATACATGTTGCGCTACACTATGATACCCTTTATATACATTATGCCACACAGTAGTGACCCTTATATACAATGTCCACAGCATTGCCCCTTATACACAATTCCCACAGTAGTAGTGTCCCTTACACATAATGCCTACAGTTGTAGTGCCCCTTACACATAATGACCACAGTAGTGCCGCTTATACACATAATGCCCACAAAAGTGGCGCTTATACTGTTATGAGCCACGGCAGTGGCTCATTCCTGTTTTGCATTTTGGTTATGCATTTTATGTTATACTTCTGTTTCTGTTCCCCGTGGGTGTCATGGGGTGTTCGGAGCCCACCCTTAAGGAGAGGGTACTGTTATGAACCACGGGTAGTGGTTCATTCCTATTTTATGTTTATAGTTCTCTTGCAGGCCAGGATTTCCCTTTTCTCTGGTTTAGAAGATTCTTGTTTGCTGTCGGTGGTGAGTCTGTGTAATTGCAGCCTGTTTCCATGTGTTTGGCCTCACCTGTCTGCTAATTGCATCTTGTCAGTTTGGAGTCATGCAACAGGGCAGCTGCACGACATAATTAATTAGGGCTCTCTGTTATGTTCTGGCTGAGTGCAATACACAGACGCCGGTGATAGTTCTTGAGTTCTGAGCTAGTTCCTGAGTTTCTGAGCTTCTGTCTAGCAGCTTCTAGTGTCGGTTCCAGTGTCGGTTCCAGTGTCTGATCCCATGTCCTGCCGTGATGCATTCCTGTCCTGAAGTCCTGTGGCTTTGTCTGTGCCTGATCGAGTATCTGGCTTCTTGGTGTCCACCGGTCTGTCGTTTGGGATTCTGCCTGTCCTCCGGTTCTGAGAGCCTGTGTCTGCTGCATTGGGGGTTCCTGTCCGTTTGCCAATATTTATACCGGTTCCGTGAGTAGCGGCTTTGCCGCGTCCGTTGGCCTAGGCCACTGTATTCTTTTGTTATTTGTTATTGGTTACAGCTAACTGTCATTTTTCAAGCCAGTCAGTAGCTTGACAGTTAGGAACTGATTGGCTGGTGCGTTATCACTTTCCACTTTATCACTTCTCCAGAATTAAGGTGCATACACACTGGGCGTTTTAGCCAAGCGTGTATGCACAGCGATGATTGCTGACATCGCTGAGCTGAAAAGCGCTCAGTGCATACACACTGAGTGCTTTTCCCCCCTGCCCAGCGATGTCAGCGATGGTGAGCGGCTTTCCATAGCAGGACGCTATGGAAAGCCGCTCACCCCGCCGTTCATCTACTGGTAATACCAGTAGATGAACGGCGTCCGCCAGCGATGAAGCGGGAGCGCGCATCATCGCTCACTGCTCATCGCTTGTGCATACGCACTGGGCGGCTTTGAGTTGAAAGCAGCTCAACACACCAAAAGTGAGCTGCTTTCAGCTCAAAATCGCCCAGTGTGTATGGGACTTTAGTTATGGGGCATAAAATTAATAACTGCTGCGGAGAGGTGTCTCAAGAAGCACTGGCTTTAATATGTTGCTATGGGACCCACAAAGTTCTGGTTTCCCTACTGATTGGCTGTTGAAAATAATTCCTAAATTTTATGAAGTTGCATTCCCTTTGTGATTATTGTAAAAACTAGGCATGCATCAGTCATATGAAATGATCGCTGTGAACTTTTGTTTCTCTAACGTCCTAGGGGATACAGGGATGGTCCTTAGTACCATGGGGTATAGATGGGTCTTTTGGAGCCTTGGCACTTTAAATTCTTCAGAGTGTGTGCTGGCTCCTCACCTTTATACCCCTCCTAGCAGACTCAGTTTAGAAAATGTGCCCAAAGGAACCGGTCACATCCTCTGGAGCTCCAGAGATTTTATCTTCAATTTACTCTCTTTTTGTTATATTCAGGCTGGTTGACTGGCAACAGCCTGCCTGCCTGCTTCGATGGACTTAGGAGGGGGACGGTACCAACCTCTTATATGGTTAATGGTTCAGATCCCTGCTGACAGGACACAGTCCTGAGGGAACTATTCGCAAGCCCGCAGCAGCGAGCGTACATTCCCGTAGCATGCCGCCACCCCTAACAGAGCTGAAGGGTCGCCCGTTACAATGGAGGCATAAGGGTACTGAGACACACGGCTCCACAAAAGGACGTCTGGGTCTCATGAAAATCAATACACAGCATGTGTACACAGTACCCACACTGGCGCTGGTGCAGAAAAGGGGGTTTTACACCATTTTCATGTGAAATAGAGACTTGCCAGTATAAAAAAGTTCGGGAAGACTGCGCGCCATTGAAGGGGACGGGGCTTCACTGAGAGCGGGACCAGCAGGCTCAGACATTCTCACTGCATCATCAAACGCTGACTGCAGGGAAGCACTGCTTCTCCAGTACCCTCAAAAACACCTAATCGATGCCGGAGGGTTGTAGCAGGGTGCAGCTAAAATTATGAGTATTAAATCCATAACTAGGGGATTTAAGGGGTCATTCCGACCCGATCGCTTGCTGCAGTTTATCGCAGCGCAACCATCGGGTCGGAACTGCGCATGCGCCGGCACCCAAGTGCTGTCGTTCCCTAGCGATCGCCTCTGCCTGATTGACAGGCAAAGGCGGTCGCTGGGTGGGAAGGGGCGGCACGGCGACGTTTGGCCGCCATTATGGGGGCGCGGTCCGGCCAACGCAAGCATGGCCGGACCGTGCGGGGGGCGGGCCGCAGCGGCTGCATGACGTCACACGCAGCCGCTGCGACCAGGGGCAGCGATGATCAACTCCCGGCCAGCCGCAGGAGCTGCGCTGGCTGGGAGTTACTCCACAATTACAAAAGCATCGCCACTGTGCGATGCTTTTGTACTTGTGCGGGAGGAGGGGGGGGGACGGACTGACATGCGGGGCGGACTAGCCCTGTGCTGGGCGTCCCCCCGCATATCAGGGAAGATGATCGTAGCTGTGCTAAATTTAGCACAGCTACGATCAACTCGGAATGACCCCCTAAGTCTGTGTGTGTACTAAGGGGGTCATTCCAAGTTGTTCACTCATTGCCGATTTTCGCTATATTGCGATTAGTCGCTTACTGCGCATGCGCAAGGTTCGCAGAGCGCATGCGCTTAGTTATTTTACACAAAAGTTAGGTATTTTACTCACGGCATAACAAGGTTTTTTCATCGTTCTGGTGATTGTACTGTGATTGACAGGAAGTGGGTGTTTCTGGGCGGAAACTTGCAGTTTTCTGGGCGTGTGCGAAAAAACGCTGGCGTTTCTGGGAAAAACGCGGGAGTGTCTGAAGAAACGGGGGAGTGTCTGGGCGAACGCTGGGTGTGTTTGTGACGTCAAACCAGGAACGAAACTGACTGAACTGATCGCAATGGCTGAGTAAGTCTCGAGCTACTCAGAAACTGCTAAGAAATTTCTATTCGCAATTCTGCTAATCTTTCGTTCGCAATTCTGCTAAACTAAGATACACTCCCAGAGGGCGGCGGCTTAGCGTGTGCAATGCTGCTAAAAGCAGCTAGCGAGCGAACAACTCGGAATGAGGGCCCAAGTCCCTACAAAGGGGACTTCATCCACTGCCCAACAAAGCAATAGTGGCACAGTGTGCTGGTTCCCCCCTCTCTGTCTCTCTCCTGACAAGGCTTTTCCTTGGGTTATTGTATGTCAACTTATTCCTGTGTGTGTGTATACTCTGCTGTTCAAAATGACAGGCAGTAAAACTGAATCTGTAATACAATGTTTCATCTTGTTGGAGGGAACATATAGGGGGATGGTACTCTGTCTCAGAGTGTGGAAGATCTCTTATTCTTTATTAAGGAGATCTTCAATATCACTGATATAGAGAAAAATAAGAAGAAATGTTTTTCCAATAATGCCAAAATATACTGCCACATTCCAGGTTTAAACACGCTTTTTAAACATCCGTGGGTAATCCTGACACAAGATTCCACTTTCCAAACAGATGGAAAATGTGGGAACAGGGAGATCACTAGTGTACACACAGGGGCTAATTCAGACCTGATCGTTACTGTGCGTTTTCGTCCAGCAGCGATCAGGTCTGAACTGCGCATGCGCTGGCGGCGCAGTGGCTGGCGCATGCCAGACAGCCGACGTCACACGCAGCGGCTGCAACCCAGGCAGCGACAAGTAGCTCCCTGCCAGCGCGCTACTCTTCCAGTACAAAAGCATCGCCAGTCTGAATTAGGCCCACAGTGCAGTGTCCATTCTCAAAGGGACAGTACACAGGAGCCAGCGTGGCTGAACTTCATTAATGTTTCCAAACTGAGCTGGCTGTGCCCAAGCAAGTGACGCAGGACTTAAGAAGTCTTTGGCTGATTTTATGATAATTTATCAGACCACGGCCCAGCGTCTCAACTCCCCTTCGTATTCCACAAGAACGCCAACAATCTGACTCAAGGGAGAGGCCAGATCTGGTAGGAGGGAAGGTGAATGTAGTTGCGGAGAGTACTTTTGTGTCCAGGTTGTCACAGAAGATGGTACTACCTGTACTTGGTACTATCGCCCTAAAAGATTCTGCTGACCAAAAAAATTGAGTGTATTCTCAAATCGCTAATACAGCAGTGGGAGTTGAGTTGCTCAGGGCCCCACATTTTAGCATGTGGTTGGGCTACAGGAGCCATCGCTTCACGGTCAGGTGCTGTACTCACAGGTTTTGTCACTGTGTATCAGGACAAAATGGTCACCCTCCTGCAGCATTTACAGGGCTCTGCTACTTTTATGAGTGAATTAACAAAATAGGCTAAATAGCCTAGTAGGTAAAGTACGAGTGCAACACACACTGGGGCCCAGGTTCTATTCCAAAGAGACACACATATAATTTGTGCACGCTCTACAACTAGGGCAGGGTCAGCACGCAGTGGTTTATGGCTGCATCAGTGGACAGCAGTCGCTGGTCCCGAAAAAGGAGTAGAGATCCTATCCTTTTCAAGTGAGACCTTATTGGGTGACTGACACAGGACCTGAGCTCCAACGCAGTTTCTCTAAAGAACAGCATCTCCCAAGCTATGGCTGGTAAGTTCCCCTATTACTGTCCACAGCTCCCTCCACCGACTGTACGTAATCACACTGGTCCCTCTCAGCAGTCCCTTCAGGGTGTCAGATTAAAGGTCTAGAGAAAAAGGAGAAAACCTCGCAAATCAGCGGCCGCTTGTTTACAGGAGCTGAGCTCCAACGCAGCCTCTCCAAAGTCTTCTGCATGACTGCTGGCCGTAATGGCTGGGGGACCTGCTGGTGGGAGCGCGCCTAAAATATTTCTGCCACATCTGGGCAGGTTTCCTGCCAGGACTCCTGGGTCAATGATGATATCCCAGAGCTACAGGTTAGTGTTCCAATATCTCCCACCTGCCAGATTCTTCTAGTCAGGCTTACCAGTTTCACTAGACACAAGAGTAACCATTCAGGAAGCTATTAAAAAAATGTTACGGACTCCGGTCTTTGTTCCAGTTCTGCCTCAACCCCAAAGCAGGGGCTATTATTCCAGCCTGTTTATGGTATCGTACCCGGATGGTTCGGTAAGACCAATCTTACACCTCCAATCACTAAACCCATGCTTATGAGTGTTCTGCTTCAAGTTGGGGTCTCTGAGAGTGGTGGTCTCAGGTCTAAAAAAGTGGAATTCCTAGTGTCTCTGGATGTTAGGAATACGTACTTTACATCCCTCTCTGGCCACCTCATCTGGCTTATCTACGGTTTGCACTGCGGGACAGTCACTACCAATTCCAGGCCCTATCACTAGGTCTCTCAACGACACCGACTGTGTTCACAAAGGTGATGGCTTAGATGATGCTACTACGCCGCAATCTGGGAGTGAACTTCGTTCCATACCTGGGCAATCTCCTGCTAATGGCTATGTCCAGAGAACAGTTGATGGTAAGCATCAGCCTCACTGTCACGCGGCGAGCGCTTACCGCCACGGGGCCCGGGATTCGTCCCCTGCCGGCGCAGTTGACTGCGGTGCTCTGTGGCTGCATGGGGACACAGCGCGGTCGGCGGCAGGAGTGACGGATTCCTGGAGTCTGGAATGAGGACCTAGTGGCCCGCAGTTTCCCTGTGTGTCTTCAGTGTAGGGAGCGGCCATGTTGGAGACCAAGAGCAGCACCAATGAGTGTGATGGGTGTCAGCCAATCCTGTTTCCCTGCTGCCTATAAATAAGCATTCTGTGCTTTGTTGTAGTTACTCTGTACCCTAGCTCTGTGCTCCTGCAGATTGTTCTGTGCGTCTCTAGGTAATTGGTCCCATCTTGCTGTCAGCCAGCTCTCGCTCCCCAGAGCGCGGTCACGGTCAACCGCTCTCCCGCCGGTGCCTTCGAATCCTCCAGGATTCCCGTGGTGGTTCGCCAGCTTCAGTCTGTGTCTTTTGGTCATGTCTCTGCATCATCCAGTGGATGATCTTCTCAGCTTTACAGTTATGTCTTCACATCAGCTAGCAAACCAGTCTCAACAGTTCTTCATTCACGTCTTCACATCATCCTGCAACCAGTCTTCACAGTTCTTCATTCACATCTTCGCATCATCCTGCAACCAGTCTTCAAAGTTCTTCATTCACATCTTCGCATCATCCGGCAAACAGTCTTCACAGTTCTTCAGCCTCATCTTCGCATCATTCAACAACTCAACTTCACAGTTCTTCAGTCACGTCTTTGTATTATCTAAAGCATATTCTTCACAGTTCTTCAGTCTCGGCCTCGTATCACTCAGTGGACATTCTTTACAGTTTTCTTTCACGTTATCATCCCATCCAGAAACCAATTCATTGCAGTTCTTCTCACGCCTCCACGTCATCCCGCAGACCTCGTCATAGTTCCTCAGTCATGCCCCTTCAACAAACCATCTCTCCCTGCAGGCACCCTCTTCTTTCCTCAGGAGTTCAGTGACTTCATTCTCTACAGTTTTCCAATCCAGAACTAGTTAGTCTCAGACTTCCTACAGTCACATTCAGATCTTTTGCCGGTAATAAAATATATGAAAAGGAATTATCTTCGTCCTCCTTGTTTCCTGCACTCGGTCTGAGTCCAACGGATTCACAGAAACAGCCTGTTGTGACAGTAAGCACTGGCCACGTGGATCCGTCAGGTGACCAGGCCTCTGGTGGCGATGTTACGGCCAACATTCTCTCACGCCTGGATAATCAAGAGTCCACTCAGTCGCAAATAGTTCGAGTTATGCAAAGCATGTCTGACCGTTTGGATGCTCTTCACGTGGCCATTAGGCCCCTACAGTCCCCGGCTCTGGTAGTTTCCTCCTCTGCAGTGGTTCCTCCGGTGACAGTCCCAATATCTCGACTGCAACTACCTCCACCTAGCAAGTTCGATGGTTCTCCGAAACTTGTAGGGGATTCCTCAACCAGTGCGAAATCCAGTTTGCACTTCAGTCGGACAGTTTTCCATCGGCCCGCACAAAGAGCGCATATATTATTTCTATCCTCACTGGTCAAGCGCTGGAGTGGGCATCTCCGCTATGGGAGAGAGGGGACCCAATCCTCTCCGATTATGCTGAATTTGTCTCATCATTCAGAAGGATCTTCGGTGAGCCGGGCCGAACCACCTCAGCATCCCTAGAGATCCTTCGTCTTCGGCAGGACTTGCGTCTTCTGAATTGAATTGTAATTAGGAGGCCTTAGTCGCTGCCTTTTGGAACTGCCTTTCTGACAGGATTAAGCATGACTTGACAGTTCTGGATGTGCCCACGAAATTGCATGAACTGATTTCTATTTGCAACAAACTGGACTTGCGGTATAGAGAACGCTGTTTAGAGAAATCTAAGTTCGAACGTCCAAGTCTTTGTTTCCCGTGACGACCTCGGCAAGATCCCTCTTCTTCTCAACTTGCTCCATCAACTCAAGAGCCTATGCATATCAGTTGCTCTCGGCTTTCGGAAGAAGACCATTCTCGTTGCCGTCAGGGGAACCTCTCAGAGCACTTTGTGAAGTCTTGTAAACTCTGTCCAGAAAACTACCGCTAATAGCTTACTCCAGAGAGGTTAAGCTAGGAGTTACTTTAGAGTCACGTACTGGAAAGGAGCCAACTTTTCCCATTTGCTTGGAAGTTCCATCTTCTATCCTCTCTGTCTCAGCTTTGTTAGATTCCGGAGCAGCTGGGAACTTAATTTCTTCCGCCATTGTTCAGCAATTTAAGATTAGGACTGTGCCCTTGGAACAAGCAATTTCCATTACGCGGTGGATAGAAGTCCAATCTCTGAAGGCATAATCACCTTTCAAACTACTTTTCTTAGAATGAAAGTGGGCGTATTACACGCCGCATATATCTCCTTTCTCGTGATTCCCATTGCCTCTCATGATGTGATTCTCGGATTACCTTGGTTACAAAAACATAAAGCAAAGCTCCGTTGGCGAACTATGGACATCCAATCCTGGGGAGAATCTTGTACCAATGGTTGTTTGGCCTCAGTTAAACCTCTTCGTTCAGTTCATGTCTCCGAGTTACCCACAGTTTACCAGTCTTACATTGACGTCTTCAGTAAGCAAGTGGCAGATTCTTTACCACCTCACCGTGAATGGGATTGCCCAATGGATTTGGTGCCATGTAGGACTCCTCCCAGAGACCAAATTTACCCGTTATCTATCCCTGAGACTCAAGCTATGTTGGACTACATAAAAGAGAATTTGGCAAAAGGCTTTATTAGACTGTCGTCATCTCCTGCAGGAGTCAGAATTTTCTTTGTCAAGAAAAAAGATGGTGGCCTGCCACCATGCATTGATTACCGCGGACTCCATGAAATCACAATCAAAAATCGGTATCCACTTCCACTAATCCCTGAATTATTCGACCGAGTGAAGGGGGCCACAGTTTTTACTAAACTTGATCTTCGGGGCGCTTATAACTTGGTTAGAATCCGTGCAGGGGATGAATGGAAAACGGCCTTTATTACTCGGGATGGGCATTATGAGTATCTCGTAATGCCATTTGGTCTCTGTAATGCTCCAGCAGTTTTCCAAAGTTATGTGAATGAACTCTTTCGGGATCTTCTCTATTAATGCTTGGTGGTATACTTAGATGATATCTTAATATTTTCCAAAGATCTAGAGTCCCATTGTTTCCAAGTAAAGGAAGTGTTAACTGATCTGAGGAAGAATCGATTATACTGTAAATTGGAGAAATGTACCTTCGAGGTAGCATCCATTCCATTTTTGGGTTTCATCATTTCCGGATCAGAGCTACGGATGGACCCTGCCAAAGTCCAAGCTATTCATGACTGGTCAGCTCCCACGACTCTTTGCCAATTTCTACAAGAAATTTATTAAGAGTTACTCCACCTTGGTTGCTCCCATCACGACCTTGACACGTAAAGGAGCAGATCCTTCGAATTGTACTCCTGAAGCTACTAAAGCGTTCCTTGGTTTGAAACAAGCCTTCATGTCTGCTCCCATTCTTCGTCAACCTGATCTTAATCGTCCATTTCTCGTGGAGGTGGATGCTTCCACAGAGGCAGTTGGGGCGGTTTTATCACAAGTTTACGAGGACAAGAAGGTCCATCCATGCGGTTATTTTTCTCGAAGATTCCTGCCTTCTGAGCGAAACTATGCCATCGGGGAGCAGGAATTGCTTGCTTTTAAGTTAGCATTCGAAGAGTGGAGATATCTTTTGGAGGGATCTCAACATCCCATCACAGTATACACCGATCATAAGAATCTTCTTTATCTTCAAACGGCACAATGTCTCAATCTGCAGCAAGCAATATGGGCTCTCTTTTTCACCCGGTTTAACTTCAAGCTCACTTATCGCCCAGGATCCTTGAATTAGAAAGCTGATGCCCTCTCCCGGTCCTTCAGTTCTTGGACCCATATCTCGATGGATTTCATAACTGATTTACCTCCGTCGAAGGGACAAAATACCATCTGGGTGTGGTAGATCGATTTTCAATGATGGCGCATTTCATTCCTCTAACAGGACTGCCCTCAGCTCCGGTGCTTGCCAAATTGTTAATCTCCAAGATCTTCAAGGTACATGGTCTTCTTCTGGAAATTGTTTCGGATCGGGGTACGCAGTTTGTGGCCAAATTTTGGAAAGCACTTTTTTTTTTCTCTAAGCATCAAATTGAATCATTCTTCACCATATCATCCCCAGACAGATGGACAAATAGAATGGGTAAATCAAGATCTTGAAACCTTCCTTCGTTTATATATTTCCTCTTCACAAGATGATTGGTTGGACTTTCTTCCGCTAGCAGAATTCGCCCATAATATTTATCTCTTTCATTCATCTTCTGAATCCACGCCGTTATGTCAATTTTGGTTTCTATCCGCGAGTACCAGAATTTCAACCTTTTCCAGCTCAGGAAGTTCCAGCAGCTGACAGTTCTCAAGCAACTTTCTAAGATTTGGACTCAAGTACACAAGTATTTAGTTAAAACTTCTATACGTTATAAATCCTTCGCAGGTAGAAGACAGAAGGCAGTGCCCAGTTACAAGGTGGAGGACCAAGTCTGGATATCTACTCACAACCTCAAGTTCAAAGTACCTTCCATGAAGTTTGCGCCCAGGTATATTGGTCCTTTTCCTATAGAAAGAGTGCTTAATCCTGTGGCTTATAAAGTCAAACTGCCGTCTTCCTTCAAGATACCTAATGCTGTTCACACATCACTTCTGAAGCCTTTAATCCTCAACAAATTTTGTGCAGCCTTGCCCAAACCTCCTAAAATTCGCAATTTGCAAGATGAATTTGAGGTTAAAGAAATTCTAGACTCTCATCGTCGTTATGGACGTCTGAAATATCTTCTGAACTGGAACGGTTATGGACCCGAGGAGAGGTCTTTAGTTTTCGCTGAGGATGTCCATGCTCCAAGGTTGGTACAGAATTTCCACTCCAAAAATCCTCAGGGAAGGTACTGTCACGCGGGGAGTGCTTACCACCGCGGGTCCCGGGATTCGTCCCCTGCCAGCGCGGCTGACTGCTGCGCTCTGTGGCCGCATGGGGACGCGGCGCGGTCAGCGGCAGGAGTGATGGATTCCTGGAGTCTGGAGGGAGGACCTAGTGGCCCACAGATTCCCTGTGTGTCTGCAGTGTAGGGAGCGGCCATGTTGGAGACCAAGGGCAGCACCAATGAGCGTGATGGGTGAGTGTCAGCCAATCCTGTTTCCCTGCTGCCTATAAATAGGCTGGGATTTTTGCATTCTGTGCCAGTGCTTTGTTGTAGTTCTGTGCATCTCTAGGTAATTGGTCCCATCTTGCACTCCGAGTTCTCAGCTGGCTCTCACTGCTCAACGCTCGCTAGCTCCCCAGAGCATGATCACGGTCAACCGCTCTCCCACCGGTGCCTTTGAATTCTCCAGGATTCCCGTGGTGGTTCGCCAGCTTCAGTCTGTGTCTTTTGGTCACGTCTACGCATAATCCAGTGGACGATCTTCTCAGCTTTTCAGTTACATCGCATCATCCTGCAACCAGTCTTCACAGTACTTCATTCACATCTTCACATCATCCTGCAACCAGTCTTCACCGTTCTTCATTCATGTCTTCGCATCATCCGGAAAACAGTCTTCACCGTTCTTCATTCATGTCTTCGCATCATCTGGAAAACAGTCTTCACAGTTCTTCAGCCTTATCTTCGCATCATTCAACAACTCAACTTCACAGTTCTTCAGTCACATCTTCATATCATCTAAAGCATATTCTTCACAGTTCTTCAGTCTCGGCCTCGTATCACTCAGTGGACATTCTTTACAGGTTTTTTTTACGTTATCATCCCATCCAGAAACCAATTCATCACAGTTCTTCTCACGCCCCCAGGTCACCCAGCAGACCTCGTCATAGTTCCTCAGTCACGCCCCTTCAACAAACCATCTCTCCCTGAAGGCACCCTCTTCTTTCTTCAGGAGTTCAGTGACTTCATTCTCTACAGTTTTCCAACCCAGAACTAGTTAGTCTCAGTCTTCCTACAGTCACATTCTAATCTGTTGCCGTTAATAAAATATATGAAAAGGAATTATCTTCGTCCTCCTTATTTCCTGCACTCAGGAGCATCTGCTCCTTCGGTTGGTCCGAGTCCAACGGATTCACAGAAACAGCCTGTCGTGACACTCATGCCTCGACTACTCACGTCTCAGGGGTGATTCTGATTCGGCAGAAATCCCACCTGGAACCGACACAGAGGTTTCAGTTCCTGGGAATGATACTGGACACAGTGGGGTATATTTACTAAGCTCCCGATTTTGACCGATTTGGTGTTTTTTCATCAAAGTGTCATCTCGGGAATTTACTAAACTCAAATCTCGGCAGTGATGAGGGCATTCGTATTTTTTTGGAAGTCAAAGAAAAAAAATACGAATGAATACACCATCGGTCAAATACGCCTGTTATTTTATGCAACTCAGTAATTTACTAAAAAATCAAATTCACAAACACTGCCGTGAAAAAATACAAATCGTAAAAAAAAGGCGTTTTAAAACAGACCTGCTTTTTTTTACCGTGTTCTGATAGTCATGCACGGATCCGTGAGATCCGTGCATGTTTATCAGTGGGAAGGGGTGCGAAAGTGTTACAAATCTGAAAAAAAAATTGCGTGGGGTCCCCCCTCCTAAGCATAACCAGCCTCGGGTTCTTTGAGCCGGTCCTGGTTGTAAAAATACGGGGTAAAAATTGACTGGGGATCCCCCATATTTTAACAACCAGCACCGGGTTCTGGTCCTGGTCCTGGTGCCAAAAATACAGGGGACAAAAGATGTAGGGGTCCCCCGTATTTTTCACACCAGCACCGGGCTCCACTAGTCAGCGAGATAATGCAACAGCCGGGGGACACTTTTATATTGGTCCCTGCGGCCCTGGCATTAAATCACCAACTAGTCACCCCTGGCCGGGGTACCCTGGAGGAGTGGGGACCCCTTAAATCAAGGGGTCCCCCCCCTCCAGCCACCCAAGGGCCAGGGGTGAAGCCCGAGGCTGTCCCCCCCATCCAAGGGCGGCGGATGGGGTGCTGATAGCCATAGTGTAAAAAAAAAGAATATTGTTTTTTTGTAGTAGTACTACAAGTCCCAGCAAGCCTCCCCCGCAAGCTGGTATTTGGAGAACCACAAGTACCAGCATGCAGGGGGAAAACGGGCCCGCTGGTACCTGTAGTTCTACTACAAAAAAAATACCCAAATAAAAACAGAACACACACACCTTGAAAGTACAATTTTATTAAACATACATGCACATCTACATTCATACATACTTACCTATGTTGACACGAAGAGTCGGTCCCCTTCTCCACGTAGAATCCACGGGGTACCTGTAAATAAAATTATACTCACAACAATCCAGTGTAGATCGGTCCTCTTCTGTTTGTAATCCACGTACTTGGCAAAATAAAAAAACATAAAACACGGACCACGCACTGAAAGGGGTCCCATGTTTACACATGAGACCCCTTTACCCGACTGGCGGGACCCCCCGTGACTCCTGTCAAAGAGGGTCCCTTCAGCCAATCAGGGAGCAGCACGTCATGGCACTCTCTTGATTGGCTGTGCGCTCCTGAGCTGTCAGTCAGGCTGCGCACTCGAGATACAATATAGCGCATAGGCGCTCCATTGTATCCAATGGTGGGAACTTTGCGGTCTGCGGTAGACCGCGAGGTTAAGTGGGGCCAACCACAAGAGTGACTCCACTTAACCTTGCATGCTGGTACTTGTGGTTCTCCAAGTACCAGCTTGCGGGGAGGCTTGCTGGGACTTGTAGTACTGCTAAAAAAATATTCTTTTTTTTTACACTATGGCTATCAGCCCCCCATCCGCTGCCCTTGGATGGGGGGGACAGCCTTGGGCTTCACCCCTGGCCCTTGGGTGGCTGGAGGGGGGGACCCCTTGATTTAAGGGGTCCCCACTCCTCCAGGGTACCCCGGCCAGGGGTGACTAGTTGGTGATTTAATGCCAGGGCCGCAGGGACCAATATAAAAGTGTCCCCCGGCTGTGGCATTATCTCGCTGACTAGTGGAGCCTGGTGCTGGTGTGAAAAATACAGGGGACCCCTACGTCTTTTGTCCCCCGTATTTCTGGCACCAGGACCAGGCGCAGAGCCCGGTGCTGGTTGTTAAAATATGGGGGATCCCCAGTCATTTTTACCCCGTATTTTTACAACCAGGACCGGCTCAAAGAGCCCGAGGCTGGTTATGCTTAGGAGGGGGGACCCCACGCATTTTTTTCTTTCTGATTTTTAACTCTTTAAACACTTTTTTTAAGGTACACAATGAAGCCCTACACGGATCTCACAGATCCGGCTGGGATTCATAGTGATAAGTTCGGCAGTGTTTTACTAATCACTCCCGTAAAACACTGGCCGAAATTACGAATGACATCGACATCGGGAAAACACGACAATGCAGAATACGACAGCATAGTAAATGAGGCGTAAAAAAAAAGTTGCAAATTATCACTCCCGATGTCATTCGTGTTTAAACTTAAACCAAATTCCGACAATTACGAATCTTAGTAAATATACCCCAGTGTCTCAGTAAAGTCCCTTCCTTTGGAAATGGCAAAGGTAATTCAGATGATGGTTCATTCCATCCTGATGCCAATCAGGATCTCAGTACATCTTTGCATACGCCTTCTGGGAAAGATAATGGACTCTTATGAGGCAATTCAGTACGGAAGAGTCCATGCCTGACCTTTCCAACTAGCTCTGTTAGTCGTATGATCAGGGTCTTATCTGCACATGCATCAGATGATCCTCCTCTCGCCAAAAGCCAAAATTTCCCTGCTGTAGTGTTTACAGACCTCCACCTGGTGGAGGGTCGAACCTTTGGGTTTTTTTATTTGGATTCTACTCACCACGGATTCAAGCCTCTGAGGTTGGGGAGCAGTAATCCAGTGGGCTCAGTTCCTGGGAAGGTGGTCAAATCAAGATGCCATCCTTCTGATAAAAATTCCGGAACTCAGGGTGATCTACTTTGCCCTTCTGAAGGCCTCTTACCTTCTTCAGGATCAGACATACAGGTACAGTCGGACTACGCAGCAGCAGTGGCGTACTTAATCCGACAAGGAGGAGAAATAAAAGCAGGGCTGCAATGAGATAGGTGTCCAAGATATTCCTCTGGGCGGAGCAGAATTCCAAAGCCATATTGGCTATCTTCATCCCGAGAGTAGACATCTGGGAAGCAGACTTCCTCAGCAGACACGATCTGCACCTAGGGGACTGGTACCTCCACCCGCAAGTGTTTCATCTGATAACACGCCAGTGCGGCTATCCGCAGTTCGACATGATGGCATCTCGACTCAACAAGAAGCTCCTGCGTTATTGCTCTAGGACAAGGGATCCACTAGCTGCAGCAGTAGACGCTCTGATAGCACCGTGGATTTAGAAGTTGGTGTACTTGTTCCCTCCAAATCCTCTAATTATTAGAGTTCTCTAAAGAATACAAAGGGACAGAGTTTTGGCAATCCTTATTGCCCCAGACTGACCACGCAGAGCCTGGTATGCAGACCTTCTGGTTTTGTCAATCAAAAATCCTTGGCCTCTGCCACTTACGGCTATGGTTTACAGCATGGAAGTTGAAAGGGAGTTTTTAGCCAGGAAAGGAATTCCGGGCAAGGTTATCTCAGCTATGCTCCAAGCCGGGAAGGTGGTTACGTCTAAACATTACCATCGCATTTGACAATATTACACTGTGGAATTTGAGCTGGGACGTTTCTTGTACTTCCTTCAATCAGAAGTGGATATGGGCCTACGTTTCGTCTCCATAAAAGTTCAGATTTCAACCTTGTCTGTTTTCCTTTAGAGACAATTGGCTGCTCTCCCAGACGTCCGGACATTCTTGATTGGTGTCTTTCATATACAACCACCCTTTGTGTTGCGCATTGCTGTGTGTGTGTATGTGCGATCAGCTGACCGCCCGTACATATGCTGTGGCGCCCGCGGTGATTGACAGCTAAACTGGGCGGGCGTGTTTACACGCCCACCCAGTTCATGACGTCAGTCCCCGACAGATCGGGCAGTGTGTATGCACAGCACACTGCCCAATCCGTCCATAGATATATCTGCAGATCAACTGATCTGCAGATATATCTATCAGTTTGTACCCACATTTAGACTGGGCATATCATCTGTTTGGGACACAACAGCTCCCTTCCGGATGAGAAAATTGTAACATCCTAAACCACTTGTCTGATACAGCCTGAAAGCAGTACTTCCACATTACTTTCACACGCTTGATTAATGACAAATAAAACACTACACAAATGATACACCTCACATGCTTTGCAGAACACTCATGTGCAGCCAACACTGCATAGCCAGATTAAAGGGCATACTGTACCCTGGGCCCCTCTCTGTCTGGGGGCCCCCGGCCAGAGCACACTAACATCACTAGCAGAGCCGCAACTAGGGGGGGGCTAGGGGGGCACGCGGCCTGGGCGCGGAAAGGGAGAGGGCGCCGGCGCGAGGCAGAAATCGGGAACGACCAGTGCAGGACGGCGCAGGGTTGAAGAGGCGCCGTCCCGCTCCGCTGCGCCAGGACGCTTCCGTAGAGGCTAGTCAGAGCTGCTTCCTGGAAAGTAACACAGCCGTCTCTTCTGCCAGCGTTGTGTGTGTGACTGTGACAGCGCGCTTCGGAAATGGAGAGGAGGGGGCCCTGACTGACACAGCAGATCACCACTAAAAGTAGGTAGGGAGAGGCGGGCAGCTATGTATGTACAAGATGTGTGTGTGCAGTGTACTTTAACTTAATGTGTGTGAGCAGTGCAGTGTAACCCTGAGTGTGTGTTGAAGCAGTGCAGTGTAACCCTGTGTGTATGTATGTGTGCTTGAACAGTTCAGTGTAACCCTGTATGTATGTGTGTTGGAGCAGTGCAGTGTAACCGTGTGTGTGTGTGTGTGTGTGTGTGTGTGTGTGTGTGTGTGTGTTGGAGCAGTGCAGTGTAACCCTATGTGTGTGTGCATGTGTTGGAGCAGTGCAGTGTAACCCTGTGTGTGTATGTTGAAGCAGTGCAGTGTAACCCTGTGTGTATGTGTGTTGGAGCAGTGAAGTGTAACCCTGTGGGTATGTGTGTTGGAGCAGTGAAGTGTAACCCTGTGGGTATGGGTGCTGGAGCAGTTCAGTGTAACCCTGTGTGCATGTGTGTTGGAGCAGTGCAGTGTAACCCTGTGTATGTGTGTTGGAGCAGTGCAGTGTAACTGTGTGTGTGTGTGTGTGTGTGTGTGTGTGTGTGTGTGTGTGTGTGTGTGTGTGTGTTGGAGCAGTGCAGTGTAACCCTGTGTGTGTATGTTGAGTGCAGTGTAACCCTGTGTGTATGTGTGTTGGAGCAGTGAAGTGTAACCCTGTGTGTGAGTGTGTGTGCTGGAGCAGTTCAGTGTAACCCTGTGTGTATGTGTGTTGGAGTAGTGCAGTGTAACTGTGTGTGTGTGTGTGTGTGTGTGTGTGTGTGTGTGTGTGTGTGTGTGTGTGTGTGTAACTGTGTGTGTGTGCGTGTGTGTGTGTGTGGTGTGTGTGTGTGTGTGTGTGTGTGTGTGTGTGTGTGTAACTGTGTGTGTGTGTGTGTGTGTGTGTGTGTGTGTGTGCATTTGCTGGAGCAGTTCAGTGTTACCCAGTGTGTGTCTGCTGGAGCAGTGCAGTGTAACCCTGTGTGTGTACTGGAGCAGTGAAGTGTAACCGTGTGTGTGTGTGTGTGTGTGTGTGTGTGTGTGTGTGTGTGTGTGTTGGAGCAGTGCAGTGTAACCCTGTGTGTATGTGTGTTGGAGCAGTGCAGTGTAACCCTTTGTGTGTGTGCATGTGTTGGAGCAGAGCAGTGTAACCCTGTGTGTGTGTGTGTGCATGTGTTGGAGCAGTGCAGTGTAACCCTGTGTGTGTGTACTGCAGCAGTGCAGCGTAACCCGGTGTTGTGTATGTATGCTGGAGTACCCGGGGTGCGTACTTCATGTGTATGTATAGGAGGGGTGTATTTAACCACAGTATATTGGGGTATGTGCATATACAGGGGCACGTATATATGTTCATTTTGTTAGTATGTGTATATTCAGGGGCTGTGTAGATATGTACCGTACTGTGTATTATTGATGGTGTGTACATGTATGGGAGGATGTATTTCTGTATAACGGGGGGGGGGAGAGAAAAGATAGGAGGGTGGAGAGAGCTGTAAGTGACACAGAGTGGGATCCCTGTGTCACTTACAGCTCTCTCCACACGTTGGTGTCTCAGTCCTGTGTAACTTGTTATCTAATGAGGGTCTAGAGAGAGACACACACACACACACACACACACACACACACACACACAGTCCTCCTGAGTTCTATCCCAGTGTGTAAGTAGTACAGAGACTGCTGTTATTCTTGCATGTGACAAGATAAATTATATATTTTATTTTTCTGTGTATTTTAAGGTTGTTTAAGGTGTCTTTGTTCCACTACAGGAACATTTTATAAAATAGTTGTCTTTCAATTAGGTGGAGCTATAAACAGTACCCAGGCATTATTAAACTATTAGTTTAAATCTAATATACACCATTGGGCTAAATTTAATATACACAATCCATACATCCCAACATGACCATACATCCCAACATGATACATTCCAGAAGGGACAAAATGCTCTCTACCTGGACGTCCTTCTTAAGTTATGATTGCAATCACCTGTGTTGAAACACCTTTCTTATCAATTAAATAGTTCAACACAGGTGACTACAATCATATATGAAGAGGGAAGTCCAGGTAGAGAGCATTTTGTCCCTCATGGAATGGGTCATATTGGGAGGTACGCACAATGTTATATACAGCCCACCCTCTTCCACCGGGCCCCCCCTGTCTAAAGTGCCCCGGGCACCCCCAGGGCTTAATCCGGCCCTGCAACACTGTCGATCCCTAGACTGTGCCATAGCCCTCCATTGTAAAAATAATGAAATAAATAATGGGGGCAATTTAAATAAAGCAGTAGTTGTGTGGAACTGCACATACACACAAGTATTACTGGTTCATTAACAGGCAAACACCATAGGGCTGATGCAGTACTGAATGGAAGCCATTTTTATGTACAGATCTTGAATTTTTTGGCATGCTTGGGAGCCAAGGGGGTCATTCTGAGTTGATTGCTCGCTAGCTATTTTTTGCAGCGCTCTGATCAGATAGTCGCCACCCATGGGGGAGTGTATTTTCGCTTTGCAAGTGTGCGAACGCCTTTGCAGCCGAGCGGTACAAAAAACAATTTGTGCAGTTTCTGAGTGGCTCTAGACATACTCAGCTGCTGCGATCACGCCAGACTTTTTGGTCCCAGAATTGACGTCAGACACCCGCCCTGCAAACGCTTGCACACGCCTGCGTTTTCCCAAACACTCCCAGAAAAAGGTCAGTTGACACACACAAATGCCTTCTTCCTGTCAATCTCCTTGCGATCGACTGTGCGAATGGATTCTTCGTTAAATCCATCGCCCAGCACTGATCCTCTTTGTACCCGTACAGATGCCGACTATTGCAGCTGCAGCTGAGGCAGCAGAATCAAGGGCAGTAGTGAAGGCATTGTCATAGAAGGAGATAGTTTGGTCAGGGCATGTGAGGGTAATAATGAGTATTTATTACATGTATAGTTAGTAGATCAGTACTGTAGGTGAGAAGTAGTGATGAGCACCGGAAATTTTTCGGGTTTTGTGTTTTGGTTTTGGGTTCGGTTCCGCGGCCGTGTTTTGGGTTCGAACGCGTTTTGGCAAAACCTCACCGAATTTTTTTTGTCGGATTCGGGTGTGTTTTGGATTCGGGTGTTTTTTTCAAAAAACCCTAAAAAACAGCTTAAATCATAGAATTTGGGGGTCATTTTGATCCCAAAGTATTATTAACCTCGATAACCATAATTTCCACTCATTTTCAGTCTATTCTGAACACCTCACACCTCACAATATTATTTTTAGTCCTAAAATTTGCACCGAGGTCGCTGGATGACTAAGCTCAGCGACCCAAGTGGCCGACACAAACACCTGGCCCATCTAGGAGTGGCACTGCAGTGTCACGCAGGATGGCCCTTCCAAAAAACACCCCCCAAACAGCACATGACGCAAAGAAGAAAAAAAAGAGGCGCAATGAGGTAGCTGTGTGAGTAAGCTAAGCGACCCTAGTGGCCGACACAAACACCTGGCCCATCTAGGAGTGGCACTGCAGTGTCACGCAGGATGGCCCTTCCAAAAAACACCCCCCAAACAGCACATGACGCAAAGAAAAAAAGAGGCGCAATGAGGTAGCTGTGTGACTAAGATAAGCGACCCAAGTGGCCGACACAAACACCTGGCCCATCTAGGAGTGGCACTGCAGTGTCACGCAGGATGGCCCTTCCAAAAACTACTCCCCAAACAGCACATGACGCAAAGAAAAATGAAAGAAAAAAGAGGTGCAAGATGGAATTGTCCTTGGGCCCTCCCACCCACCCTTATGTTGTATAAACAGCACATGCACACTTTAACCAACCCATCATTTCAGTGACAGGGTCTGCCACACGACTGTGACTGAAATGACGGGTTGGTTTGGACCCCCACCAAAAAAGAAGCAATTAATCTCTCCTTGCACAAACTGGCTCTACAGAGGCAAGATGTCCACCTCATCATCATCCTCCGATATATCACCGTGTACATCCCCCTCCTCACAGATTATCAATTCGTCCCTACTGGAATCCACCATCTCAGCTCCCTGTGTACTTTGTGGAGGCAATTGCTGCTGGTGAATGTCTCCACGGAGGAATTGATTATAATTCATTTTAATGAACATCATCTTCTCCACATTTTCTGGATGTAACCTCGTACGCCGATTGCTGACAAGGTGAGCGGCGGCACTAAACACTCTTTCGGAGTACACACTTGTGGGAGGGCAACTTAGGTAGAATAAAGCCAGTTTGTGCAAGGGCCTCCAAATTGCCTCTTTTTCCTGCCAGTATAAGTACGGACTGTCTGACGTGCCTACTTGGATGCGGTCACTCATATAATTCTCCACCATTCTTTCAATGGGGAGAGAATCATATGCAGTGACAGTAGACGACATGTCCGTAAACGTTGTCAGGTCCTTCAGTCCGGACCAGATGTCAGCATCAGCAGTCGCTCCAGACTGCCCTGCATCACTGCCAGCGGGTGGGCTCGGAATTCTGAGCCTTTTCCTCGCACCCCCAGTTGCGGGAGAATGTGAAGGAGGAGATGTTGACAGGTCGCGTTCTGCTTGACTTGACAATTTTCTCACCAGCAGTTCTTTGAACCCCAGCAGACTTGTGTCTGCCGGAAAGAGAGATCCAAGGTAGGTTTTAAATCTAGGATCGAGCACGGTGGCCAAAATGTAGTGCTCTGATTTCAACAGATTGACCACCCGTGAATCCTTGTTAAGCGAATTAAGGGCTCCATCCACAAGTCCCACATGCCTAGCGGAATCGCTCTGTGTTAGCTCCTCCTTCAATGTCTCCAGCTTCTTCTGCAAAAGCCTGATGAGGGGAATGACCTGACTCAGGCTGGCAGTGTCTGAACTGACTTCACGTGTGGCAAGTTCAAAAGGTTGCAGAACCTTGCACAACGTTGAAATCATTCTCCACTGCGCTTGAGACAGGTGCATTCCACCTCCTATATCGTGCTCAGTTGTATAGGCTTGAATGGCCTTTTGCTGCTCCTCCAACCTCTGAAGCATATAGAGGGTTGAATTCCACCTCGTTACCACTTCTTGCTTCAGATGATGGCAGGGCAGGTTCAGGCGTTTTTGGTGGTGCTCCAGTCTTCTGTACGTGGTGCCTGTACGCCGAAAGTGTGCCGCAATTCTTCTGGCCACCGACAGCATCTCTTACATGCCCCTCTCGTTTTTTAAATAATTCTGCACCACCAAATTCAAGGTATGTGCAAAACATGGGACGTGCTGGAATTTGCCCAGATTTAATGCACACACAATATTGCTGGCATTGTCCGATGCCACAAATCCACAGGAGAGTCCAATTGGGGTAAGCCATTCTGCGATGATCTTCCTCAGTTGCCGTAAGAGGTTTTCAGCTGTGTGCGTATTCTGGAAAGCGGTGATACAAAGCGTAGCCTGCCTAGGAAAGAGTTGGCGTTTGCGAGATGCTGCTACTGGTGCCGCCGCTGCTGTTCTTGCGGCGGGAGTCAATACATCTACCCAGTGGGCTGTCACAGTCATATAGTCCTGAGTCTGCCCTGCTCCACTTGTCCACATGTCCGTGGTTAAGTGGACATTGGGTACAACTGCATTTTTTAGGACACTGGTGAGTCTTTTTCTGAGGTCTGTGTACATTTTCGGTATCGCCTGCCTAGAGAAATGGAACCTAGATGGTATTTGGTACCGGGGACACAGTACCTCCAACAAGTCTCTAGTTGGCTCTGCAGTAATGATGGATACCGGAACCACGTTTCTCACTGCCCAGGATGCCAAGGCCTCAGTTATCCGCTTTGCAGCAGGATGACTGCTGTGATATTTCATCTTCCTCGCAAAGGACTGTTGGACAGTCAATTGCTTGGTGGAAGTAGTAAAAGTGGTCTTACGACTTCCCCTCTGGGATGACCATCGACTCCCAGCAGCAACAACAGCAGCGCCAGCAGCAGTAGGCGTTACATGCAAGGATGCATCGGAGGAATCCCAGGCAGGAGAGGACTCGTCAGAATTGCCAGTGACATGGCCTGCAGGACTATTGGCATTCCTGGGGAAGGAGGAAATTGACACTGAGGGAGTTGGTGGGGTGGTTTGCGTGAGCTTGGTTACAAGAGGAAGGGATTTACTGGTCAGTGGACTGCTTCCGCTGTCGCCCAAAGTTTTTGAACTTGTCACTGACTTATGATGAATGCGCTGCAGGTGATGTATAAGGGAGGATGTTCCGAGGTGGTTAACGTCCTTACCCCTACTTATTACAGCTTGACAAAGGCAACACACGGCTTGACAAATGTTGTCCGCATTTCTGTTGAAATACTTCCACACTGAAGAGCTGATTTTTTTGGTATTTTCACCAGGCATGTCAATGGCCATATTCCTCCCACGGACAACAGGTGTCTCCCCGGGTGCCTGACTTAAACAAACCACCTCACCATCAGAATCCTCCTGGTCAATTTCCTCCCCAGCGCCAGCAACACCCATATCCTCCTCATCCTGGTGTACTTCAACACTGACATCTTCAATCTGACTATCAGGAACTGGACTGCGGGTGCTCCTTCCAGCACTTGCAGGGGGCGTGCAAATGGTGGAAGGCGCATGCTCTTCACGTCCAGTGTTGGGAAGGTCAGGCATCGCAACCGACACAATTGGACTCTCCTTGTGGATTTGTGATTTCGAAGAACGCACAGTTCTTTGCTGTGCTTTTGCCAGCTTAAGTCTTTTCATTTTTCTAGCGAGAGGCTGAGTGCTTCCATCCTCATGTGAAGCTGAACCACTAGCCATGAACATAGGCCAGGGCCTCAGCCGTTCCTTGCCACTCCGTGTGGTAAATGGCATATTGGCAAGTTTACGCTTCTCCTCCGACGATTTTATTTTAGTTTTTTTAGTCCTTTTTTTACTGATATTTGGTGTTTTGGATTTTACATGCTCTGTACTATGACATTGGGCATCGGCCTTAGCAGACGACGTTGATGGCATTTCATCGTCTCGGCCATGACTAGTGGCAGCAGCTTCAGCACGAGGTGGAAGTGGATCTTGATCTTTCCCTATTTTTGGAACCTCAACATTTTTGTTCTCCATATTTTAATAGGCACAACTAAAAGGCACCTCAGGTAAACAATGGAGATGGATGGATACTAGTATACTTATGGATGACGAGCGACTGCCGACACAGAGGTAGCTACAGCCGTGGACTACCGTACTGCGTCTGCTAGTATAGACTGGATGATAATGATATAAAAAATATATATATATCACTACTGCAGGACAGGTATATATTGTATAATGACGGACCTGCTGGACACTGTCAGCACTGCAGACTCCTAAACTACTAGTATGAAGAAGATAGAAAAAAAAACCCACCACAGGTAGGTATACAATTATGGACGAGCGACTGCCGACACAGAGGTAGCTACAGCCGTGGACTACCGTACTGCGTCTGCTAGTATAGACTGGATGATAATGATATAAAAAATATATATATATCACTACTGCAGGACAGGTATATATTGTATAATGACGGACCTGCTGGACACTGTCAGCACTGCAGACTCCTAAACTACTAGTATGAAGAAGATAGAAAAAAAACCCACCACAGGTAGGTATACAATTATGGACGAGCGACTGCCGACACAGAGGTAGCTACAGCCGTGGACTACCGTACTGCGTCTGCTAGTATAGACTGGATGATAATGATATAAAAAATATATATATATCACTACTGCAGGACAGGTATATATTGTATAATGACGGACCTGCTGGACACTGTCAGCACTGCAGACTCCTAAACTACTAGTATGAAGAAGATAGAAAAAAAAAAACCACCACAGGTAGGTATACAATTATGGACGAGCGACTGCCAGTGCCGACACAGAGGTAGCTACAGCCATGGACTACCGTACTGCGTCTGCTAGTATAGACTGGATGATAATGATATAAAAAATATATATATATATCACTACTGCAGGACAGGTATATATTATATAATGACGGACCTGCTGGACACTGTCAGCACTGCAGACTCCTAAACTACTAGTATGAAGAAGATAGGAAAAAAAAAAACCACCACAGGTAGGTATACAATTATGGACGAGCGACTGCCGACACAGAGGTAGCTACAGCCGTGGACTACCGTACTGCGTCTGCTAGTATAGACTGGATGATAATGATATAAAAAATATATATATATCACTACTGCAGGACAGGTATATATTATATAATGACGGACCTGCTGGACACTGTCAGCACTGCAGACTCCTAAACTACTAGTATGAAGAAGATAGAAAAAAAAAAAAACCACCACAGGTAGGTATACAATTATGGACGAGCGACTGCCGACACAGAGGTAGCTACAGCCGTGGACTACCGTACTGCGTCTGCTAGTATATACTGGATGATAATGATATAAAAAATATATATATATCACTACTGCAGGACAGGTATATATTATATAATGACGGACCTGCTGGACACTGTCAGCACTGCAGACTCCTAAACTACTAGTATGAAGAAGATAGAAATATAATGAATGACGGACCTGCTGGACACTGTCAGCAGAATGCGTTTATAGAATTAAAAAAAAAAAACACCACACGAGTGTTTAACTTTTTCAGGCAGACAATATACTGGTGGTCACTGCTGGTCAGTCACACTGGCACTCTGGCAGCAAAAGTGTGCACTGTTAAATATGTACTTCTGCTATAACTGCTCCCCAGTCTCCCCCACAATTAAGCTGTGTGAGCAGTGAGCACTACTCAGCACAGTCAGATATACATAGATGATATTATCATGCAGCACACTGAGGCTGAGCACAGATATGGTATGTGACTGTGTATCGTTTTTTTTTCAGGCAGAGAACGGATTATATTAAATAATAAATAAAACTGGTGGTCACTAGTATAACTATCAGCAAAACTCTGCACTCTCTGAGTACTCATAATGCTCCAGTAAATCAAGTGTCTCACTCTCTATCTAAACGGAGAGGACGCCAGCCACATCCTCTCCCTATCAATCTCAATGCACGTGTGACAATGGCGGCGACGCGCGGCTCCTTATATAGAATCCGAGTCTCGCGATAGAATACGAGCCTCGCGAGAATCCGACAGCGGGATGATGACGTTCGGGCGCGCTCGGGTTAGCCGAGCAAGGCGGGAAGATCCGAGTCTGCCTCGGACCCGTGTAAAAAGCGTGAAGTTCGGGGGGGTTCGGTTTCCGAGAAACCGAACCCGCTCATCACTAGTGAGAAGTCTTAAGCAGTTAAGTTGTACATTTTTTCATTTGCTATATCTTCTATCGCACACTTTGTAACAACTCAGGATATATTAACTTTTGTGTTTGCCGTTATGAATATTAAATGAAGATTTTGCTTTCTTTACTACCTTTTCCAGTTATTGTAAAACATTATTAGAGAAATTTGATTCTAAGGAATGGACGCAAGTGGCCTCCAGTTCTCATAGACAAAGACACTTTGTGGCTAGTAACATAGCTAATTTTCTGTGCACACTATAGAGATGAACAGAATTATTCTACCATGATGTTTGTAGCCAAACACCATGGCACTCATTGCTTAGAAATGAATCTCCCTCCTCATATATGAGGCTGACTCATGCCGCTCCAACTCTTCTACACAGTTCCTTAAATCCCTTCAGGATCCAAATCCCAATCTCCTCTAGGATCCAATATAAATGCCTCACTTGCGTCTTTTAACCCCTCACCAACTCTCTCTCCTACATCTCTGATCTCGCCTTGAGATACATCCCTTCCCTTCCCCCGCATACTGCTTCTGACCTATGATTTTCCACCCCCATGGTAACCAGAAACCACCTCTTCAAGTCTTCTCCCGTTCTTCCCCAAATATATGAATTCCTTAACTCCACTTACTAAGTTGTTCTTCAACCTCCACTCTTTCAATGGCTCCCTCGAAATCCTTCTTTTCACTATGTTTTTCTCACCTCACTTGATTTCCCCCTGCCAGTCTCACCATATTCTCTTTTGTTAAAGGGGGGTACTCACGGAGCGATCGCTGCTTAAAATCTAAGCAATCTGACTAGATTGCTTAGATTTTAAGCCTGATCGCTCCGTGTGTACCCCCTACAGCGATAGCGATGCGCAACCCCACGCATTGCTTTCGCCGGTGCTAGATTGGCCTGCCGTGCAGGCCAATCTAGCAGGTCACTCATTTCACCCACTGGGTGAAATGAGCGGCTCCCCCCGCTCCCCCCACACGCTCAGCACACATCGTGCTGTGCTAAGCGGTGGGAGAGATGTGTGCTGAGCGGTTCGTTCAACACACATCTCTCCCGCATCGGCCAGTGAGTACTGGCCTTAACTGTCTAGATTGTAAGATTACAGATAGGGCCCTTAAGGGCACTACACACTAGGAGACATGACCAATGTGAAAGATGAACAATGTGGAAGATGAGCAATTTTCCTTGAACTTCCCAGAACCCTGACAAACGAAATTGAGTGTACACACTAAGCAATTTTTCAAACAATTTGAAAGACGAAAGATATCTTTGGAATTGGCACCTGTTTTACATATTTTAATATTGGGGAGACATTTCTGGGTGTGTGAGCAGGGCTGTAGGAGGGGGAACCAATTAAGTTTTTTTATCACCCACTGCCCCACCAACTTCCACTGTGCCACCAACTTAATAAAAAATTAATTATAATGGGTTCAATAATATATATATATATATATATATATATACATACATATATACTGCTCCTGGTGCCTCCACGAATAATAGTCACATAAATTCCAAAGGTGCGGCACTCCTAGCGGCTTGAATAAAGGACAACAGCAGGGCATGCGTGTAGACAACATTTCAATGCCTTTATTGCGGCAAAGACGACCTGAAGACAATGCCACAATAAAGGCATTGAAACGTCTACACGCATGCCCTGCTGTTGTCCTTTATTCAAGCCGCTAGGAGTGCCGCACCTTTGGATTTTATATTATATATATATATTGTGATGAGAGAGACACCAGACGGTCTGAAGTGGAGTGCCAGACCAGCCAAAAGGGACCTCACAAAAAGGAAATGGGATCCATTCCAAATTTTGCAACGACCTGGAAAATGCATACAGCAGACTTTAGAAAACCCCAGGGAGACAGAAGGAACTATTTTAGGTCCTATAGTTTGGTTTTGTAGAAAACCAGTAAGGGTCCTTGGGGGTGGATGGGAGAAGAGGGCGGGCCCCATCCACAAAACCAGACAACCTGACGAAGCTGCTGAACCCGGAGGGAGGCGGGGAAACGCGTTAAAGACTCACTATATTGCCATCCGTACTACTGCTACCGGAGATCCTAACCGCCAGCCGCAGCCCCAGCCGTGATACATTCTTTGCACAGCTACTACCCTCCAGAGATGACTACCTACAAGGGTTAAAAGCACCAGCAGCCGGGAGGAAGTCTTTGCAATTAAGGGCTGGAAGGAGCGGTGAGATTGAACTTTCTGTCTAGCCAGATGTTTAATATGCATAATATACTGTTCAGCTCAATGGATCCAAATTGGTGAATGAACTCTTTGTTACTCTGTATCTGCGTGAAAAATCAACTACAGACGGAAGTGACTTTCATTAGTTGCACAAAGTAAATTATAGTGTGCTACTTTGTTTCAATTATTTGCAGTGATACAATTTAGCGAGTCTAGAGATCTTGCCTGGACTGGCTGCTGCTAAATAGAAATCAGGCTGTATTTTAAAGCTTTTAATTTGTATTATTGGGTGGTTTAGGTAACCGGCCGGTGGTTATGGATTGTTAATATATTTATTTGAATAAATTAATTTTATGTCCAATCTCTATGCACTGTAAAACCTTCTTCTACATTTTGAGTTTTTTCACTAATAGGGTCGAGTAGCCCTATATTAGTGGCAGCACATAGATTGGAGTGACAGAGCGCTTGGCTACATGTATTTTTTATTTCTTTTTATCCCATCCACAAAGGTCAGTCCAAGATGGCTGAGTAATTGTGCACCTGTAGAATACCTAGAAAGGGCTGAAGGTTTCACAAGTGTAGGACCTCTGATGCTGACTAGCGGCCAGAAGCTAGGGCCTGTAAGGAGGGCTAGTGTCAGGGGTCTGGAAGACTGTGTATGTTTGAAGGGACTTCGGTATCAGTGGTTCCTGTCAGGACGCATTTCCACTGAAGCGGGACGCTGCACACATTGGTGACTATAACCCAGGTCACTGTGTTATGAATGCTTATTTGTAGTGCTGTTGGCAAAAAGCTTTATACTGCTGGATTCATTGTTGTATTTCCTGTATGCTGTGTCTATAATCACCTGGCGGCTGTGTGATGTTAAACAGCCAGGGAGATTGTTGTTAACCCAAGTTGTGGTGTGAACAACTTGGTGGTTTTGTTTTATGTAGAGATGAGCGGATTCGGTTTTACTCGGATTTACTCGGTTCTCAAAATGGCATCTGATTGGCTATCCAATACACGTGACATCCGTGAGCCAATAAGATGCCGTTTTGAGAACCGAGTAAATCCGAGTAATACCGAATCCGCTCATCTCTAGTTTTATGTAGTAAAGAACCTGTGGTCTAGTAAAACTGTTTTGTTTTCATTATATGCCTTGGTGTCAGTATTGTTATTTTATGACAACCCCAACAATACTGTTACAATATATAAAAATAAATAATAATAATAATAATAATAATAATAATAATAATATATATACACTGCTCAAAAATATAAAGGGATCACTAAAATAACACATCCTAGATCTGAATGAATGAAATATTCTTATTAAATACATTGTTCTTTACATAGTTGAATGTGCTGACAACAAAATCACACAAAAATTATCAATGGAAATCAAATTTATTAACCCATGGAGGTCTGGATTTGGAGTCACACTCAAAATTAAAGTGGAAAAACACACTACAGGCTGATCCAACTTTGATGTAATGTTCTTAAAACAAGTCAAAATGAGGCTCAGTAGTGTGTGTGGCCTCCACGTGCCTGTATGACCTCCCTACAATGCCTGGGCATGCTCCTGAGGAGGTGGCGGATGGTCTCCTGAGGGATCTCCTCTCAGACCTGGACTAAAGCATCCGCCAACTCCTGGACAGTCTGTGGTGCAACGTGGCGTTGGTGGATGGAGCGAGACATGATGTCCCAGATGTGCCCAATTGGATTCAGGTCTGGGGAACAAGCGGGCCAGTCCATAGCATCAATGCCTTCGTCTTGCAGGAACTGCTGACACACTCCAGCCACATGAGGTCTAGCATTGTCTTGCATTAGGAGGAACCCAGGGCCAACCGCACCAGCATATGGTCTCACAAGGGGTCTGAGGATCTCATCTCGGTACCTAATGGCAGTCAGGCTACCTCTGGCGAGCACATGGAGGGCTGTTCGGCCCCCCAAAGAAAAGTCACCCCACACCATTACTGACCCACTGCCAAACCGGTCATGCTGGAGGATGTTGCAGGCAGCAGAACATTCTCCTTGGCGTCTCCAGACTCTGTCACGTCTGTCACATGTGCTCAGTGAGAACCTGCTTTCATCTGTGAAGAGCACAGGGCGCCAGTGGCGAATTTGCCAATCTTGGGGTTCTCTGGCAAATGCCAAACGTCCTGCACGGTGTTGGGCTGTAAGCACAACCCCCACCTGTTGGGCCCTCATACCACCCTCATGTAGTCTGTTTCTGATCGTTTGAGTAGACACATGCACATTTGTGGCTTGCTGGAGTTCATTTTGCAGGGCTCTGGCAGTGCTCATCCTGTTCCTCCTTGCACAAAGGCGGAGGTAGCGGTCCTGCTGCTGGGTTGTTGCCCTCCTATGGCCTCCTCCACGTCTCCTGATGTACTGGCCTGTTTCCTGGTAGCGCCTCCATGCTATGGACACTACGCTGACAGACACAGCAAACCTTATTGCCACAGCTCGCATTGATGTGCCATCCTGGATGAGCTGCACTACCTGAGCCACTTGTGTGGATTGTAGACTCCGTCTCATGCTACCACTAGAGTGAAAGCACCGCCAGCTTTCAAAAGTGACAAAAACATCAGCAAGAAAGCATAGGAGCTGAGAAGTGGTCTGTGGTCACCACCTGCAGAACAACTCCTTTATTGGGAGTGTCTTGCTAATTGCCTATAATTCCCACCTGTTGTCTATTCCATCTGCACAACAGCATGTGAAATTGATTGTCAATCAGTGTTGCTTCCTAAGTGGACAGTTGGATTTCACAGAAGTGTGATTGACTTGGAGTTACATTGTGTTGTTTAAGTGTTCCCTTTATTTTTTTGAGCAGTATATATATATATATATATATATATATATATATATAAAATATTGAACCCATTATAATTAATTTTTAATTACGTTGGTGGCACAGAGGAAATTTAATTGGTGGGGCAGTGGGTGTAAATAACTACATTGGTGGGGCAGTGGAATGAGACGCTGAGCGGCTCCTGTCAGCAGCTCAGCTAGAATGGAGCCGCTGACGGGGAGGTGAGTAGCCGCTGACGGGGAGGTGAGCAATGTCACATCGTGAACATTGCTCATCGCGGCGCCGTACACACATGCCATGATGAGCGATTTCACAAGTGACATTGCTCACAATGAGCATGCTGCATGGGCGACCGCCAACCTACAATCAATGAGCGCAGGTGCGCGCATCGTTGATTGCAGGACCATACACACTAGACGATGTGAACGATATATCGTTCACAATCGTCTATATTGGGCAAAATAATTGTCTAGTGTGTATGGCCCATTACACCCTCTGCTTCATGTCTGTGGGCCTAATTCAGACCTGATCACAAACGGCAAATTTGTTATCAGTTGGGCAAAACCATGTGCACTGCAGAGGGGGGCAGATATAACCTGTGCTGAGAGAGTTAGATTTGGGTGGGGTGTGTTCAAACTGAAATCTAAATTGCAGTGTAAAAATAAAGGTAGCCAGTATTTACCCTGCACAGAAACAAAATAACCCACCCAAATCTAACTCTCTCTGCACATGTTATATCTGCCCATCCCCCCACCCCCCTGCAGTGCACATGGTTTTGCCCAACTGCTAACAAATTTGCTGCTGCGATCAACTCTGAATTACCCCCCCCCCATGTGCAATGCAAGTGGGGCAGATATAAAGGGGTAAATTTAATAAGATGGGAGTTCAATTTAAGATGGGATGTTGCCCATATCAACCAGTCAGATTACAGGTATTATCTTCTAGAAGGTGCTAGATAAATGAGTAGTGGAATCTGATTGGTTGCTATGGGCAACATCCCATCTTAAATAGAACTCCCATTTTAGTAGATTTACCCCAACATGTGCAGAGAGAGTAAGATTTGGGTGGGGTGTGTTCACACTGAAATCTAAATGCAGTGTACAAATAAAGCAGCCAGTATTTACCCTGCACAGAAACAAAATAACCCACCTAAATCTTGTGTATATTATATCTGCCCCACCTGCACTGCTCATGGTTTTGCCCATTAGAGAAAGATCTTGCTTTTGCAATCAGGTCTGAATTAGTCCCAGTATCCTCTCATTTGCACACAGTATTTACTATGGGCCTAATTCTGAGTTGATCGCAGCAGCAATTTTGTTAGCAATTGGGCAAAACCATGTGCACTGCAGGGGAGGCAGATATAACCTGTGCAGAGAGAGAGAGAGAGATTTGGGTGGGGTGTATTCAATTTGCAATCTAAATTGCAGTTTAAAAATAAAGCAGCCAGTATTTACCCTGCACAGAAACAAAATAATCCACCCAAATCTAACTCTCTCTGCAAATGTTATATCTGCCCCCCCTGCAGTGCACATGGTTTTGCCCAACTGCTAAAAAAATTCCTGCTGCGATCAACTTGGAACTACCCTCATGGTTTTGCCCAATTGCTAACAAACTTGCTGCTGCGATCAACTCAGAATTACCCCCTATGTGCAGTCTCTATAGGTAGGATTATTATATGTTCTATATGACTTGCACGTGCTGTGTCTTGCTTGACTTAGGACTTCCACAAGCCTATGATTTTCCAAACATCCTTTTTCATGTGCAATTTGGGCCCAGAATTATCAAGCCTTGAAGAGTGATAAATTGCACGGTGCTAAAATACCAACCAATCAGCTCCTAACTGTCATTTTTCAAACTCGGCCTGTAACATGGCTGTTACGAGCTGATTGGCTGGTACTTTATCACTGTACAAGCGTTTAAAGGCAGAAGAAGCGACTGGAGGATCTATCCCGGCATCACCTGTACTCAGCAGCGGATGTGACATCATGATGTGGCGCTGCATGTGTCATATTTGTAATATATTTACATATTCACTGATGAATACAGATGTTTTTGCTGATTTCAAATAAAACAGAATTATGATTGCTTATTCCATACTGCTGTCTCTACAGATAAAAAAAATCCTGTTGCTTAGATACATTGCTCGCATTCAAGTTCACCTGGTGAATAATCTATTGATTAGATTTAACTTTCTTTAGAATTACAAATGTAATTATACAGAAATATGTAGGTGGGTTTGATACCCAGGTCAAGGCCACATCGCCTTTTATCCATCAATAGGTTATTATTAATGCTGTGTACATTAGATGTTATATTTATAAATGTGGACAAATTTGTTGGTACCCTTACAGCTCATTGAAACAATGCTTCATTCCTCCTGAAACATGATCAAATGAAAAGCTATAGTCTCATGTATACATGCATGCCTTTTGTATGTCACAGAATATAGCAATGAAACTATGAAAATAAAGTATTGCTTATTCTCAAAAGATATTCTGAAATGGCCATGAGAGATTTAGAAAAGATAATAAATAATTGGATTATGGTAATACTTCAAGATAAGTGCTTTCTTTAATTAGCATCAGCCATTCATCTTATTTAAATGGAGAACTGCACTCTGCTGTTTGGTATCATCATGTGTACCACACCGAACAGGGACCAGAGAAAGCAAAGGAGCAAAGGAGAGAGTTGTCTGAGGAGATCAGAAAGAAAATTATAGACAAGCATGTAAAAGGCTATAAGGCCATGTCCAAGCAGCTTGATGTACCTGTGACCACAGATGCAAATATTATTAAGTATAAAGTCTATGGAACTATAGCCAACCTCCCTGACGCAAGAGGAAAATGGACTCCAGATTAAACAGAAGTATAGTGAGAATGAGAGAAAAAAAGAAAACTTTGGAAAAAATACTAGCTGAACTCCATGGTCAAGGTACATCAGCGTCAAATTTCACTAAATTATGTCAATTACTTTAAAAGTTATGAGAAAAATATTGGAGCCAATAGCGAGTGAAACACAGTGTATATATAGACCAGGGACAGACGGATGCAGGAAGAAGATATGTGGGTTGGTATTAAGAATGTGTTTAGGTTTTTTCAATTACATTTTTATATGGGCAGCAATATAAGTTGATTAAGAGATTTATCTTGCTGACATTTCTTCTGCTAGGACCTTATCTGTGTACAATGTATATGTATCAGTGGTCGAAGTGGGCCTGTATCCGGCGGTATGGCATACCAGCACTTCTTTCCACTGAACCTGGAAGTCGTTTTTATTTAATTAATTAAAGAGTGTGCAGCAGGAGGCGAGGGAAGTGGCCGGCCTGTTGCATTAAGGATGCTGCTCCCGTCCCTGCCCGGCGCCCGCGCCAACTAGGCAGTTGTGTAGCGCGTCGGACCTGTGAGGCTCTCTGCCGGCAGCCGATCACCGCTGACCGATCACCGCCATTTGTGGTGAGCAGTCAGTGGCAGGCGGTGGTCAGCAGCGGGCGGCTGTGAGCGGTGGGCGGCAGAGAGCCTCTCTCCTGTGGTGTGGTTGGACGGAAGATGCAACAATGCTGCCAAAGTCAGGGTGCCAGAGCAAGTGTCGATACCTGAAGCTGTGCTACCATAAGGTACCATCTGGCCTGAATTTATCCATCATACATATAAACACCTCATTACACCGGGGTGTCACATAAATTTGTATAGCATCATGAATGGATTTCCTGTGGTAGCATATATTGGCATAGGGACCTCACCGCCACCGCACTGAAGGCCTCCTTCTCACTGCCGCCACACCGAAGGCCTCGTCACCGTCGCCACAGCCGCTGCCCATGGGCTCCTCCACCACCGCCGACTACATCTCTGCACAGCTGCTGACCACAGTCCCTTCCGCACCTCCACTGCTCATCTCATTAGGTAATGTTCCCCTGCTTTCCTATCTGTCCCTGCTGTCATTCTCTCTGTCCCTGCTGTCATTCTCTCTGTCCCTGCTGTCATTCTCCCTGTCCCTCCTGTCATTCTCTCTCTGTCCCTGCTGTCATTCTCCTTGTCCCTGCTGTCATTCTCCTTGTCCCTGCTGTCACTCTCATACTGTGTGACATATTGTCCCAGTGTTCAGGCGTCTCCACCAACTTGAAATAACAGCTCCAATCCTCAGGTCCTCGTCCACCCAGTCTCCCTGCTTAAGCGCTTTCGGACTTACGTCTGAGGAAGGACGTAAGTCCGAAAGCGCTTAAGCAGGGAGACTGGGACTTTGCGGTGATTATGCCCTAGAGTTTCCTCTTGTTAGCAGTACCACGGGGATGTCCTCGATGTGTTTTATGCTGTTTTTTATCTGATGTTTGTGAGTGCATTTTTTATTAAATACGTGTCTTAAAGTTCAAAGACGGTGTTGCACTATCACTTTCATTTTTTCTTCCAAGTTCTGTATGGAGGAGGACTCTTCTATGAAGTAGAGGCTATCTTTCCCACTTTGAGATTATCTACATGCAATTATTACACATCTTTATGTGAGTGGGATCGAGCAAATAAAAACATTGTTTGATTTTTAACAGAGTTGCACTATGTTTTGTATGTTTTTTGTATTTTAGCAATACTTCAAACCATCTCTCTGTGAGATCTGAATTTCCTTGCGATCAATACTGTGTAAGCCTTTTTTTTCTGACGGTATCTAAGTAGCGCCACGTGGAGTCACATTTCATTATATTGACCTAGAAACCATATCGACCTCCTTACTGTCGACCAATAGTGGTCGACAGAGATATTGTTGACCTAAGTGTGGTCGACCTAGAGACCGGATACTGTATGTATGTATGTATGTATGTATGTATCATAATTTAAGTTTCTACTTTCTGAGCTGTCTCTAGTTCTAACTCAGTGGATTCCAAACTTTTTTGAATCACGGCGCCCTAGAATATCAGAATTTTTTTAACGGCACCCCTAGGCCAAAAATTTCTTATTGAGAAATTTAGAAAGCGTTTATATGTCATCTTTAGGGTCAGTTGTGTGGTGAGGGACAAGATTTGCTTCTGTTTGGCCACATATTTTATGACTGACAGCCACCAGAACTGGTTTTGCCTATTATATTGACCATGAATAATTTGAATTGGTCTTGAACTACCAACCCAGGGCACCCCTGCAAGTGTCCCGAGGCACCCCAGGAAGCCACGGCACACAGTTTGGGAACCTCTGTTCTAACTAATAGGCAGAATGCTTCCAAATTTAATAAATATACTATTTAAAGCATGGAGAGAAAGATTCTGCAGAAAAGAAATTAGCTCTAAAATCTGCCAATAGGGTGGAATATGATGCTATACACGGTAAAAAAGCATAAAGAGAAACTTAAAATGACAATTTATATTTTTATTTTTTTTATCTTAAAAATTAAATAATAAACTGAACTGACCTAAAATTTGTGTTTCAAAATAAAAAAAAAAGTGTTTACTCCAGAAATTCTGCATTTGCCCCATTAATGACAATTTAATCAATGCAGTGCTACCAGTAGGATATATAGACTGTATAGATATATCCAATAATATTTATTCCAAATATAAAAAAGTGATAAAAGGACAGTAAATAAGCCTAAAAATAGAACACAATAGAATTTATCTGTATTCAAATAAAATCAAGTCAAATGGCTTGGGATAACCTATATACACTGATATAATTAATATAGAATATGTCATACAGCGTTGTTGGACATATAGCCCACCAGCACTTTTTCTTGCAATCTAGTTGGAGCAATATGTAACGTTTCACTTAGGAGGGAATTCATTTAGAGGCAAATCAGCCTTTGCTGCAGCGTTTCAACACCGGCAACGGCAGCCCGATCTGCCCTCTTCTGGGAGGTAACTGAGCGTTTTCCGCATAGGCGTGCGCACGGGGGGTGCCTGGTGCGCACAGGCACCCCCTAATGTCCGGCACCCCCTCACACATCGTAATTGTCGAGCATGTGATCACCCACAGAGCTTGCTGCTCATTTCTGTGCCCCCACCGCTGCGCCCGCCGCCCCGGTCAGGACGTGTATTATTCACTAGCTGGCTGGCGGCCGCACTGGGTGTACTGCGACAACGGAACCTCCCAGCTTTGCCTCATAACGTGATGTCACGCAGTGCGCCCGACGGCCTGTGCTCTCCCTTCCCAGCACGCCCTCTCTCTCTCTCCTCGTGTTCCACATCAACGCCACAGCGGAGGAGGAGAACAAGTTCAGCAGAGGGACAGTGCCACTGTTCAGCCTCAGTGACTAAGTAAGTAAAGTGCTGCAGCTGAGCATGTTTGTAAAGGGGAAAGTGAGGAGGCCAGCCAGGGGGATTACTATGGGAATTGTGTAAGGGGCACCACTGTGTGGGCACTGTATAAGGGCCAACACTGTGTGGGCATTATGTAAGAGGCACCACTGTGTGGGAACTATGTAAGTGCCACCACAGTGTGGGCATTGTGTTAGGGGCACCACTGTGTGGGCATTGTATAAGGGACACAACTATGGGCATTGTGTAAGGGGCACAATCACTGTGGGTATTTTGTAAGGGGCACAACTATGGGCATTGTGTAAGGGGCACAATTACTTTGTAGGCATTGTGCAAGGGGCATTGTGTAAGGGGCACAACAATCGTGGGCATTGTACAAGGGCCACCACTGTGTGGGAACTATGTAAGTGGCACCACTGTGTGGGCATTGTGTAAGGGGCACAACTGTGATCATTGTGTAAGGGGCACAACTGTGAGCATTGTGTAAGGGGCACAACTGCAGTGGGCATTGTGTAAGGGGCACTACTGCTATGAGCACTGTGTAAGGGGCACAACTGCTGTGAGCATTGTGTAAGGGGCACTACTACTGTGGACATCTAGTGTAAGCAGCACTAGACACAGAATTAAGGGAGGTGGAGCAGAGGCTGAAAGTTAGGTTGGAGGCTGAGTGGCACAGAAGTGAAGGGAGGACTGAGAGGCACAGATTAAAGGGGGAGACAGAGACACAAAGCGGGGTGTTTTAACATACATCGCCGCCCATCGCAGCGATGTTGATCGCATATGTACTAACATATGCGATCAACATTGCAATGCGGTGACGGAGGCCCCCCGTGATACCTGTGAGGTGGTGTGCGGAGGCTCTCCGTCACCTCCCTGGGCTCTCCACATTCTCCCTACGCCGGGAAGCAGCAGCAGGCTGTCCCCAGCACCTCCTCCTGTCCCCTGCAGCCGGAAGGGGGGGGAGGAGTTTACCTTCCGGGTCCAGGCTTCCTAGAGGAAGGTATGCCGGGAGGAGGAGATTGGCATCTGCGGCGGAGGAGACGGTTTGCAGCAGCCAGGGATAAGAAGCCCATAGGCTTCTATAGGGTATCGCCATCCAAAGATGGTGATACCCTGGGCGGCGAAAACCCAACGGCCGGGTCTTAGTACATTTGTAGATGCAGTAAAAAAAACCAAAACGGGGGTTTTACGGCATTTTTCTCTTAGTACATCCCATCCAAAGTGAGGTGGATTTGGGAAAGATGCATGACAGGGAGACGAAGGTGGGAGATGATGCTGTGGCTGAGAGATGCAGGGGACAGGAGGTGACACGAGTCTGATTGAACCTCTGTTGCATGATGATGATCTTGGTTATATTCCTACACAAACAGGCATCTTCTGGACCATGTAATTTTCTACATGAATAGTCATTACCGACTGAAGACGCTGTCTCCCAGGGAGGACATTTCTTCAGAGGTTCCCCATTGTGAGAAACCACCATATAGGTGAGGTGCATATGGAATGGAAAGGAATGCTCCCAGAGTGATGAGAAACAGGTGGCGTGTCAACATGACACGCACCCATTTGCAGTGTCCACGACCCTTGCGGTATGCGAGTTATATTGCATTGAGAGCAAGTAGGCGGTGCTAGGCACTCCCAATAGGCGGTGCTGGACACGCCCAATAGGTGGTGCTAGACACGCCCCTCTGACGGTGCACCCCCTAATAAAATGTTTTGCGTACGCCTATGGTTTTCCGAGAGTGTGCTAAAAAACGCAGGCGTGCCAGGGAAAAACGCAAGAGTGGCTGGAGAAACGGGGGAGTGGCTGGCCGAACGCAGGGCGTGTTTGTGACGTCAACCCAGGAACTAAACGGACTGAGGTGATCGCAATCTAGGAGTAGGTCTGGAGCTACTCAGAAACTGCAGGGAATTATTTAGTAGCAGTTCTGCTAATCTTTCGTTCGCTATTCTGCTAAGCTAAGCTAAGATACACTCCCAGAGGGCGGCGGCCTAGTGTTTGCAATGCTGCTAAAAGCAGCTAACGAGCGAACAACTCGGAATGACCACCATAGATTGTAAGCTCCACTGGGGCAGCGACCGATGTGAATGGGCAAAATATTCTCTGTAAAAGCGCTGCGGAATATGTGTGCGCTATATAAATAACTGGTAATAAATATAATTTAAAGTAGCAATTAAGTGGGTGCCCAGTCAAATATTCACATAACAATACCCATATACATAAACACGCAGCATATGTACAGGAACCAGAACATCACCTCTTGATAGCAGCTTAAGTCATTCAATCAAAGTGCGTAGTGCATGAGCAGCAATAATTAGTCCAAAAACATAGTATACTTATCAAGCATGCAGTGATAAAGCATGAACAGTATCTTCCTGATTTTGGCAATTCTGACAGCTGATTCGGTGCATGAAGACCTTCCTCAAGGCACAGGTGAAAACCTTTAGGTTTATGAGGTGAGGATATTTATTGCTTTTTGTGAGCTAGCACCTGTTCGCTATTGCTGACCCTTAAGGAAGATGTGTTTATATATATATATATATACATATATATATATATATATATTGTCCAAAGTGGGCGGCACTCACATAACATGTAGTAAATCAGCTGGTGCCCTCCGCTGGTACTCCCACTTAGCCAGGAGTCCGTATACAGCTCATTTCACGGCGGCACTCAGAAAGAAAGAGACACGACCAGCAGGTTCAAGCTATCGGTTTGAACCTGCTGGTCTTTTTTTCTGAGTGCCGCCGTGAAACGATATATATATATATATATATATATAAATATCTATCTATATCAGTGGCGTCATCAGGTTTGGTAATACCCGGTATGACCAATAGTAGCCCCTCGTGTGCCGAAGGTGCGCAATGCCAAAAAGGGCTGTGGTCTGAGTTTCCTGCTACCATTATGGTGAGGGGATGGCCTAGGAGGAAGGAACCCCATTACATCACTTTGGGGGCGTGGTCAGCATCCCTGGAGATGCTAGACTGCCCCCAGAGATTTGTGCCTGCAATGCTGGCTTCTTCTTAGTAACATGAGCCGGTTGCTGCAGGATAATGACACACTGCAGCACCCAGCTCCTGTCACTGAGGAGGAGTCGGCATTTAGCCCGTACCACCCCTGTGACGTCTGTGATACATATATATATATATATATATATATATATATATATTAGCGATGAGCGGGTTCGGATCCTCGGGATCCGTCCCCGCCCGAACTTCACCTTTTTTTTCACGGGTCCGAGCAACTCGGATCCTCCCGCCTTGCTCGGTTGACCCGAGCGCGCCCGAACGTCATAATCCCGCGGTCGGATTCTCGCAAGATTCGTATTCTATATAAGGAGCCGCACGTCGCCGCAATTTTTCACTCGTGCATTGGAGATGATCGTGAGAGGACGTGGCTGGCGTCCTCTCAGTTTCTATGTTCAGTGGGCTGCAAATTGTGCTGCAAATATCTGTGCTCAGTGTGCTGCAAATATCTGTGCTCAGTGTGCTGCAAGTGCAAATATCTACGTTCTCTGCCTGAAAAATGCTCCATATCTGACTGTGCTGCAAATATCTGTGCTCAGTGTGCTAATTGCTTTATTGTGGGGACTGGGGACCAGCAGTATTATATAGTAGGAGTACAGTGCAGAGTTTTGCTGACCAGTGACCAGTGACCAGTGACCACCAGTATTATACGTTCTCTGCCTGAAAAATGCTCCATATCTGTGCTGCATTGTAGTATATAGTAGGAGGACAGTGCAGAATTTTGCTGACCACCAGTATAACTATATATATAGCAGTACGGTACAGTAGTCCACTGCTCTACCTACCTCTGTGTCGTCAAGTATACTATCCATCCATACCTGTGGTGCATTTCAGTTTTGCACAGTTTGCTGACCACCAGTATATACTATATAGCAGTACGGTACAGTAGGCCACTGCTCTACCTACCTCTGTGTCGTCAAGTATACTATCCATCCATACCTGTGGTGCATTTCAGTTTTGCACAGTTTGCTGACCACCAGTATATACTATATAGCAGTACGGTACAGTAGGCCACTGCTCTACCTACCTCTGTGTCGTCAAGTATACTATCCATCCATACCTGTGGTGCATTTCAGTTTTGCACAGTTTGCTGACCACCAGTATATATAATATATAGCAGTACGGTACAGTAGGCCACTGCTCTACCTACCTCTGTGTCGTCAAGTATACTATCCATCCATACCTGTGGTGCATTTCAGTTTTGCACAGTTTGCTGACCACCAGTATATACTATATAGCAGTACGGACAGTAGGCCACTGCTCTACCTACCTCTGTGTCGTCAAGTATACTATCCATCCATACCTGTGGTGCATTCAGTTTTGCACAGTTTGCTGACCACCAGTATATGCTATATAGCAGTACGGTACAGTAGGCCACTGCTCTACCTACCTCTGTGTCGTCAAGTATACTATCCATCCATACCTGTGGTGCATTTCAGTTTTGCACAGTTTGCTTACCACCAGTATATATAATATATAGCAGTACGGTACAGTAGGCCACTGCTCTACCTACCTCTGTGTCGTCAAGTATACTATCCATCCATACCTGTGGTGCATTTCAGTTTTGCACAGTTTGCTGACCACCAGTATATACTATATAGCAGTACGGTACAGTAGGCCACTGCTCTACCTACCTCTGTGTCGTCAAGTATACTATCCATCCATACCTGTGGTGCATTTCAGTTTTGCACAGTTTGCTGACCACCAGTATATATAATATATAGCAGTACGGTACAGTAGGCCACTGCTCTACCTACCTCTGTGTCGTCAAGTATACTATCCATCCATACCTGTGGTGCATTTCAGTTTTGCACAGTTTGCTGACCACCAGTATATACTATATAGCAGTACGGACAGTAGGCCACTGCTCTACCTACCTCTGTGTCGTCAAGTATACTATCCATCCATACCTGTGGTGCATTCAGTTTTGCACAGTTTGCTGACCACCAGTATATGCTATATAGCAGTACGGTACAGTAGGCCACTGCTCTACCTACCTCTGTGTCGTCAAGTATACTATCCATCCATACCTGTGGTGCATTTCAGTTTTGCACAGTTTGCTTACCACCAGTATATATAATATATAGCAGTACGGTACAGTAGGCCACTGCTCTACCTACCTCTGTGTCGTCAAGTATACTAGCCATCCATACCTGTGGTGCATTTCAGTTTTGCACAGTTTGCTGACCACCAGTATATATAATATATAGCGGTACGGTACAGTAGGCCACTGCTCTACCTACCTCTGTGTCGTCAAGTATACTATCCATCCATACCTGTGGTGCATTTCAGTTTTGCACAGTTTTCTGACCACCAGTATATACTATATAGCAGTACGGTACAGAAGGCCACTGCTCTACCTACCTCTGTGTCGTCAAGTATACTATCCATCCATACTTGTGGTGCATATTTAGTTTTGCACAGTTTGCTGACCACCAGTATATATAATATATAGCAGTATGGTACAGTAGGCCACTGCTCTACCTACCTCTGTGTCGTCAAGTAAACTACCCATCCATACCTGTGGTGCATTTCAGTTTTGCACAGTTTGCTGACCACCAGTATATATAATATATAGCAGTATGGTACAGTAGGCCACTGCTCTACCTACCTCTGTGTCGTCAAGTATACTATCCATCCATACCTGTGGTGCATTTCAGTTTTGCACAGTTTGCTGACCACCAGTATATATAATATATAGCAGTACGGTACAGTAGGCCACTGCTCTACCTACCTCTGTGTCGTCAAGTATACTATCCATCCATACCTGTGGTGCATTTCAGTTTTGCACAGTTTGCTGACCACCAGTATATACTATATAGCAGTACGGTACAGTAGGCCACTGCTCTACCTACCTCTGTGTCGTCAAGTATACTATCCATCCATACCTGTGGTGCATTTCAGTTTTGCACAGTTTGCTGACCACCAGTATATACTATATAGCAGTACGGTACAGTAGGCCACTGCTCTACCTACCTCTGTGTCGTCAGGTATACTCTCCATCCATACCTGTGGTGCATTTCAGTTTTGCACAGTTAGCTGACCACCAGTATATACTATATAGCAGTACGGTACAGAAGGCCACTGCTCTACCTACCTCTGTGTCGTCAAGTATACTATCCATCCATACCTGTGGTGCATTTCAGTTTTGCACAGTTTGCTGACCACCAGTATATATAATATATAGCAGTACGGTACAGTAGGCCACTGCTCTACCTACCTCTGTGTCGTCAAGTATACTATCCATCCATACCTGTGGTGCATTTCAGTTTTGCACAGTTTGCTGACCACCAGTATATATAATATATAGCAGTACGGTACAGTAGGCCACTGCTCTACCTGCCTCTGTGTCGTCAAGTATACTATCCATCCATACCTGTGGTGCATTTCAGTTGTGCGCAGTATATATAGTAGTAGGCCATTGCTATTGATATATTACTGGCATATAATTCCACACATTAAAAAATGGAGAACAAAAATGTGGAGAGTAAAATAGGGAAAGATCAAGATCCACTTCCACCTCGTGCTGAAGCTGCTGCCACTAGTCATGGCCGAGACGATGAAATGCCATCAACGTCGTCTGCCAAGGCCGATGCCCAATGTCATAGTAGAGAGCATGTAAAATCCAAAAAAATAAAGCTCAGTAAAATGACCCAAAAATCTAAATCAAAATCGTCTGAGGAGAAGCGTAAACTTGCCAATGTGCCATTTACGACACGGAGTGGCAAGGAACGGCTGAGGGCCTGGCCTATGTTCATGGCTAGTGGTTCAGCTTCACATGAGGATGGAAGCACTCATCCTCCTGCTAGGAAACTTAAAAGAGTTAAGATGGCAAAAGCACAGCAAAGAACTGTGCGTTCTTCTAAATCACAAATCCCCAAGGAGAGTCCAATTGTGTCGGTTGCGATGCCTGACCTTCCCAACACTGGACGGGAAGAGGTTGCGCCTTCCACCATTTGCACGCCCCCTGCAAGTGCTGGAAGGAGCACCCACAGTCCAGTTCCTGATAGTCAAATTGAAGATGTCACTGTTGAAGTACACCAGGATGAGGATATGGGTGTTGCTGGCGCTGGGGAGGAAATTGACAAGGAGGATTCTGATGGTGAGGTGGTTTGTTTAAGTCAGGCACCCGGGGAGACACCTGTTGTCCGTGGGACGAATATGACATGCCTGGTCAAAATACAAAAAAAAAATCACCTCTTCTGTGTGGAATTATTTAAACAGAAATGCGGACAACAGGTGTCAAGCCGTGTGTTGCCTTTGTCAAGCTGTAATAAGTAGGGGTAAGGACGTTAACCACCTAGGAACATCCTCCCTTATACGTCACCTGGACCGCATTCATTAGACGTCAGTGACAAGTTCAAAAACTTTGGATGACAGCGGAAGCAGTCCACTGCCAACTAAATCCCATCCTCTTGTAACCAAGCTCCTGCAAACCACACCACCAACTCCCTCAGTGTCAATTTCCTCCTTACACAGGAAAGCCAATAGTCCTGCAGGCCATGTCACTGTCAAGTCTGACGAGTCCTCTCCTGCCTGGGATTCCTCCGATGCATCCTTGAGTGTAATGCCTACTGCTGCTGGCACTGCTGTTGTTGCTGCTGGGAGTCGATCGTCATCCCAGAGGGGAAGTCGGAAGACCACTTGTACTACTTACAGCAAGCAATTGACTGTCCAACAGTCCTTTGCGAGGAAGATGAAATATCACAGCAGTCATCCTGCTGCAAAGCGGATAACTCAGGCCTTGGCAGCCTGGGTGGTGAGAAACGTGTTTCCGGTATCCACCGTTAATTCACACGGAACTAGAGACTTGATTGAGGTACTGTGTCCCCGGTACCAAATACCATCTAGGTTCCATTTCTCTAGGCAGGCGATACCGAAAATGTACACAGACATAAGAAATAGAGTCACCAGTGTCCTAAAAAATGCAGTTGTACCCAATGTCGACTTAACCACGGACATGTGGACAACTGGAGCAGGGCAGACTCAGGACTATATGACTGTGACAGCCCACTGGGTAGATGTATTGCCTCCCGCAGCAAGAACAGCAGCGGCGGCACCAGTAGCAGCATCTCGCAAACGCCAACTCGTTCCTAGGCAGGCTACGCTTTGTATCACCGCTTTCCATAAGAGGCACACAGTTGACAACCTCTTACGGAAACTAAGAAACATCATCGCAGAATGGCTTTCCCCAATTGGACTCTCCTGGGGATTTGTGACATCGGACAACGCCACCAATATTGTGCGTGCATTACATCTGGGCAAATTCCAGCACGTCCCATGTTTTGCACATACATTGAATTTGGTGGTGCAGAATTATTTAAAAAACGACAGGGGCGTGCAAGAGATGCTGTCGGTGGCCAGAAGAATTGCGGGCCACTTTCGGCATTCAGCCACCGCGTGCCGAAGACTGGAGCACCAGCAAACAGTCCTGAACCTGCCCTGCCATCATCTGAAGCAAGAGGTAGTAACGAGGTGGAATTCAACCCTCTATATGCTTCAGAGGATGGAGGAGCAGCAAAAGGCCATTCAAGCCTATACATCTGCCTACAATATAGGCAAAGGAGGGGGAATGCACCTGACTCAAGCGCAGTGGAGAATGATTTCAACGTTGTGCAAGGTTCTGCAACCCTTTGAACTTGCCACACGTGAAGTCAGTTCAGACACTGCCAGCCTGAGTCAGGTCATTCCCCTCATCAGGCTTTTGCAGAAGAAGCTGGAGACATTGAAGGAGGAGCTAAAACAGAGCGATTCCGCTAGGCATGTGGGACTTGTGGATGGAGCCCTTAATTCGCTTAACCAGGATTCACGGGTGGTCAATCTGTTGAAATCAGAACACTACATTTTGGCCACCGTGCTCGACCCTAGATTTAAAACCTACGTTGTATCTCTCTTTCCGGCAGACACAAGTCTGCAGAGGTTCAAAGACCTGCTGGTGAGAAAATTGTCAATTCAAGCGGAACGTGACCCGTCAACAGCTCCTCCTTCACATTCTCCCGCAACTGGGGGTGCGAGGAAAAGGCTCAGAATTCCGAGCCCACCTGCTGGCGGTGATGCAGGGCAGTCTGGAGCGAGTGCTGACATCTGGTCTGGACTGAAGGACCTGCCAACGATTCCTGACATGTCGTCTACTGTCACTGCATATGATTCTGTCACCATTGAAAGAATGGTGGAGGATTATATGAGTGACCGCATCCAAGTAGGCACGTCAGCAGTCCGTACGTATACTGGCAGGAAAAAGAGGCAATTTGGAGGCCCTTGCACAAACTGGCATTATTTTACCTAAGTTGCCCCCCCTCCAGTGTGTACTCCGAAAGAGTGTTTAGTGCAGCCGCTCACCTTGTCAGCAATCGGCGTACAAGGTTACTTCCAGAAAATGTGGAGAAGATGATGTTCATCAAAATGAATTATAATCAATTCCTCCGTGGAGACATTCACCAGCAATTGCCTCCTGAAAGTACACAGGGACCTGAGATGGTGGATTCCAGTGGGGACGAATTAATAATCTGTGAGGAGGGGGATGTACACAGTGAAAGGGGTGAGGAATCGGAGGAAGAGGAGGAGGTGGACATCTTGCCTCTGTAGAGCCAGTTTGTGCAAGGAGAGATTGATTGCTTCTTTTTTTGGTGGGGGCCCAAACCAACCAGTCATTTCAGTCACAATCGTGTGGCAGACCCTGTCGCTGAAATGATGGGTTTGTTAAAGTGTGCATGTCCTGTTTATACAACATAAGGGTGGGTGGGAGGGCCCAAGGACAATTCCATCTTGCACCTTTTTTCTTTAATTTTTCTTTGCATCATGTGCTGTTTGGGGACTATTTTTGGAAGTGCCATCCTGTCTGACACTGCAGTGCCACTCCTAGATGGGCCAGGTGTTTGTGTCGGCCACTTGGGTCGCTTAGCTTAGTCACACAGCTACCTCATTGCGCCTCTTTTTTTCTTTGCATCATGTGCTGTTTGGGGACTATTTTTTAAATCTGCCATCCTGTCTGACACTGCAGTGCCACTCCCAGATGGGCCAGGTGTTTGTGTCGGCCACTTGGGTCGCTTAGCTTAGTCACACAGCTACCTCATTGCGCCTCTTTTTTTCTTTGCATCATGTGCTGTTTGGGGACTATTTTTTTTGAAGTGCCATCCTGTCTGACACTGCAGTGCCACTCCTAGATGGGCCAGGTGTTTGTGTCGGCCACTTGGGTCGCTTAGCTTAGTCACACAGCTACCTCATTGCGCCTCTTTTTTTCTTTGCATCATGTGCTGTTTGGGGACTATTTTTTAAATCTGCCATCCTGTCTGACACTGCAGTGCCACTCCTAGATGGGCCAGGTGTTTGTGTCGGCCACTTGTGTCGCTTAGCTTAGTCACACAGCTACCTCATTGCGCTTCTTTTTTTCTTTGCATCATGTGCTGTTTGGGGACTATTTTTTTGAAGTGCCATCCTGTCTGACACTGCAGTGCCACTCCTAGATGGGCCAGGTGTTTGTGTCGGCCACTTGGGTCGCTTAGCTTAGTCATCCAGCGACCTCGGTGCAAATTTTAGGACTAAAAATAATATTGTGAGGTGTGAGGTGTTCAGAATAGACTGAAAATGAGTGGAAATTATGGTTATTGAGGTTAATAATACTATGGGATCAAAATGACCCCCAAATTCTATGATTTAAGCTGTTTTTGAGTTTTTTTTTGTAAAATAACACCCGAATCCAAAACACACCCGAATCCGACAAAAAAATTTCAGGGAGGTTTTGCCAAAACGCGTCCGAATTCAAAACACGGCCGCGGAACCGAATCCAAAACCAAAACACAAAACCCGAAAAATTTCCGGTGCACATCACTAATATATATATATATATATATATATATATATATATATATATATATATGTATATATATATATATATATATATATATATATATATATATATATAGGTAAATGGGTCGACAGAAGGTTGATGATCAAAGTGGAAATGTGGTGGAAGGGGTAGATATTGCGCTGTGTGGGATCTCGAGCAAGCCTTAGGGAGGGTATAGGAGTCCCCTAATTGACTCCCTGAATTACTGGGCAATTAAAAATGTTTACTCTTCCTTTTGGGCGCTAGATCCTAGACTCCCTATTGCTAGGCGTCAGGTGAATGTGGAAATGTAACAATGCTTATGGATAAGATAAGTTCACATTTAATAAAAGAAAACATATAAAACAACATGTGAGTTTTCACAATATGAAGATACACTTAAAAAAATAATGGTTTTAAATGAAAGGATATCGTTAAGCAAATCACATGGGTGGCAGGAATGTAATCATACCGGTGGAAATGGTGGGAGCCGCAGGTGTTGAATAAAGCAGAGTACCCTGGGAAATATCCTGCTTATGGCTCCTATGATTGAATTCCCACTAACCGTCTGTGTGATCCTCAACGTCCAAAGAGTCCATCCAGCGGTAAAAGGCACAGCAGGGCAAGGCCAACGCAGTTCGGGACTATTCAGTCCCTTTTTCCCGTTTTATTTTATTAAATGTGATTTTATGAGACTTATCACCCGCAATCGTTGTGGGCAAATTGAATATCTCCCAAAGGCTTTGCTGGGGCCATATCATCACATTTATGGTGAAGATAGTTCTTAATGACATTGGCTGTATGTTTTGCGTTGCTGACCTACTGCAGAAAAATATTGGAGCCAGCACCATAAGCAAGAAAATTGCTAAGCCCCCCCCCCACCCCCACCCCCCACCCCACATGCGCGTGTGCTCCTGGAAAAGTGGGCATGGCCTTGCAACTTCATATTATCAAACTATAAATAGGTATATTTTCACAAATTAGCATCCTTACACATAACAGCCACAGTAGTGTTCCTTATGTCACGCTTGGCTGGGTTTGAGGATCCGGCAACTGAGATTTGCCCAAGGAAGTAATTATCTGAGGATGAAGAAGTTGAGGAGGCTGGATATAGTTCCTTCTCATGAGACACGAGACAGATGGAGGACGTAGGCAGGGCTAGAAGGCAGGTATTCGTAGCTTGAGCAAAAACTGAAGACAAGGGTCTGCGGGCTAGCAGGTGGTGGCTTGGAATGACGAGGCTGAACTGTAGCCTTGTGAACTGTGGCTTGAATGACGAGGCTGAAAGGCACGGCCTTGTGAACTGTGACTTGAATGACGAGGCTGAAAGGCATGCCCTTGTGAACTGTGGCTTGAGAGACGCGGCTGAAAGGCAAGGCCTTGTGAACTGTGGCTTGAGAGACGAGGCTGAAAGCACGGCCTTGTGAACTGTGGCTTGAGAGACAAGGCTGAAAGGCACGGCCTTGTGAACTGTGGCTTGAGAGACGAGCTGGAAGCACAGGGACCATCCGTGCCCAGAGGCCCTTACTGGGTCGGGGTTTCCAGGAGCGCTTCTATAGACGGCAGTAGGTTAGAAACGGCAGGGCTGTGGCAGCAACTAAGAGACGGCAAAGCAGAGCCAGGGAGTAACCAGGACACGGCAAGAATCCTGGGAGAACAGAGCTATAGCACCTACAACTGGGTTGTAACTTGAAGCACTGGCGCCCCTGTCATAAACCAGCCCCCTTTTATAAGGAGAGATCTCTCTGGATTGGCTGGATACACAGGAAGCCTGCAATATTGCTTCAGAATTGGTCTCCAACATGGCGGCTTTCAGTAAAGCAGACCTTTCTGCTGGCACCCAGACACTCCCCCGCCCCTGGTCTCCTAGCAACTGCCCGCAAGCGGACCTGCCGCAGCAGCCCTCCTCCGCCGCTGCCCACAAGCCGCCCGCACAGCAGACCTCGCGGCCCCGGCGTGCCGGTAAGACCCCAGACGCTGACACCTTACACATAATGTCTCCAGTATAGTGCCAGAGACACATGATAGGACCCCAGTAGGACAGTGCCAGATACACATTATATGCCCCACAGTGCCAGATACACATGATATAAGAGTGTGAGGCAGGGGCGAGAGAGGGTGTGAGGCGGTGGGCGAGAGAGGGTGTGAGGCGGGGGGCGAGGGAGGGTGAGAGGCGGAGGGCGAGAGAGGGTGTGAGGCAGGGGGAGAGAGGAAGTGAGGCGGGGGGAGAAACTAGTTCTACATTACAGAGTACAGTACCACTGTGTTGTGCATTGTGGAATTTGTGGAACTTGTAAGAGGATTCAGACCTGCTTACTTTCATACAGAAGAACTGGAACAAGAGAGAACACACTGTTGCTGCCTGGCTTGCCTGTCCGCACCCTGCTGTTTTCCACCGACCGCGCCAGTACTGCAGAACTGGTCTGGACTGGTCTGCGACTCTGCGTCTGGTGGTGCGTGTGTCGCATCATGTGTGTTCCGCTGCACTGAGTCTGCAGCATCGTCTGTCCCACCCCGCGGCCTGTCTCCTGAGTCCTATTAGTGGCTGTGCTGTGCCAACGAGGAGGAGTGCTGTGGGCCGCGGGCGGACTAAAGAGAAACTACTGTGTGCGCGCTGTGCGGCGCTGATGTCTGACGTCAGACGCCGCACAGCGCACACAGAGTAGTTTAGCACTGTCCTGCGACTCCCGCCCACAGCACTCCCCCTCCCTCGTCATCACACACAGACACAGGACTCGGAGGTGGGCCGGGACGATGCGCTGTGCTGCTGCAGCTTGCAGGACCTGGCTCCAGGCTCTAATATGGCGACGCCAGCGTGCGGCGCCCATTAAGGGTGGCGCCCTGCGCGGCCACTGTATTGGAACATGCCTGGAGCCGGCCCTGGGAGCCAGTCAGATGCTTCCCTGATGGTATTGCATGATGAATAAGTACCTGCCTGTATTTCATGAACTTGTGGACAATTTGCCAAGAAGGGTGATTGCAGTAAACACTCCATGCGGTGGACCTTCAAAATTAGGGCCGTAACCAGTGCTGTGCTGCTTCAGTGAGGCACCAGACAGCACCCTTGGCAATGTCTCTGACCCACCTGTCTGCCCACGGCTGGATCCAATGCTGTGCAGGTGAGCTCCAGTACCTACCTGGGATCTCTTCTATGCCGGCTACTGTCTTAAACGCTCTTCTTTGCCACGCAGTGCTGCGACTAGCGTGCAGTGCACTGTACAAGCTATAGAAGCGCACTGTGCTCTCAGTTAGCAGTATCAAGCTCCGCTTTGCCTCCCAGATGGGGGGATTTGGTGTAGCTTATAGGGGATGTAGTGTAGTGATGTAGTGTACCATATAGGGTATGTAGTGTAGTAATGTATTGCAGTATATAGGGGCATGTAGTGCACTGATGTGGTGTAGCATATAAGGGGATGTAGTGTAGTGATGTAGTGTAGCATATAGGGTATGTAGTGCAGAGCATAGGGGCATGTAGTGTAGTGATATAGTTCAGCGTGTAGGGGATGTAGTATAGTGATGTAGTGCAGTGGATAGGGGAATGTAGTGCAGTGACGAAGTGTTATGATATATAGTGCAATGTATGGGGACACAGTGGATCATGTAGTTGAACACGCTGGCAGGGCATGTGACGCATACTGTAGGGCATTTGAAGCACATAGGGGACCATTGTCCAATAGTATCTCCTTTTTTCAAATTTCCTGGTAATCTGATATTTTAGTCTGACAGAGTTTGTTTTACTTTTGGGGGGGTGGGGGCTGTCGCAAACGATTGCCTTGCCCCGGGTGACGAAAATCCTAGTTTCGTCCCTGACAAAGTACTGCCGTCAATAAAAATCTCATTGATCTATTTGCTGTCAGTCCTCAATCACGTTTGTCTACATAGTGTATATATACAGTATATATTAGCTGCAGTACCCGCTCGGGTGGATGTCGGTGATAACAGAAGTCTATTATTGAGGTGCGTACGTCTGTCGCTGCCGAGTTCACGAGAGCAGTGTTGGGGACACTTTCTCACGGAGCCCCGTCCACAGCTCCCTGACGGCTGATCATGATAATACTTAGCCTAAAACCTGCCTGGAAAAATTACCTACACAATGGTAAAAACCACATCACAATCGGTTCAGTGGTTTCAGAGTTTATTGCAATCAAACAAACAAACAAACAAACAAACAAACAAACAGATGTTCTAATTTATAAGATGTATTGATATACTGTATATACATAAGCAAAGAAAGAGTGTATATAACCATGCACAAATGTTAGTCCATCAGTTAAAAGTTACAAGTATTGGCTCCCCAAACTTGTTTATTCATGTAAGACTCTGTCACTGACAAAGTCTTGCATGATGAAACATGTTTGGGCATGGCTTGGTGACCTAACGACGCAGTGACATCACTGATGAGGAAGTGAGGACTAGCTCCTTTAAAAGACTGCACCAAACTGCTGACAGACTGCGCCACCGTTGCTGCTCCTTACATGTGGACACTGCACCGAATTGGGCAGGCAATGGTGATGCTGATCTGTTTTAACTTGATGTAAGTTTCTATTACCGCTTTCACACCACAATGCCGGGTCGCACCCGGGAATTGGAAACGGGCCCTTACCGGATGCAACACGGCACTGGACCCTATACAACTGCTATCCCAACCCGGCAATATGTCCTGGATTAATAGTCTCTGGAGAATTTACACCTTGTATGCTAAGAACGGTGTGAACTATTCTGTTGCCTGTAACTTGCTGGTAACTGCTTGTGAATTGCTTACCTGTGGAAAAGCAGTGGAAAATAAACCTGCAGTGTTGAAATTTTACCCAGTGTACTGTATGTGATCCTTGTCACATTACATATATATGTGCTGGTTGAAGAGAATTGGGTACTGTCAGGCTCAGACTAGTTTGGATTTCGGACTAGGTGATGTTGCAGGAGCAGAGTTTGAAGGTTTGGGTTGGAAACTAGGCAGCTTGATACAATTTCTCCTCGTGCAGAATAGGTGAGTGAAGAGTGATGAATTGGTTTAGTAATTACTCGGTACTGGGATGGAGAACAGGGTCAACTATTCAGGATTACTGTGATACAACCAGTGACTTATATACTGATGATGGGATACGGAGCAGCACCAGCTTGCAGGATTGCCAGGGATGCGAAGCAGTACTGGCTACTTGGACTTTGATGCTGGGATGCGAGCAGGACCAGCTACACAGGATTGCCAGGATGCAGAGCAGTACCAGCTACTTGGACTTTGATACTGGGATGCGGAGCATTTCTGGGATGATGCAGTACCAGATAAGCAGAAGCACTGGAATGTTGTGGTTCCAGCTAAGCAGGATTATTGGGTTGATGCAGTAACAGAAAACTAGAGCACTGGGACATGCGGTACCAATTAGGCAGGATTGCTGGGTTGATGCAGTACCAGATAAGTTAGAGCACTGGGATATGCAGCACCAGTTCTAATTCAAGTTAGGCAGGATTGCTGGGTTGAAGCAGCAACAGATGAGCCAGAGTACTGGCATACAGATGGGTCCACAGTTATCTTGACTAGTTTTCTGCGCCTAGGCACAACATAATTTATTAGCATAAACCCTTCATCTATTGTTCTCAGCTGCAATACAATGCAGAGAACAATACAGCAGGGGATTAAGTCATTACAGCAGGGGATTAAGTCCGACTGGCCAGTCTCAGTTAATCCTATTACAGGTCAAGATAAATGTGGAGCCATCTGTATGTAGTACCAGCTAAGTCAAATTACTGGAGAGAGTCAGTAAGTGCCAGAGGTGGTAAGAGCACTGGAGTCAAACATCTGAACTTTTAGCTAGAGAGATACTCAACATGGGTCTCAGCAAGTTGTGGACAACAAAGCATTGACAACAGGAAGTGCTTCTGAAGGAACTTTATATGCCTGGGATATTGGCTGCGCACCGCTGATGTCACTTCCTATTTCAACCCATTGGTCTCTCGGAGTATGCGAAAGCAAGGAAGATGGCGGCGCCCGGCGCCGGCTCCACGTGGGATGCCGATTGCTGTGGCTGCAGCGGGGATGACCGTAGGGTGAGCCGCAGCTGCCTACAAGAGGACTCCGCCACACAATGCCAGTGCGGGAGAGGTAACAGACCCCCCACCAGGGCAGAGCAGACCATGCTTGCTTCATGACAGGTACATGATGTACCTGGGGCATCTGTATTGCAGAAGATGTTCTCGGATGATGTGCAGGTGTATCTATTAGCCTTTGAGGGAACCGTCATGAGGCGTAACCACTTGTCTGGCATGGTCGCATCAGATGCGACCATACCAGCAAGTGTCTTATCTGACCCGGTCACACAGGATGCGACCAGTTAGATAGACAGTGTTTGCAGTGGCAGGGAAGGGAAACTTGCCTCCGCTGCTGTACCCCAATGTTGGGGAAGTGTAAAACAACCCCCCCCAAGCCAGCCCCCCCCCCCCCCCATGTGTACCTGGTGGCTGTCTCTGGTGTAAAAGGTAACATCGCAATTGTTGCGATTTTCAAATGTTTGAGAAAAAAAATATTTAAAAAAAAAAGAGAATAAAAATAAATAATTTTTTCAACCAAAATCATTTTGGATAAGCTTAAATTCATGTTCTTCACCTAATTCACTCATAAAAAAATACGACAATTTCGGAGCGTTTTTTTTGGGGGGGAAATTGCCCGTTAAGTGGTTAAATGACTGCCAGAACCCTGGGCAGAAAAAACTGGCGCTGTATTCGAGCGACAAAGCTCAGCCAGCTTATGTTGATTTGTCCGATGAACAGGCTTCTCAGTATCTGCAAGTAAAGGCTAAGATTTTGGCCCAGATAGGAGTGACGGGACTGGGGAGAGCTCAGCGCTTCTATGATTGGCATTTTATCAAGCATAAAACAGCTCGTTCACGGCTTGCAGAACTTTCTAAAGTGTTAACTAACTGGTTGCAGACAGAAACCTATTCACTTGGCCTTAGGGTGGCGATTGTAGCAATTAATCACTATATTTGTGTTCTGACTGGAGCACAACACATGTCTATGGCTTCAGAAGAGAATACAAAGCTGTTGCCCAGACAACTTAGTTTAGTCCTTTACTTTTGAAAGCTGCACACACATCTTTATGGGGGTCATTTGGGAGCAGAAAAGACCCGGAAAAGAGTGTTACTATGGTTTTACTGGGCGCCGTGAATATGTATAACAATAAAAAGGTAATGCCCAGTATGTCAGAAAATGTCTCCAAAACCTGATTACAGGGTCCCCTTGATTCCTATTCCAGTGGTTCAATTTCCCTTTGAATGGATTGGTATGGTATGGATCTAGTAATTCTTGATTATGCCACACGCTATTCTGAAGCCATTCCGTTATGTAATATCATGTCAAGTACTATAGCCAAGGAGCTACTACTTCTTTATTTGCGGTTTAGGGTTCCGAAAGAAATTATAACTGAAGAAGGTACTTCTTTCATGTCAAAGTTAATGAAAGAGTTAAGTCAATTACTTGGCGTAAAGGTCCTTTGTACCTTTATCACCCACAAACAGATGGGCTGGTGGAGTGCTTTAACTGTACTTTAAAACTGATAATCAGAAGGGCAGTGGCACACTAAAGAAAAGACTGGTATACTCTCCTCCCTTTTTTTAATGTTCGTGGCACATGAAGTACCATAAGCCTCAATGGGGTTTAGTCAATTTGAGCTCTTGTATGGAAAACTGCTTAGGGGCATTTTGGACATTCTCAAGGAGGGTTGGAAACAACAAAAACCCAAATATAGTTCAATTTGTTGCACAATTGTATAGGAGGATGAGACAAATAGGTCCTCTGGTGAGATAACACTTAGATGATACCCAGGAGCATCTGAAAAGGTATTCAGACACTAGCAGGGACCTTAGAAAGTCATAGAGGCATTTGGGCCTCAAATATTAAAGTGGAAGCTGTAAAAAACTAGCCCAAGCCAGAGAGAAAGGCTGAGGACTTGGCTTGGTACGATACTCCCACCAGTTTGTGGAGAACTTTGCCATATGAGCAACACCACTTACCTGATCTTCGCTAAAAAGCCTGTAAAGACAAGCTAAACTGGTCTGAGTTGGCAGAAGCTGCCTGGAAGGGCCTAATGATAGCTTTATTTATGCTACAAGCACCTGATTTCAGTAAGAGATTTTTCCCCCCAGTTTAGTTTGCTCAGCTGCTGTGTTTCCTCCAAGGGCAAGCCAGTCCTGCTGAGTGCTATCACAATACCTATTACTATGTTTTGCTTTAAAGCTTCAAGCACCATTCAGCCCTGCTGAGCACTAATCAGTCTCCTGTGTAAAGCTGTATTTTTCAGGCATCAGTCAGTTTTGTTGAGCACTATTCAGTCACCTGTGTATTTCTGATTTACGCTAAGCGCTACCACATACTCCAGTATATAACTGAGTTACTTCAAGTGCTAGCCAGTATCATTAAGCACTACTTCCAATCACCAGTGTATTCCTGTTGTGCTTGAAGTACTAGCTAATATTCTGAGCATCTCTCAGTCTCCTTGGTGTTCCAATAGTGCTCCAAGTATCAGCCATTAACATCTACTCCAGTCACTAATTTCTGTCTCTAATGTGCACACTTCATTGTGCGCAACATGTGTACCTAAAGCCTAGCTGATGTGTGTGCATACACACTTGGCGATGCCGGAGTGAAAGGAGCGACGGTCCTCCCTCGGCTGGACTGTTCAGACAAGGGAGGGGGTCGTTAATGACAATAGATAGCACACACTCAAAAAATGTGGAACATATATAGGTAGCTGCTAGACTTTAAAAAATGGTGTTTTAATTAAAAAAGAAAAAGGCTTTATCTATAGTGTAAGTACATTTTTATATAAGCTTAAGATATTATTTATCAGGCTACATGTATTTTTGTATTTTATATATTTCATTTTCTTCTTCAATGAGTTTGACTGAAATCACAAATATCTGCCAGTTCCATGTTCAACATATTTTGAATGATTGGTGTTCAGGGGCATCAGGGATGCTACATTGTGTTTGCGGGATCAGCCAGTATACCTTGGTTTACGTTACACCTATTGGCTTGTTTAATGTTGCAGGCTGAGTATGTCTGAATGCCAAAAACTCCATAGCCTTTATATTATGTTTTGGCATATGTTTGGATGTATTTTGGGTGGAAGTGTGGAATTTTGTCCAAAAGACAGTGGATGCAACCAGGGGTTCAGCCAGAACTCTGTGGCCCCCACAGCAACACTTTCAATGGGCCCCTGTCCCAAAGCTTATAGAGAAACACCTCTCCGCAGGGGATGTAGTTACATTGCCGGCAGTCAGGATCCTGGTGGTCACGATACAGACGCCGGAATCCCGACCACTGACAGTGCCGCCAGCCAGAATCCCAGCCAACAGGGGCTATTCCCACTCGTGGGTGTCCACGACATCCATAGAGTGGGAATAGAACCTGTAGTGAGCCACCAAGGCTGCAGCGTGGTGAGCACAGCGAGCCCGCCTGGGAGCTTCATTGCGCTCGCCCCCCTACCGGCATTCTAGCGACTGTAGACCTTTTTAGTGTAGATCTAATAATCCACACCCGATATAGAATATCACCAGTTGATATTATGCCACACTATACTGCCTTCACTTTATATTGTGACAAATTATAGTGCCCCAGTTCATATTATGTAACATTATAATGCCCTCCAGTTCATTTTATACCATATTACAATGAATAGGTCCAGAGGCATAGCTAGATTTATTGTGGGTCCCAAGGGAACAGTTTGTAAGGGCCCCTATCTACGGTTGTGTCCTCTCATATCGTTGCTGCAATCATGATTAAACAGCCCTTCTAGTTGCATCTAGTCATCAGCGAGTTTACTAATGCCAGGTGTCTTATTGTGCATTTTGCACCCGAAAATTTGTTTTATTCACATTGCTATATTCTGTGTGTGACTGCGGCAGTTTCTGCATATCAAATACTACATAACAGTGTTTTCCAGGAAACCGTAGCATTTTGTATGCAGATACAGCTTCAGTCGCACATAGAATAGAGTCATGTCATGCCACATATCATTTTAATCAGCAATGCGAATAAGATGCATTTTCGTGGAAAAAGATGCTCGCCATTGGCAAAGTCGCACAGGAGCTGGCGGCCTGTCTGCCATGATTCATTGCATACGGACGGTAGATGAGGAAGGACATATTTACTATATATCACCCAAAGGTGAAAAATAAGATTTTAAACCTACCGGTAAATCTTTTTCTCCTAGTCCGTTGAGGATGCTGGGGACTCCGTAAGGACCATGGGGTATAGACGGGCTCCGCAGGAGACATGGGCACCTAAAAGAACTTTCTAGTATGGTGTGCACTGGCTCCTCCCTCTATGCTCCTCCTCCAGACCTCAGTTAGAGAACTGTGCCCAGAGGAGATGGACAATACGAGGAAAGGATTTTGTTAATCTAAGGGCAAGATTCATACCAGCCCACACCAATCATACCATATAACCTGGAATACACCTAACCAGTTAACAGTATGAACAAACCAAGACCGATTCTAACTGTAACATAACCCTTATGTAAGCAATAACTATATACAAGTCTTGCAGATTTTCCGCACTGGGACGGGCGCCCAGCATCCTCTACGGACTAGGAGAAAAAGATTTACCGGTAGGTTTAAAATCTTATTTTCTCTTACGTCCTAGAGGATGCTGGGGACTCCGTAAGGACCATGGGGTTTATACCAAAGCTCCCAATCGGGCGGGAGAGTGCGGATGACTCTGCAGTACCGACTGAGCAAATGCTAGGCCCTCATCAGCCAGGGTATCAAACTTGTAGAATTTAGCAAAAGTGTTTGACCCCGACCAAGTTGCTGCTCGGCAAAGCTGTAATGCCAAAACCCCCCGGGCAGCCGCCCAAGAAGAGCCCACCTTCCTAGTGGAATGGGCCTTTACTGAATGCGGTAACGGCAATCCAGCCGTAACATAAGCCTGCTGAATCGTGTTACAGATCCAGCGAGCAATAGTCTGCAATAGTCTGCTTCGAAGCAGGCGCGCCAATCTTGTTGGCAGCATACAGGACAAACAATGCATCTGTTTTCCTAATTCTAGCCGTCCTGGCTACATACATTTTTAAGGCCCTGACTACATCCAGGGACATGGAATCCTCCAAGTCACTCGTAGCCACAGGCACCACTATAGGTTGGTTCATATGAAATGAAGACACCACCTTGGGTAAAAATTGAGGACGAGTCCTCAATTCCGCTCTATCCACATGAAAAATCAAGTAAGGGCTCTTGTAAGACAAGGCCGCCAATTCTGACACACGCCTCGCAGATGCCAAGGCTAACAACATGACCACCTTCCAGGTGAGAAATTTTAACTCCACCGTTTGAAGGGGTTCAAACCAGTGTGATTTAAGGAACTGCAACACCACGTTCAGGTCCCATGGTGCCACTGGGGGCACAAAAGGAGGCTGGATGTGCAGTACTCCTTTTACAAAAGTCTGGACTTCTGGAAGAAAAGCCAATTCCTTCTGAAAGAATATTGACAAAGCCGAAATCTGTACTTTAGGCCCATATCCACTCCTGTCTGTAGGAAGTGGAGAAAACGACCCAGATGGAAATCTTCCGTAGGAGTATTCTTGGTTTCACACCAAGAGACATATTTCCGCCAGATACGGTGATAATGTTTTGACATCACCTCCTTCCTAGCCTTTATTAGAGTAGGTATGACCTCCTCCGGAATACCCTTCTCCGCTAGGATCCGGCGTTCAACTGCCATGCCGTCAAACGTAACCGCGGTAAGTCTTGGAACAGACAGGGCCCCTGCTGTAACAGGTCCTCTCTTAGAGGAAGAGGCCAAGGATCTTCTGTGAGCATCTCCTGAAGATCTGAGTACCAGGCCCTTCGAGGCCAGTCTGGAACAATGAGTATTGTCTGTACTCTTTTTCGTCTTATGATCCTCAACACTTTTGTGATGAGAGGAAGCGGAGGAAACACATAGACCGACTGGAACACCCATGGCGTTACCAGAGCGTCTACTGCTATTGCCTGAGGGTCCCGGGACCTGGCACAATACCTCCAAAGCTTCTTGTTGAGGCGTGACGCCATCATGTCTATTTGAGGAACTCCCCAGAGACCCGTTATCTCTGCAAAGACTTCTTGATGAAGTCCCCACTCTCCTGGATGGAGATCGTGTCTGCTGAGGAAGTCTGCTTCCCAGTTGTCCACTCCCGGAATGAAGACAGCTGACAGAGCGCTTACGTGATTTTCCGCCCAGCGAAGAATCCTGGTGGCTTCCGCCATCGCGACTCTGCTTCTTGTCCCGCCTTGGCGGTTCACATGAGCTACTGCTGTGACATTGTCTGATTGAATCAGAACCGGTAGGTTGCAATGAAGATTCTCCGCTTGTCGAAGGCCGTTGTATTTGGCCCTTAGCTCCAACACGTTGATGTGTAGACAGGACTCCTGGTCTGACCATAGTCCCTGAAAATTTCTTCCTTGGATGACTGCTCCCCATCCTCAGAGGCTCGCGTCCGTGGTTACCAGGATCCAGTCCTGAATGCCAAACCTGCGACCCTCTAGAAGGTGAGCACTTTGTAGCCACCATAGAAGAGACGCCCTGGGGGACAGTGTTATTTTTTGATGTAATTGTAGATGGGACCCGGACCATTTGTCCAGAAGATCCCATTGAAACGTCCTTGCATTGAACCTGCCGAAGGGAATGGCCTCGTAAGTTGCCACCATTTTCCCCAGAACCCGAGTGCATTGATGAGCTGACACTCTTTTCGGCTTTAGTAGTTCTCGGACCATGTTCTGGAGGTCCTGGACTTTTTCCAACGGGAGGAAAACTTTCTTTTGTTCCGTGTCCAGTATCATGCCTAGGAACGGTAGTCGAGTTGTCGGAACCAACTGCGACTTTGGTAGATTGAGAATCCACCCATGTTGTTGAAGCACTCTCTAAGAGAGTGACACGTTCTCCAGTAATTGCTCTCTTGATCTCGCTTTTATCAGGAGATCGTCCAAGTATGGGATAATTGTGACTCCTCGCTTGCGCATGATCACCATCATTTCCGCCATTATCTTGGTGAAAATCCTCGGGGCCGTGGACAGCCCAAACGGCAACGTCTGAAACTGATAATGACAATCCTGTACCGCGAATCTCAGGTACTCCTGATGAGAGGGATATATGGGGACATGAAGGTAAGCATCCTTTATGTCCAGTGACACCATAAAATCCCCCCCTTCCAGGCAGGCTATCACCGCTCGGAGCGATTCCATCTTGAATTTGAATCTTTTCAGGTACAGGTTCAGAGATTTTAGGTTTAAAATGGGCCTTACCGAACCATCCGGCTTCGGAACTACAAATAGGGTTGAATAATACCCTTTTCCCTGTTGGCTCAGGGGAACCCTGATAATCACTCGCTGTTGACACAGCATTTGAATTGCAGCTAGCACTACTTCCCGCTCTGGGGTAGAAGCTGGTAAGGCCGACTTGAAAAATCGGCGTGGGGGCACCTCTTCGAATTCCAGCTTGTAGCCCTGGGAGACTATTTCTATCACCCAAGGGTCCACGTCTGACTGAACCCAGACTTGGCTGAATAGTCGAAGGCGTGACCCCACCTGTGCGGACTCCCGCAGGGGAGCCCCAGCGTCATGCGGTAGACTTAGCGGAAGCCGGGGAGGACTTCTGCTCTTGGGAACCAGACGCAGCAGCAGGTGTCCTCTTGCCTCTACCCTTACCTCTGGCGAGGAAACAGGAGCCCCGACCTCTTCTGGATCTATGCGACCGAAAGGACTGCATCTGATATTGTGGGGGTTTCTTTTGCTGTTGGGGAACAAAAGGTAAAAAGGTCGACTAACCCGCGGTAGCTGTAGAGATCAGGTCCGCGAGGCCGTCCCCGAACAATACATCACCTTTGTAAGGTAAAACCTCCATATGCCTTTTTGAGTCTGCATCCCCCGTCCATTGGCGGATCCATAAGGCTCTTCTTGCCAAAATAGCCATAGCATTGGCTCTTGAACCCAGTAAACCAATGTCTCTTTGAGCGTCCCTCATATATAAGACTGCGTCCTTAATATGAGCTAATGTTAACAACATTGTATCCCTATCTAGGGTATCAAGGTCAGCTGACAGTGTATCCGTCCAAGCTGCTACTGCACTACATACCCATGCCGATGCAATTGCCGGTCTAAGCAAAGTACCAGTATGAGTGTAGATAGACTTTAGTATAGTCTCTTGCCTGCGGTCCGCAGGATCCTTGAGGGCCGCTGTGTCAGGGGACGGTAGCGCCACCTTCTTGGAAAGGCGTGTTAAGGCTTTGTCCACTGTGGGAGAGGATTCCCAACGTACCCTGTCCTGTGTAGGGAAAGGGTACGCCATAAGAACCCTTTTGGGAATCTGCAGTTTCTTATCTGGAGTTTCCCATGCTTTTTCACATAACTCATTAATTTCATGGGAAGGAGGAAAGTTTATAACTTGTTTCTTTCCCTTAAACATGTGTATCCTCGTGTCGGGCACCGAGGGCTCATCAGTGATATGTAACACATCTTTTATTGCAATAATCATGCACTGAATACTTTTTGTCACGCTGGGGTGCAATCTTGCTTCATCATAGTCGACACTGGAATCAGAGTCCGTGTCGGTATCTGTGTCCCTTATTTGTGAGAAGGGACGTTTCTGAGACCCCGACGGGTCCTGTGAGTCGGTATAATCCGTAGATTGATTACCTGCCGACGCACTGGAATCTGCTTTGTCCAGTCTTTTATGCAGTGAAGCTACACTAGCATTTAACATATGCCACATATCCATCCAATCCTGAGTCGGCACCGTTGACTGAGACACACCACTCATCTGTTCCACCTCCTCTTTGGATAAGCCTTCCGTTTCAGACATGCCGACACACGTACCGACACCCCACACACTGGGATATAACTATAAGGGGACAATTCCCTAAAGAAGGCCCTTTGGAGAGACAGAGAGAGAGAGTATGCCAGCACACACCAGCGCCAACTGACCCAGGGGAAAAAAAAACCCAGATAGCGCTTTTATATATATATAAATGTATATAGATTTCCCCACTCACTGCGCCTTAATTATGTGCCCCCCTCTCTTTTTTTTCAGCCCTCTGATGCTCAGCAGGGGAGAGTCCGGGGAGCCAGCGTTCTCTGCAGCCTCTGTGGAGAAAATGGCGCTGGTTAGTGCTGAGGGATCAAGCTCCGCCCCCTCGCGCGGCGGGCTTCGGTCCCGCTCGCGAATTTGAAAAAAAATGGCGGGGATCCGTAGTTTACTGCCTCCGCAGCCTAACTACATACTTTTTTGCCTAAAACGAGGTTTATTGCTGCCCAGGGCGCCCCCCCCTGCGCCCTGCACCCATCAGTGCCATGTGTGTGTGTAAGTGTGGGAGCAATGGCGCGCAGCTTCCTGCTGCGCGCTTACCTCATGAAGATCTGAAGTCTTCTGCCGCCTGATGTCTTCTTATGTCTGACATACTCACCCGGCTTCTTTTTTCCGGCATCTGTGAGGAGGATGGCAGCGCGGCTCCGGGACGAACCCCAGGGTGAGACCTGTGTTCCGACTCCCTCTGGAGCTAATGGTGTCCAGTAGCCTAAGAAGCAGGGCCCTTAAACTCTTAAGAAGTGGGTCTGCTTCTCTCCCCTCAGTCCCACGATGCAGGGAGTCTGTTGCCAGCAGAGCTCCCTGAAAATAAAAAACCTAACAAAATTATTTTTACAGAAAACTCAGGAGAGCTCCCTGTAATGCACCCTATCTCCTCTGGGCACAAGATCTAACTGAGGTCTGGAGGAGGGGCATAGAGGGAGGAGCCAGTGCACACCATACTAGAAAGTTCTTTTAGGTGCCCATGTCTCCTGCGGAGCCTGTCTATACCCCATGGTCCTTACGGAGTCCCCAGCATCCTCTAGGACGTAAGAGAAAATGTATGTAACACATGTAACTGTGACAGGGAAGGTGGCCCCTCTCAGCTCTGGGCCCAATAGCTGCTGCACTCCCTGCACCTAGGGTAGCTACACACTTGGATGCAGCCCCTCTCTTAAGCCCTTTGAATTGTCCTTTGCGTGGTAAGTACTTTACCATTGCTATGTTTTCATGTGATAGCGGGTCCAATTTCGGCCAATCAAAGCGGATATTGGATACCATGATAACGACCATCGGTCATTAATTGCGACATCCGGCCATTTTGATAGGCCAAAAAGGCATCAGGGCTAAAATAGCCAGGTTCTAATATCTAGGTCTTAGGTGGGTGCAGAACCTCCCAACATTTGGGGTTCATGGGTGTCCATTTTTAATGTAACTATATATAAATATACTGTATATGTGTGTGTGTGTGTGTGTGTGTGTGTGTGTGTGTGTGTGTGTGTTTGTGAATATATATAATATATATATATATAAACAGTGTTTAATTGTTCAATGCCGCTGCTGGAGTGCTATTCCACGTAGATCACTGAAGATGAAATCAGGCTTTTTAAGGACAGAACTCACCATCCTTCTTGACAAAAAAAAGTACACTTTTATTAACAACATAGCACACAACAAACAACAACATCTCAGTCAAAGCTCCATGAGAGCTATATTTTTTCTATCTGGTGAGAAACTGTCCTTAAAAGGATTTGAAATACTGTATACAGTATATCAGTCCATTTAAATAAAAAATGAATTTAGTAAAATGAAAATATCATAGTTTCAGAGGCATAGCTAAAAACAATAATATACAAATAAAAAATAAAATAAAAAATTGATCAGGTTACCGTAAATGAATAAATATAAACATAGTAGGTACTGTATACTCATATATACATAATGCTTTATGTATGACAGAAAGATAGACGTAAACAGGAATACATGGTACATTAAACACTTGATGCAAGAAGTCTGCAGAAAAACCGTGCATGACACATTTTGGATGTTCACATTGGACTTTATTATGTCAACAAAAATGAATAAATAAATGTAATTACTTACACTGGAAACAGTACAATACACTGGACTAGAAGGCAGTAAGAAGCCACTCAAGTCACTTCAGGAGAAAATAATCTACAACTGTCACACTGTAACACCTAATCAGTGTGCTGCATCAACTGAGGGATCATCGCTTAGTTATTACCATTAATATAGGTGTCTACAACAGAGATATTTTTATTACTGAGAGCTGAATGTATTAACTTCTACAGTTAGGACCTTTGCTTGCCATACACGGCACATTAAGAAGACCAGCTGACAGGGACAGGGGAGAAGCGAACTGCCCAGTAGTTAGAGTGCCTCCACACACTACACCAGACCTGGCCA